>NC_143517.1:43662486-44034986 GCF_031878675.1 Megascapheus bottae
TGGATCTTGAAAGGTTTTTGAAGTTCTGGAATATAATGAATAAAGACGTAAGTTAAATCCTCCAGAAAATGCAAATAAACCCTCTGGATCTGTCTGTTCTTATGAAATGAAACAGGGTAGATGGGGGAGCTTTTTTCCTAATGGAATTTTGCTTCCCAGATGAACTGTATTTATATTATAATCTCTCTTCTAGAACCAGGAATGCTATTTGTTCCCTTGGATCTAGTCCTCAGTAGGCTTCTAGTTTGCTTACCTTTTCAAATAGATTGTCACTGTCTATTTGTTATCTGCTAATGTTGCCATATTATCCTCTTCTCTACAATGGGTTTATTTCTGTTAATTGAATTCACTGGGATTATGAGATAGGATTAGAAGATAATTGACACAAAGAAATCTACAGAAAAACTAATCACTCTAAAAGGAGCATTAAATCTTGTTTGACATCTTAGATACCTGGAAGGCAGACATCATAAGGATCCTGGTTCAAAGCCAACCAAGGGGAAAAGCTCCTGAGCCCTCCTTTCCTCATCTCAGCAAATGAGCTACAGCACAGTCCCATGCTAGGAGGATCACTAAAGCACAGCCGGGCTTCCAGGGGTGGTAAAGTACCTGTCTAACAAGCATATTGTTCTGAGTTCAAATTCCAGAACTGAAAAAAAATTAGCAGAAAAAAAAAACAACTGCTTACATAGAAGGGTCCCATCTCCACATAAACCTACAGGCAAAAAGAAAAGTGATATATTTAAAGAGCTGAAAGCAAAAAAAATGGCTATCACACACGAAGCTCGTGTGATTTAACGATCTTAAAATTGTGAGACAAATAAAAAGTTCCCTAGACAAAGTTAAGGTGTTAAAGTGAAGGGATTTATCACTCTTCTGCCTTCCTTAAAGGAAACCAATAAAGCCAATTCTTCACATGGAAACAAAGGGCACTTAAACGGCAACACAGAGTGTATGAAAACATAAAACCTAGTGGCTCGGAAAAATGTGCAAAAAATGTCATAATATTATAAGGATAATATAAAAATTGCTTTTAATTCTGGTATAGAAAACAAGAAAGAAGAGAAATGAAAAGAAAAATAGGTTCGGGCCTGAGTTACAGGTCAATAGTAGTGTTTAAAGAGTTTGCCAAGTATGTGTGAGGCCATGGGTTCAATTCTCAGCACCAAAACCTAAAAAGCATAAGATTATAAAATACGCTAATAGATACACAATAGAAAAATGCAATATTTGGCATTGATAAATAGGCTGAATAAAATATCAGAGTTTTTGTATATGACTGAATTTAAGTGGTTATCAGCTTAAAACAGATTGTTACATGTTAACCACAAAGAAAATGCCAACAGATGTCCAGAAGAGAATGAGAGTGGAATGAAAGCATATCACTAACAAAAGTTCAATGAAATATAAGAAAGGCAACAAGACAAGAAAAGAGGGACAAAAAATCCACTACAAGAAAAAATATTAACAAAATGGAAATAGTATGCTCTGTCTTATCAGTAATTGCTTTTCACTATACAGTTTTATTATTTTAGACACTTGCTGTACACATGTACTATTTGGCAGAACATTAACATTTTAGTTAATAGATAAAAGCCCCTGGCCATTTGAATAAATGGTTCAAGGGTGATGTGATCAAATAAGTCTTTCAGAGAATATTTTTTAGTTAAAACAGAAAAAAGTTGTTTCGTTTTTGGTAAAAGAGAGCAAAGTAAAAAATCAAGAGTAAAGGCTACAGGTGGAGTTTACAGGTACACTGCTTGCCTGTCACCCCAGCCCCTCATCTTGTTTTCCTCCCTTCCCTATCCAACTTCAAATAACCAAATACACAAATATACAATATATCAGATAACCAGGTGAAATACTGTAACAATATGGAATAATCAAGAGACAGCAAAAGGGATGAGAGATAACATAGTACATTAAGGACAACAATCACTCATTATATGGCTTTTGTTTCTCTATCCTGGAGGTCCTTTCATTTAGCGTCATACTGTATGGCCTTACGTATCTAGGTTTTGTTCTATTGTAAATCTCTGCTCAGAGAGCCCTAGGTTTCTACTGATTATGACAAATGAGGGAAACCATTGAACCTATGTTCCATTGAGTGACTTGTTTCACTTAATGTGATTTTTTTCTAAGTCTTTCCATTTTCTAACAAATGGGTCAATGTCATTCTTTCTGACAGCAGCATAGAATTCCACTGTGTACAAATACCACATCTTGTTGATCCACTCATCAACGGAGGGGCATCTAGGCTAGTTCCATATCTTTGCTATGGTAAATAGTGCTCCAATGAACATCGTTGTGCTAGTGGCTTTAGTATGTCCTTGTTTCTGGACGATTGGGTAAATGCCAAGTAGTGAATTTCTGGGTCTTAGGGGAGCTCTATGTTTAGTCTTTTGAGGAACTGCCATACTGCTTTCCATAGTGGTTGAATGAGTTTGCACTCCCACCAACAGTGTAGTAATGATCCCTCCTGGCCACATCCCCTCCAGCATCTGTTGTTATTAGTTTTCTTGATCCTGGCCATTCTAACTGGAGTGAGGTGGAATCTTAGAGTTGTTTTAATTTGCATTTCATTTATGACCAGAGATGTTGAGCATTTGTTCATGTGTCTATAGGCCATTCTTATTTCTTCTTCAAAGATGACACTCTTTAAGTCTTTGGCCCATCTTTTAATGGAATGGTTGTTTCTTGGAGATTAGCTTTGGAGTGATTCAATTTTTTGAGCTATTGATATATTTTAGATATGAGGCCTTTGTCTGTTGTATTCTTAGTGAAGACCTCCCACTGTGTAGGCCTTCTAGTTAATTTGCTAGCTGTGTCCTTTGCCATATAGAAGCTCTGCAGTTTAATGCAGTCCCACTTATCCATAATTTTTCTGATTTGTTGTGTTTCTTGGTCCTTATTAAGAAACTTTTGAGCTGTGCGAAAGAGACCTAATCCAACTAAACGGACCTATTTCAAGCACTGAAATAGAAATGGCAATAAGAGACCTTCCATGCAAGAAAAGCCCAGGGCCAGATGGATTCACAGCTGAATTCTATAAGGTCTTCGAAGCAGAGCTCACACCAATACTCCTCAAGCTCCTCAACGAAATTGAAAACAAAGGCTCTTTGCCAAACTCATTCTACCAAGCCACTATAACCCTCATCTCAAAACCAGACAGAGATTCACCAAAGAAAGAGAACAATAGACCCATTTCTTTGATGAATATTGATGCAAAAGTTCTCAACAAAATACTAGACAACTGTCTTCAACAACTAATCAAAAACATTATACACTATGATCAAACAGGATTCATCCCAGGGATGCAAAGCTGATTCAACGTATGCAAATCAATGAATATAATTCAACACATCAACAGGAACAAGGACAAGAATCACATGATTGTCTCAATAGATGCAGAAGAGGCATTTGACAAGATCCAACACCCCTTTATGCTAAAAGCTCTGGAGAAACTAGGAATCCATGGAACCTTCCTCAGTATAATAAAGGTTGTGTATGACAAACCCACAACTAGCATTATACTTAATGGCGAAAAGCTACAGCCATTCCCTCTAAAATCAGGAATGAGACAAGGATGCCCACTCTCTCCACTCCTCTTTAACATATTATTAGAATTCCTAGCCAGAGCAATAAAGCAAGAAGCAAGCATAAAGGGGATCCAAATAGGGAAAGAGGAAGTGAAACTTTCCCTCATTGCAGATGACATGATTCTGTATTTAAAGATGAAGTATTATAAATACATTTTTGAGCCGGGAATAGTGGCTCACACCTGTAATTCTAGCTACTCAGGAGGCTGAGATCTGAGGATCAAGGTTCAAAGCCAGCCAGGGCACAAAAGGACCTGAGACTCTTATATATAAATATTTTTCAAAATCTATCAGTAAATCAAAACAAATTAAGAAATTATTTTTTCATATATTTTTATTGTAATTAATAGAAGGGTTACATGATATTTGCCAGATAGATGGTGCATTAATTCCCATACATTGATACCCTTTCACATGTCTTGGTCCCCATTTCCCTCCCCCCCACCTCCACCCCTCATCTTGTTTTCCCCCATTCTCTATCCAATTTCAAATAACCAAATACAAATATAACCGATATATCTGGTAACAAAGTGAGATACTGTAACAATATGAGATAACCAAGGGACAGCAAAAGAGATGAGAGATAACATAGTACCTTAAGAACAACAATCATTCATTATATGGCTTATGTTTCTATATCCTAGAGATCCTTTCATTCAGCGTCCTACTATATCTATATGGCCTTTTTTTTACCAAGGTTTTGCTCTATTGCAAATCTCTGCTAGTAGAGCCCAAGGTTTCTACTGATTATGACAAATGAGGGAAGTCATTGAGCCTAAGTTCCTTTGAGTCTGGCTTACTTTACTTAATATGATCTTTTCTAAGTCTTTCCATTTCCTAACAAATGGGACAATGTCATTCTTTCTAACAGCAGTATAGAATTCCATTGTGTACAAATACCACATCTTGTGATCTACTCATCAACTGAGGGACATCTAGATTGGTTCCATATCTTTGCTATGGTAAATAGTGCTGCAATGAACATTGTTGTGCTGGTGGATTTAGTATGTCCTTGAAGAAATTATTGTATATTTGTGATAGTAAATCAGACATGTTACACATATATACATATGTATACAAGTTACCAGCAGGGAATATACTAGCATATTAATAATTTTCAATAGTTATTTCATACTTTATCAATATTAATCAAATTTAACTCTAGTTTTATAAATATTAATACTTTCAGTATTTTAAATATGATTTTCATACTTAGAATATATAACTATAATTAGTTGCTGATAACTACATATATCTGCAATCAATTAATAAACTAAATCTCCTAAATCTCTCTGTGTTAACATAATGTAATCTTCTGACCATACCTGTACACAAATATTTTCTTGGCAAGTATAAGAAATAAATCTAGGGCCAGGAGTTTGGCCTAGTGGTAGAGTGCTTGCCTAGCATGCACGAAGACCCGGGTTCGATTCCTTGGTACCACATACATAGAAAAAAAGCCAGAAGTGGTGCTGAGGCTCAGGTGGTAGAGCTCTAGCCTTGAGAAAGTCCAAGGACAGTGCTCAGGCCCTGAGATCAAGCCCAGGACTGGAAAAATCAATCAATCAATCAATCAATCAATCAATCTATCAGGCCATATGTCCCTCAGTGGATTAATGGAACAGAATATGAGTATAGGCTAGGCACTGGTGGCCCACAGCTGTAATCCTAGCTTCTCAGGAGGCTGAGTGAGATCTGAAGATCGAGGTTCAATGCCATCTGTGCAAGAAAGTCCATGAGACTCTAATTAATCACTAGAAAACCAGAAATGCTGCTGTGGCTCAAAGTGGTAGAGCACTAGCCTTGAGCTGAATTGCTCAGGAACAGTGCCTAGGCCCACAGTTCAAGCTCCAGGACCAAATACATCTATACATCTATACATATATACATATATATGTATATACGTATATATACATATATGTGTGTGATATAAATTTTACTCATCTATTCCACAGAAATCAGACTTGGAAAATTATATTTAAGGGAACTAAGCCAGACTCAGAGAAACAAAAGTTGTGGTAGTTAGATTGTGACTATAAATCTGTAAATAAACACACTGGATAATCAAGTGGTTAGAAATGAATTAACTGAAGTTAAACAAACTGTATGTAGATCCCAAATAGTATAAACTTTTAGAAAGACTAGATCAAAGCCTGACAAAAATCAATACCAGGAAATGGGTACATCCAAGATGGTGGGTGGGGACAAGGGGAGAAGGAAGGGAATGAAATCAGGAATTCACTGTATATAAAGAAACCAAGATAAATAAGGAAAAAGGTGAAAGGGGATTGAGAATATTGAGGGGTGAGAAAGATCAAGTTGCATTGTATTCATAAACTGCTTTGTTATACAGCCCCTCCCTTGGACAACTTCTTAAAGATAAATAATTTTAAGAGAAAAGCACAGCAATAGGGAGCAATTTCTTACTGTTAAGGTTTTATTGAATAAATGAAAATGAAAAAACTAAGTGAATCTCTAAGTTATTTAAATTTTCTGGATAATTTTGAACTGGCAATTATAACAATAGCTAAATGATAGAGAATGCTAAGTGATAACCTACTTGAACAGATCCTTTAAAATTTATATGTGAAATGATCACAGGTTAATGATTTCAAAAGGCATTTTATACAATACCTGTAACCAAGAGAACTATGCAATAAATTTCCCAGAAAGACAATTGTTTGGCAATGTATACTAGAAAGCAGTCTGTGAATAAACATTTGGAACTGATATTTTGAGGACTGGTGTGTTTTAAAACAGAGATTGATCTTTGTCTCTGTAATGATAAACTGTAAATGAGTTAAGTTTATGTCCTTAAAGCCAGGAGAGCAAGTTAGAAGGAAAACACCACAGTAGCATAAAGACTTGAGTCTCCTCATGATATTGTATTAACCTAGCTGTGTTTCCTAACTGCAAGTCTAGAATAATAATAATGTCTACTTCCATCTATATAGATGATGGGCCTCCACCATCCACTCAACATTAAGATTTAGACTCATTCTGGAATCAGTCATTCATTTCTACATAATCTTAGGTGGGAAACTATTTTCTAGCTTGTTAAAGAATTTAAAACTTTCATTTGTAGAGATATCTTTATATGATGATATTGCAAACTCAAGTCTTTGTTTTTAATACATTAGATATTGGATTTAACAATTTTTTCCTAATAAGTAGAATTCAGCACAAAGCAGTTTTCTTATTACTCATGCCAGCAATTTTTTAATAAAAAAATGAATAGCCCAGCATATCATCTGGTATTTTGGGTGGGGGAAATTCTCCACTGAGGTACTTAGACACTGATGTTAGAAGAAATTAGACACATGTATTGGAATAAATCAAGATTTGTATCACAGTCATTCACCAGAGAGCTGAGCCCTGTGAAATTACACTTTCTACCCCCCACCCCAGTCTGATACCAATTTAAAAAAAACTAAAAGGAAAATAAATATGAGTATCCTATCAACTACATTTCCATACAAATACAATTTTGACTTCATTAACTGCTAACTAATATTTCAACAATCCTGCAACTCTTCATTTTGTGGTCCTTTTCTTTACTATTTGTTGCAATATTACTGATTGATAAATCTGCTTTTATAGCCTGAACTATTTGTCTGGCTTTGTTTTGCATAGATATAAATTATCTGTTAACATGGGAAAGATTTCCTAAGCTGCAAACTTGGTCAGCTAGAAATAGTCCAAGCAAGTTTGTAGGCTGAAGAGGTGGGTTTTTAAATTTCATATTGTTTTCCTAATAAGCTTAAATCACCTTAAAACTTTATCCATATTATCCTCACATATCCTCACAGGTATGGAAAAACATTATTATCTTCATTTGAGTAAGTAGGTAATTCAATGTGACACTTATTGGCATTTTATATGAAATTTACTATTATTAGTAGATGTTAAAATGAATTTGATGCATTTTAAAATGGAAAGCATTATAACCCATGGAGAATATTTCTACACTAGAGATAGCAATGAAACAAGGAGTTAAAATGGAAATAAAAACTCAACGAAGGAAGCTACTTGAAAGAGGTGAGCTTATTAATTTTTTCTTCCTATATACTGCTCTATTATTATGTCTTTTATTTAAATTCAACTTGCTTTCTTGTCTTTAAGAAAAGACCTTCAGGTTACCATCTTATAAAAGTGTTCAGAGAAAATTTAAGGAGAGATTTCAGAGAGAAGATGGTTTTAAATAATAGGCATGAAATAAGAGTGTTTTTTACAGTTAAGTACAGTGTGGAAAAGACTATATGTCTATGTTCTTTCTACTAGGGATAATAGTATTCAATTTTAATGTGATTTCCTCCACCTGGAAACATGACCTTCACTCTCTTCGCCTGAGGCATCTATCTCTCTAGGTTTGTGTGAGAGGAGTGACATGGATAGAGAAATGATAGAAAAGTCACAGAGGGCATTCAAAGAGAAAGACAAAAGTCTATGGTGTACCCAGTTTTTGAAAATCAGAATAGAATTGAGAAGCAAGACAGACTTAACTTGAAAAACCTTTCCACACCAAAATTATTTCCTATCCTTTTCATTAACGGTCATGCCTGTATGGTTTATGCTTACAAGAACTCTCCAACAGTACAGAAAATATTGCTGGCACCACTAAAGCTTAGCTTAATTTTGAAAAAAGAATAAGAAAAGAAAAGCCCATCTGTCCTAATTTCAGAGAAGTGGAATGATCAGGAAAGAGAAGTAGCAATGCAAAGAAGCATAATTAATATTTCTTCTTTAGAATATGTGTAAAGATAGGAGGAATACTTAGGGAAGAACAGCCTTCCATTGCCACCAATATGTCCAACAAACTCCTTATTTGAGATTTTAGGACATCAACTAGCCAACTAGAAAAATATAAAGCCAATATAAAGAAATATACTTTGCTACATTCAGGCTCCAGTCATGTATACTTAAGTCAAAGAAAAAAAGACTCAGGTTCTCAGTCAAAATGTGTGTTTTAATTTTACCTACTATTTCAACAAACTTGGGGTTTGTTGCCATATTGAAAAAATTATGGTAGCATAATTTATTTTGGTTTCCTATACCTTTTTGTTTGATGGGGCTTAAACTCTGGGCCTGCGCGTTATCTCTGAGCTCTTCAGCTCAAGGCTACCGCCCTAGCCCTTGAGCCACAGAGCCACTTCTGATTTTCTAGTGGTTAACTGCAGATAAGAGTCTCACAGTCTTTAGTGCCCTGATTGGCTTTGAACCGATCCTCAGATCTCAGCCTCCCAAGGAGCTAGGATTACTGGCATGAGCCACCACACCCAGTTTAGAATTTTTCCCCCAGAAATTTCATAACTATGTTCTATAAATTACCAAATTAGGCAACTAAACACCAGAGAATTGTGACCATATTCTTTGTGTAATTTTCCTTCATACTTTTTCAGTTTAGAGACATCTCTTCCTCATACATTAATAGTCGCTTCTTCACTGCATTTCTTTCTTAAGCAGTAGTGCTCAGTAAGCCCTCCAGATGCGGTGCATGAAATGCGCAACAGCTATGGTTCTAATGGGGTGTATGTTACAGTATATTATGTAATGGGAAGGGATGGCATTTGTAGATGTTCTTTGTTCCTTTGGCAAATCCATCTGAAATTAGATGATTGTGATGGACTTTTTTGAATAAAGCAAAATTTAAGTCTAAAAAAAGAAATATACTCTGTTGTTGCTGTATCTGACTTGAGTACCTCATGTATTGAATATACATTTATTTGTTTATTTGAATCAGGGAAGCAAAAGGACAAAACAAGATGATGAATCAAAGTCAAAGGATGAACTGGTGTAACAGCCATTTTTACAAGACAGTGTGTTGGCAATTTGCTTTACAACTTGAGAAGGGGTGGGGGAGGGAAAGTGGGAGTAAAACATAGGAATGGGTAACAATGTTCAAGAAGTAATGCACTTACTACTTTATGAATGTAACTGTAAGCCCTCTATACATCATCCTCATAATAAATTAGTTTTAAGAAAAAAGAAATATAAAGCCTGGTTAGTCAAAGGGAGACACTTGAAGAATTCTCATATCTAGAATTAGCTTTGAGTGAGAACTGATAAGAAAGGCTAATGCAAAAGAGAAAACACATTAAAAATACAAAAACAAAATATAGAACGGCCAAATATACTTATATTTTGGAGTATACAACCTGTCTACAGCAGTGGAGTCTTACAGCAGTGGTGGTAGTAGTAATAATAATGACAGTAATAATAGGACTTGTTTATAAAAGTAGGACTGCAGGGACAGGAGAATCTGTCAGAGATATAAGAGAGATAGGAGAGGATAATTGAGTGAAATAAAACAATAAATTTTGGTCCTATAACATGAAAAATACTGATAGTAGTGAACTTCAAAAGTGTATGATAGTGGGGCATTCTAACAAAAATCATTTCAGTCTTTATTTCTCAGGAATATATACTAGATTTTGTGAAATCTTATTTGTGATTCTTTGCATTAATACTTATCTTCCTTTATGTAAATATAGTATCCCTTTATTTATACTTTATCTGGAATAAGTGACAGAGTTTAAAATAAATATATTGGGAAGAAATCAACTGAGAAAATATTTCCCATTGGTTTTTTTTCCCCTAAGGTTAAAGATAACATTTGTTTCTTTGGGTTTTTTTGTTTTGTTTTGAATGCCAGACTGTTTGGTGTTGCATAAAATGTTCTAATCCTCCAAATGAACTATAGTTTGAAAAAGATTTATTCTACTAAATAATGAAAAATAGCATATATCAAAATCACTGAAAATCTCCTGGTGGATGTGAAAGAGGTATTAACCATGTCCACTTTAAATATGCTTCATAGAGAAAAACACTGTGCACAAATCCATGCATGCGTTAATATGAATTATAGCTATAATTCATTCCTTATCTGATCTGTAATTTTCTAGAACACATATCATGTCATAAAATGCACTTCCTCAAAATATTTAAAACTGTCCTGTTTTCTACAGAGGAGTTGCAGGTTTTTAATGTAGCATTCAAAAACTTCCATGACTTGTAAGTATCTTTAATCCTAACCTTTAAACACTCTTCATCTCATCTGTGCAGTAGATCAAAGCTGTATCAAAGGAAGCCTCAGGCAAATGTGTGTGTTGTAGTCAACTGGCTAGACATTTAGAGTTCTCTCTTTACAGAAATATTAGTTATTTTGATCCTTGTTTTCTCACTTTAAAACTTTGATGTTCAAATTTATACTGAAAGTAATGTTTCACCATTACAAAAACATATACAGGGACTTGTACATCAAATTGGCCAAGGAATGGTATATGCAAGGGGATACCCCAGTATAATTCCCTTGAATGATTAACTCACCACTTAACAAAGTGAATATGAAATGCTGAAATACATTTTACTTAAAGGAGTGGGGAATTAAGGAATTGGTTGGGTGCGGGAAAGAGTGGATAGAGAACTATGGGTGAATGAAATGATAACACTGAATGCAGATATGTGAAATTGGATCCAAGTTACTTAAAATGATTAGTGGGAAAAAGATTACGATAACTACTTAGCTAAAATGTTTAATATACTTTTATGAAAGTAAATAAAAGATGCATAATATCTGAGAATAATAACTCAACAAACACTGAGTATTTTGTAGCCATGTGTTAAGCTATATAAGTAAACGAGATTTAGAAACACAGAGAGGCACAAGCAAAATACAATTTAGTGCAAGAATATAAGAGGATTTTATTCAGCCAAAACAACAAAAGCCATATTTTGGCCTGGGTTGGTGGCTCATGCCTATAATCACAGCTACTATGGATGTAGTGATTGGAAGGATTATGGTTTGAGTCTATACTAAAAAAAAAATGTTAGCATAGTCATTCTAAATCAATAGCTTAGAGAGGTAGAACATGTGCCTGCCACCCCAGCGATTCAAAATTCTCATTATTAGAAAAGTTCTAGTCTAGATCAACTAGAAGAGTTAAGATAGGGAAAAAGTACAAGCATGAAAGCAGATGGTTCTCTTGTATTGCATAAGTGTAACTAGCAGGAGAAGGTTATATAGTTCAGCACAGGATTTCAGCTGTATATGGGTTGTGAGGAGGCTAGCATCTTGCATGACCCAAGAGACTAATTCTGGGGATGATGGGCATTACTTTTAGATTTGATAGTAGGGAACTATAGAAACATATGATTTATTGGAAATGCTTGAATTGATATTCAAGTAAACGTGAATTAATAAGGCTATTAGATACAGAGGGGCCAAGTTTTCTGTTCCTATTAACACAAGATGTGACTGGAAAACATTATGGATGTTGAACATTTCAATTTTTTTCCTGTAAAGGACGGATTTGGCATACCCATCAGCAATAACTGAGTGATCTAGTTTCTCTTGGTATTACTTTCCCCTAAAAAAATCAAGAAAGACAAAAAAATATTAGTAACACCCTTGAGATCATTCAATAAAATGCATAGTACCAGAACCTTGAGCAAGTATGGTTCAGGGTTTTTTCAGCTGTGAATTTGTAAAGGATGCAATTTTTCTTTCTGACCTACTGAAATAGATTAGATAAAGCCCTCTCTACTGAAATAAGGATTGTATGTAGGAATTTCTGTGAAACTTTGGATGTTGTACTTTAAAATTTCATATTAACTAATATGCTCTCCAAATGATTTTCTTGAAGTCCTGGCATGCATACAAATTTATTTCTCAGAATATTTCTAATCCATCTCAGAGTTTACATCACGTTATAGTCGAGTGAATTCTTAAAGTCCACTTCTGGTACTTAAATAGCTGTAGAGAACCCTACAATCATTATCTGTTGGGAACAGATGGAATAAGATTCCCTTTGGGAATTTACATCTCTTGTCAACTCGAGGAAAAACAATGGTCTTCTGGAGCCCTGTCCATATCTTTCCTTATAAGAAATCCAGCATCATCCTGCAGCAGTATTCTCAGGGGAGCAACATCAATTCCTCAAACCTACAGTTGAGCAATATTGAAGTCATTATGCTGCGTGCATTGCGGGGATTGGTGGCAACAGATAAATTCCCTTAGGGTATTACTAAAAAAAATCCATCTCAGTGCCTTGAATTCTCTCTTTTTGTTTGTTTTGTTTTTGTTTTTGTTTTTTGCCAGTCCAAAGCCTTGAATTCAGGGCCTGAACACTCCTTGGGCTTTCTCAAGGCCTCGTACTGCATGACTTGAGCCACTGCACCATATCTGACTTTTTCTATGTATGTGGTACCAAGAAATTGAACCCAGGGCTTTGTACATGTTAGGTATGCACTCTATCATTAGGCCAAACTCCCAGTCCCGAATTCTTTCTCTGTAAGAGTTTCTTCCGTGTATGGCCAGAAAATAGTGTCCTTCTCTACTCATCTCTTCCCAGTTGAAGAAGTGACAAATTGTTTACAGTAACACAATAGGTAGTTCTGATACGCTAGTGTCAGAGACATCTTCAAATTTTCATGACCCATCCTATAGCACGCACTCTCTTCTTGAGACCTCCAAATGACAGGACTAGATCACTGGTGATAATATCCTTGGTCTCAGAAAGGAGCTAGGAGAAAAGTACATCTGTATTTCAGTGGCTAAAGTCTTATCAGTAATTAGTACCAGAATTTTATTGAGTGGTTATGACCTTCCAAGATTTTCCCATGTTGTTCTCTCTGAGTACATAGATAATTGTATTGCAGTCAGTCCATACTTCTAAAGTACCCCTTAAGCATAGTCTTCAACTTTATGTGTCCCTACCCATTTTAGAGCCAAGAGATGTGTTTTGTAGATAAACTAAGTGTCACCTACAGATACAATCCAGCTGACAACAGATATCACCCTGTGTTCCTTCTTGTTTTGACAGACTATTGCCCTTAGGCAGCCAAGTGTGATAGCTTTTGTAGATAATGAAAAGCAAGAATCCACCAAAGGATGTAATTTAGCAAAGCATCAACAGGTCTTCAGGCTTCCTCACATCTTTCAACATAACTCAGGAAGTTAAAGAGTGGGGAAATATGCAGTGCTTATTTTTCTGAAAGTTCCTTCCACTGTGCTTGTGATTGTCAACTCTTAACGTATTATTGGTCATTGGTGTTTTAACAATCCAGCAATACTATTGCACACAGCTCCTGTAAACAATTACTCAATCTGCAAAGCATGAACTTTATCATATGATTATGCAGCCACAGGATTGGAACAGAAATCCTTTATAACTGTTATTTATGAGAGATATCCTGGAATGATATTCAGTCTTATGACATTAACTCTTACCTTCAGGAATATGGAGGTATTTCCTAAATATATCATCAATATTTTTGTTGTCATTAGTATGAGAATTCACCAATTCTTTCTTTTTGTAGTCTGATTCTAAAACTGCTCATATTTGGGCCAGGAGTTTGGCCTAGTGGTAGAGTGCTTGCCTAGCAGGCACAAAGACTTGGGTTCTATTCCTTGGTACCCCATACATAGAAAAAGCTGAAAGTGGTACTGTGGCTCAAGGGGTGGAGCCTTGAGAAATTCTAAGGACAGTGCTCAGGCCCTGAGTTCAAGGCCCACAACTGGAAAAAAAAACTGCTCAAATTTTAATAAATAATCTCAAGAAAATGATTTGGAGTATTTAAAACAATTCTTTCTCCCTCCTTACCTCTCTTCCTCCTTCTCTGTCTCTGTCTCTCCCTCTTCCTCACCATCTCTCTCCACTTCTTTCCTTTTATCCTCCCTCTTTTTCTCAGGCCTTGGCTCACTGAACATTAATGGAAAGAACATAAAACTTAAATTCTCTGTTCTCTATATTGCTAATGAAGTTAGGTCAGTACTTTCATTTGGTTAGGAGTTATTCCTCTCAATCAGCCCTGCTGCCTTCAGATCTAGCCACAGAGTAGTGTGAGCATATACATCGCGCTATACACTTGCACAGTCTTTCTTTGAGTGTTTAACCAAATTAAAGTTGGAATTTAGTACTCAAGCTTCCTGAGACCAGTCCCTGTCATTCTTGAAACCATGATGGATTAGATAGTTGTTATTGTAGAATTTAAAAAGTAGTAACTTGAGAACACTGAGGCTACTGAGCTCTGCATCCCTTTCATCTCTGTCTCTACTTTCCATAGGAATCAAAGCAAAGGACTCAATCTTCTGTGCATTTACTTTGGAGGAGACCAAAAAGTATTAAGCTAGCATCCACAACTTACTGTGACTTATTTTTTAACTACATAAACTTGTCAGTGTTGTTTTAACTTTTAGACTCTTATGTAATAACACATAGTTTAAAGCACAAATACAGTACAACTGTACAAAATATTTTCTTTTTCTATTATCCTTATTCCATATTTTTTCATCTACTTTCAAAATTGTTATATTTTTCTTTCATCAATTTCTTTTTTTATGTTTTATTACATACAGTTTTAAAATGTCAAGCTTTCTTAGAGACTTCTCTGAAGAAGAAGTAAGAATGGTCTATAGACACATGAAGAAATGCTTGACATCTCTGGCCATAAAAGAAATGCAAATCAAAACAACTCTGAGATTCCACCTCAGTTAGAATGGCCATAGTTAAGAAATCTAATAACAACAGATGCTGGAGGGGATGTGGCCAGGAGGGATCACTACTACACTGTTGGTGGGAGTGCAAACTCATTCAACCACTATGGAAAGCAGTATGGCAGTTCCTCAAAAGACTAAACATAGAGCTCCCCTAAGACCCAGAAATTCCACTACTTGGCATTTACACAATCATCCAGAAACAAGGACATACTAAAGCCACTAGTACAACAATGTTCACTGCAGCACTATTTACCATAGTAAAGATATGTAACCAACACAGGTGCCTCTCACAAGATGAATGGTTCAACAAGATGTGGTATTTATACACAAGGGAATTCTATGTTGCCACCAGAAAGAATGACATCGCCCCATTTGTAAGGACTTGGAAAAAATCATATTAAGTAAAGTAAGCCAGACCCATAGGAACATAGGCTTAATGGTTTCCCTCATTTGTAATAATTAGTACAAACCTAGAACTCTCCTAGCAGAGGAATACAATGGCTCAAAACCTAGATACCAAAGGCTACATAGGATGAGGCTAAATGATAGGATCTTCAGGATAAGGAAACAAGAGCTTTATATTGTGTTACTGCTGTTCTTAATGTACCATGTTATTTCTCTTCTCTTTCGTTGCCCTTTGATTAATCTCATATTGTTACAGTATCTTTTCTTGTTATTTGGTATATTGTATATACATTTATTTGAAATAGGAAAGGGAAGGGGGAAAACAAGATGAGGGGAGGTGATAGGGGGAGGGAAATTGGGAAAAAAACTTGGAGAAGTGTGAGAAGTAATGCACCTTCTATCTGGTGAATATAACTATAACCCCTCTATACATTACAGTAAAAAAATGAAAAAAGTCAAGCTTTCTTTTATTTTTCCCAACTACTAAAAAATAGGTTTTTGAGAGTTGGCTTGTTTCTATTGCTTATTTTATTATCTTTATGTACTTCTACAATGTAGTTGCCATTGAAACAAGCAATTTATGTATACAGTGTGTCTTAATATCTTTCAATACTCTCATCTTTCCTCTCAACCCAACCCTTCCCTTATTTCTTAATTATTTTAGAATATGTGTTGAATATTTTCTGACATCTAACAAAGCAATGGCAAAATTGGATGTCCACATGTAGAAAACTGAAAGTAGACCCTTCTATATCACCTTGCACCAGCATCCCTTCAGCATGAATCAAAGACATCAATGTAAGACTAAAATCTATTAACCTATTATGGGAAGGAGTAGGGGAAATGCTAGACATAGGTTGAAACTTTGCGGTTAAAATTTTAGAAACACAGCAAATCAAAAATGGACTTTATAAATGTGATTTCATCCAACTTAAATGTTTCTGAGTGGCAAAGGACATGCATAACAGTAAATAGAAAGTCTACAAAATGGGAGAAAAACTATACTTAGAGCTCAAAAAACTAAATACTCCAAAACATAAACCTCAAAGAAACAACAACCCATTTAATGAATCATCTAATGCCTGAAAGAGAGACTTCTCAGAAGAAGTAAAAACAACCAATAGATACATGAAAAAATTTCAATATCTCTGCCCCATAAAGGAAATATAAATCAGAACATCAGTGAGATTCTATCTCACCCAAATTAGAATGGCCATTATAAAGAAAATTAACAATGATGGGTGCTTGTGAGGGCTGCAGTCAAAAGGGAGCTCTATTATACTCTTGGTAGGAATGTGAACTTGTTCAACCACTCTGGAAAGCAATATAGAGATCCCTGCAGAATAAACATTCTATGATAATCTTATCCTGCATACAAGCATTTCCTCTGTTAACCAACTATACAATCATGCATGTTACTGTCACTTCACAGTGAAATAGTTTTTTGATCAGCATTCAAGTATCAAAAATCCTTTCTGAAGATGCTCAGCTATCTCCTGCTCTGCTGTGCCTCAAAACATACTCAACACTTGAATGTGGTCATCTCTTGGAGCCCATTGCAGTTTGTACTCTGTTCAAGTATATCTAAATTCCTGAGTATGACATGGAAGTATATTTAGGGAGACCATGTTGGTTCTGCCACTTCTCTTTTTAGAATTATGTTGTTATTATTATGTGTATAATTTATGGTACTCTCAGAAGGTGTGTTCACTACCATTCTTCATGACACATCATTAGTCTTCCAATAAAATCTGAATATTTTAGACATTAAAAACTGTATAAAAAAGTGATAATGTATTAAGGCTTTCAAATGTCAATTTGTTGAAGACATACTCCATTTGGTAAAATACCTAACGTAGATTATTTTCCAGAATAGTGCAGAAGCTATATTTTGTCCTCTATCCTTACCACTTTTTCTTAATAGAAAGCTTAATAGATAGGTCAATATGGAAGAAAGTTATTCATGACCATTATTGTATCATGTAATAATTCTCATTATTCACTTCAAGTTTGTCTTGAGGCAATGGCTATGTTATCAGTTATGAATATAAAACTATTCAAATTAGCATTCAAGTACAACCACTGTATTCAAGTTATGATCTATTTCCTTGCTTCAGACACGACTGTTTTTCCCTCAGTACTGATCCAAACATTACCTTTAATGTTTATATGGAACCCACAAAAACACATATTCTAAACATGTGTGTGAACAACAGAATAATAATTCTTCAACCACAGCTCTCACATACACATACTAACTTTATCAGAAATGTGCATTGTGTCCATAATAGATTACAAACTGCATCATAATGCTTTCATTCAATTATGAGCCAATAAGGAAGTCTAGGGAAAGTTTTATATTTTTTTGTTTCTTTTTTTTTGTGGTTGGATCCCCTAGAATTTCCCCTACAGAAAATGAAGATCATTGTGACTCATGTGAACGCTTCACTGTGGAACATTCCATACCCTCATCAGATTTCTTACCAGTTATCACAGAGTTCATTTGTGTCATTGCACAAAGTGTGTCTTATTTTATGTTCAGTTGCATGGGATTTCTCTCACCATGGAGAATCAAGGAATAATATTAGTTAGATTAATCACTCACCCTACTAACAGGAGAGTCCAATTTAAAAGTGATGATGTCATTTCCTAGGCAGAGTGGCTAGCCTCTGGTGAAAATTGGTTACATTGAACCTGTCCAGGCTCAGAGTTACAGTAGTCATTCCTTGTCACGAAACATTCCTTTGATCTCTTACATAGAGTCTACTTTCTCATAAACAAAACCTTTGCTAGACCATATATGTTAACACAAACATAGCTTTCATTTAACCTTGTTTCAAATAAAAGAACTTTTTTGTAATGTAAAAGCTAATCCATTTTTTACCACATAGCTATGAAAATATCTGTTTAATCATGGAATTCAAGAACTCCGAAACAACTGATTTGCTAGTGGGGAAATATTTCATAAAACCTTAGTTAGAGTGAAATCTGAAACATGGCACCTTCTAAGGTCCATTCTTACGTTATATGAACTACAACCCAAGCCAGTAACCAATGTCACCTGATGTTCTTTCTCAGGGCACACTGATTTTTTTTTAATGAATACTTTTTTATTTTTTTATTTTATTTTTTTATTGTAATTAGTAAAAGGGTTACATGATATTTGCCAGATAGAAGGTGCATTAATTCACATACATTGATACCCTTTCACATGTCTTGGTACCCGTTTCCCTCCCCCCCCCAGGGCACACTGATTTTATAGGAGGTAAACCGAAATGGTTTTCTCAGCCTATACCCATAGGCCAGCTCAGAAACTCCTGAGCCACTTCAATTGTTGAGTCTTATATACCAATACAGGTCTCAGTAATATTTTTGATTGAGCTGGCCTCTAATTCTGATCTTCCCAGTCGTATCCTCCCTGTAGCTGAGATTATTAGCATGAGTACTCAGCCTAGCTGTTGAAATCCTAACCTTTGAAGTGATAGCATTAGAAGGTAGGGACCATTTGGAGGTAAAAAGATCTTGCAATCATGTGACAGATGATCCTAATATCCTAATTAGCAAAGCCTAAAGGAGTTCATTCTCTCTCTCTCTCTACCCTGTGAGGACTCCGAGAAAAATAGAACTGCCTAGAACAACAACAATGGAAAGGACTTTATCCAATAACAGAAAAGAGAATCTTATTTTTTGAATCATAATGTATTTCCCTTGTGAGATAGAAATATTTCATGGATACAGAGTTTCCAAAAGAAATGATTTGTCAGATATTGCCTACTGAAGGTCTAGGTTATCTCCAATATCATATAGACTTCCTATCTGAGAATGATACTTTTGAGTCAGCCAGCAAAGATTTTGAATTCTCTGGGTAAGAAACTCTTATATAAGACACAGAAGATGAAAGAAAAGCTGAAATTCATGTTGGTTCTGACACAGACAGCCAAGAAGCCACATGAGCTTTCCCAGGAGGTTATGGTGGCTGACAAGATTTCTGAATATCATCCATTTTGGTGCTCAGACAGCTAACATCATTGGTAGTGGTTTTCTAGTCACACTCTATTTTCGTGAAAATGTGAATAGTGTTCTCTAACCTTGTTGTGGACTCAGTTATGCCCCATAAATTAATACATCAATACTCAAACACTCAGTATATCGATTGTGATTGAGTTAGTAGACAGTAGATTTTAAGAGATAATTAAGCATGAGGCTGTTAGGATAAACTTAAACCCAATCTGACTACCATTCTTGTGAGAAGAAAAGATTCAGATATACATCAGGGTTGCACAAGCCTCAGAGACAAGACCATGTGAGTTTCCAACCATTCTCTAATCTAGAAGAGATTTTCAAAAAAATTTAGCTTAACCACCACCTTGATTTTAGACTTCTAGCCTACAGAGATACTAGAAAATATACTTTCTGTTGTTTAAACCTGTAAGGTATTTTGTCATAGCAGCTACAGAAGGTTAATTCAAATCGCATCTCCTAGCACTTTCAAAAGTTTGATTAAGACTTCATTTCCTGTATTAAATATCTTCCTTCTGGAAAAATTCAGTTGTCTCTCTTTTTTTTAATCAAAAGGTTAAGGATATTATGTAAAAGAATCATAATTTAAAAGAGAAGATAAGTCAATAACAAATATGCAAATAAGAATTGCACACAATGCTTTATTAAAAACTGTTATCCAAGGACAATGTTTAAACCCCACATCTATAGGACAAGTCTAACCATGAAGTCCTCATTATCGACAAGATCACGATTGGCTGTACGTGAATTTCTGGGAGAGTTCTGCAAATAATGTTGTATTTTTATCCATGGAGAATGGACAGCAGAAAAAAATGCATCATTTACTACATTTTTAATGTCATAGCACTGGGGAGCAGGTGATGTACTGAGAAGAGGCACATAGGAATGAGTGGAGTATACATTGAAAAGACTTCTCCATGAGTCTAGCATATTTGTCCCCCTCTTATATTTCTTGAGATGTTCACAACTTCTTACACTATAGCTCTTCCAGGTATCAAATATCTTCTTATCCAGGACAAATATTCTGGTATTTAGGATATACTTAAGTTGAAAAGTTCATTAAATTTACTTAATGTAATTTTACTGATAATAGAAAACGTGCTTGGCCCAAACATTTTAAAGGAACTCTGACAGTTATATTGAATTACTTAGAAAATTCTTCTGACTCTATATAGTACTTACAAGGACCAAAGTAAGGATAAGTTTGAAAAAAAAAAACAAAACTGTTACCCTTCCTAGAAGGCAAATCTGATAGTAAGCATTCTGTTTGCTTTTGTCTTTCCTAGAGAACCCTTTATTTAGCTTTAATATATGAAAAATAGGTTTTCTACATATGAGATTTATGGTTTGATGTGTTTTCTTTATCTTTTGGATTCTGAATATGTTATCCATTTCTTCTGACTTCCATGATTTTCAATGAAAAAAATTGGCTGCTAATCTCACTTAAACTTTGGATATAAAATGTCCACCACAGGCTCATGTTTTTAATGATTATCATTTGAAGGTGGTGATTAATGGATAAATCCTCCATAGATTCATAATTGATGGAATTATTGGGTGGTGATGAAAAGTAAGAATTAGATCTAGGGTGGAGAGTTTGACATTTTCCACTTAGGCGAAGAGCATCTCATATCATGGTTAAGAGACTTGTTTGATGATGTTTTTGATAGGCAGCAGAATGCTCATGGCACAAGGATTAAATCTTGATGTAGATGTGTTTTTGCACATATTTGCTTGGAGGGATGTTAATAAATCAGAATAAGTAAAGCTGTACTTTGAAAAGAGCTCTGTCCAAGGAGAATGACAACTAGTAGAAACAGGAAAGACATAGAAACATGAAAGACATAAGAACATATTACATTTCTTTTCCTGGAAGACCTCAGAGACTTAGACGAGCTAATTAATAGTCTATCATTTATGTTTTTATTACAATTTCATGACTGTTTATTTTTGAAAATAGAGGGGAAAAGAGATGAGAAATAATGCTGTTCCTGTGTCTTCACAAGGAAAGGGAGTCATATAGTCAAAATGACGTTTAAATGCATATGTGGCTGTGGAGGATTAGGAGAGAGAGGATGATTTTCAAAAGTGAAACAAAAGGTACAATAGCTGGATGTCACTGCATGAACTGAGATTTAACCACTGCAAGGCATTGTAGGTTTTGGAGAATTGCAGATTTTAAAGTGATTTTGAGACCCTCTCTGTGTAATTCATTGCGAAGGACTTTACTCATCTCAAGTCAAATCATGGCTTAATCAGTTGTGTGAGAGGCAAATTCATTTAAGAAACTGGTTAAGACACTGGAAATTGGTTTCACTTAGCTTTGAAATGTTCACAAGGCAAAAGCCTAAAGCCACACCATGACAAAAGTTGCCAAAAGAAGCATCTAAGTCTGCCCATCTGTAAAATGGTGTTTGGGGATCATGAGACCTAGACTAAAGGAAGAGTCCCAGTGATGCAGTCAGAGCTGGGTCTCGCACTTTTTGGCAGACACTATTATATTTAGGTTTACACTTCATATCTATGAAGCATATTCTGAAAACTGGTAGAAACACTTGGAGTGAACTGTTCCTGAAAAGAGGGGTTATTGGTGGGGTGGAGAGTTCTGATGGACAAGCCAATGAACAGAATAGAGAAAATTCTTGCCTTTCTTATATTTTAACTTCCTTTTTAATTTTTCAAATATTTCTTATTTTTCAGTGGTTGTATAAAGGAATTGCCATTCAACAAAGCAGTTTATGAACCCAGTGAATCTTGATCAATTTCACCCCTTTCAACTTTCTCTCCTCCCCTCCCAATCTATTCATTACTTTCAGTTTTCTAAATTGTTTAAGATATGCAGTTCATGTATATAATGCATCTTGATCTATTCACTGTCCTCTGGTTTTCTCAAGGCTAGCACTCTACCACTTGAGCCACAGAACCACTTTGGCTTTTTCTGTGTATTTGGTACTGAGGGATGGCACCCAGGGCTTCATTCATGCTAGGCAAGCACTCTACCACTAGGCCCTGCTCCTGGCCCAACCTTTCTTAATTTTATAGTATATACAATGAGTTCTTGACTATATTTTTCCCCTTCATTCATCAGTCTCTCTCCTCCTGCCCCACTCCCCTTCAATATCTCTTTACTAGGACTTATTTTTTTGCTCTTTGACTTAGTCTTTCTTTCCAAAGTCCAAGTAGTGGCAAAATTTAATAGAGATCCAGATGGCAATGGAGAAATATAATTTTCAGAGTTTCAGTCCAGGCTTCAAAAAGCCAACTAGAGAATATGGGCTGGAACTGCAGGATAACTGGTTAATCACTGACTGATTCTTTTTTATTTTTATTTTTTGCGAGTCCTGGGCTTGAGCTCAGGGCCTGAGCACTGTTCTTGGACTTTCTCAAGGCTAGAGCCCTACCACTTGAGCTTCAGCACCACTTCTGGCTTTTTTTTCTATGTATGTGGTGCCGAGGAATCGAACCCAGGTCTTTGTGCATACTAGGCAAGCACTCTACCACTAGGCCAAACTCCTGGCCTATTAATTCTTATTAATAGAACTGTGGTAATGATAATTACATTTATCTGGAACCAGAGTTATCTGGTTCCTGGATGTGTTGATGGTGAAATGGGCCTCAAGATACCTAGACATTAAAATTTAAGGACAGGGTAACACCCCTATATGTTGTAGCCTTGTCTAACTGAGTCTCATGCCCAGGCTGGCTTTGAACCGTGGTCCTCAGATCTCAGCCTCCTGAGTAGGTAGGATTATAAGCGTGAGCCACCCCTCCAGGCATCCCATGTTCATTTCTTAGTTCTATATTTCTCCAACCTCAATTCTCCTTCATTTGACTTCACACAACTTTAACCTGTCTTCAGAATTCTGTCCTCAACTGTGATTATTTTTCTGTTGATCTCAGATCCACTGTCAGCTAATTACTTCACTTCTTTTTCTTATTCATTATACCATTTTATTTTTCCAGAGACTGATCAGATCAGTTCAGTCCAATTGCCTCCTTCCTTGTACTTGCTCTCACCACTTTCTTGCTGTCTGATATCCAGGGCCTGCATGTCTCAGTTCAACTTCAACATCCCAAATTTTAGTCTGGTATACTTGACCAAAGTTCTTTCACTTGGAGTTCTTTATTTCTGCTTATATTTTAATGATCGACCAAAGTTAGCTCAGAATGAAGGTGGCTCTACTAAGAGAAAAACATTTAATAAACTAGAAATATAGATGTACATGAAGGATTTGTGTTTGTTACACATTTCACCTCTGTAGGCTTTCAGATGAGTAAAAGGAGAAGGTGGACTTTTTGCTTACTTTCAATTGTAATGATGAGAAACAGGATGCTTTCCAGGTACCCTGTGGGATTTCATTTGAATAAACCTGAAGCACTGGACCAGGGATAAAGACTTGAGGATTTGTAGGGGACACAGTAAACAGCAAAGGGTCAGGAACAAAGAGTGACTGCATAGCTCATACAAGCTCACACTACATTTGTGGAGGGGTGAATCCCAAAGAGATAGTTCATGGAAAGACATATACACAAAAACAGTACTAGAGCCTACATAATATCCAGCAAGAAGGCTAATGAGAAGGGAGCTGGCATTATCTCAAGATATACTTCCAAGTGTTGAAAGGTAGCTGCAAGCACCTTAGTCAATCTGCTGTCAATTTTACCGGTACAAGAAATAGAGCTGCTAAATGTGTAATGCTTCAAATAGCTATTGTAGTTATCAAAGTATCCTACTGAATGGTAGTAGTCCTTGTCACTCATTCACTAACAATATATGAGACAATTATTTTGCTACAGTTCCAAGTTCTCACAGAGGTGGGAAAAATAATGAGGTGGGGAATGTAATGTGAGTTTATAATATCCGTATAATAATGGGGATGAAGTGATTCAGTGAGAACGTGTTGGAAAACAATTGGAATATCCAGCAATATAAGTTAGATACTGGAAATTCAACCATTGAACACAGCTTTAAAGTGAAACTATTGTAAAATTACCTCTCTTTTCTGTTCCAGTCTTTGTCCTCACCTAGTATGAGTGTTTTGGTTTATTTGACTTCTCTCTTGCTTCTCTCTTCCTTCAGTTCTATAGTAAGATTGTATTTAAAAGAATTTTATCTCAACTCAATGAAGATTCCTGTTTTAGTGGAAATACTTAAACAATTTATGGCACAATTTGCTGATTTAGTTATCTATTGCTACATTATAAAATGGGCATAAAGTAGAAGCTTAAGACAACACACATTTACATAATTTCTCTTCAGCAGAAATCCTGCACAGACTGAGGTTCTTTTTGAAGGTCACAATCAAGATGTTCAACAAGGTTGGGTTTTCATCTGAGCTCAACTGGAAAAGGGTCTGTTTCCATGTAACTTTCTTGTGGGCAGCATGCCAGTTCTTATTTTCCCAGCATTACTACTTTTTTGGGTATCTATGTTCTATCTTCTCTTTTCACCACATCATTTTGGTTCAAAATAAACTTCAGTCATATAAACTCCCTCATTCATAACTATTACCTAACATACTGCATTAATTCTTATAAGAATTTATAGGTGACTTCAATTGCAGGGGAAATATGAATTCATATGCTACCATCAATATATTGTATTCGACAAATAAGCAACTAAAATTTTCAAAGCTTTCAGAGTTCTAAAGCTGTGTGCTATTTTCCTAAGGGAATAATTGCAAGATAAATATCTGTCCAGATTTAGTAAAACTATATTTCTCAGCAGAGACCATGAAAGCAAGAAGTGACTGGAAGCAAATATGTCATGCCCTTAAGTCAAATAACTACCAACCAAGAATACTGTACCCAGCTAAGCTCTCATTCATAACTGAGGGAACAATAAAAACATTCCATTCCAGGGAAAAGCTGCAACAATATGTCGCAACAAAACCAACACTACAGAAAATTCTCAAAGATGTTCTACACATAGAAAACCAAAATAAATGCAATATAGGGAAAGAAATGGCACCTAAACATCATACCATCTACCACAAGAACTGTCAAGACACAGGCCCTAATAAAAGCTTTTAAAAATGGTAGGAACTAATAAATATCTCTCAATCCTAACTCTCACTATCAATGGACTTAACTCTCCAATTAAATGGCATAGGTTGTCTAGTTGGATCAAAAAGCAAGATCCATCGTTCTGCTGTCTTCAAGAGACACATCTTACCCAAAAAAACAAACATCTTTTGAAAGTGAGAGGCTGGAATAAACTCTATCAAGCTAACGGCCCCCATAAACAGGCTGGAGTTGCCATCCTCATATCAGATAAAATAGACTTCAAACTAAAATTAGTAAGAAAAGACAAAGAAGGTTACTACATACTACTAAAGGGATCTTTCCTCCAGGAAGACATAACGATCCTAAATATCTACACACCCAATCCTGGAGCTCCGAACTTCATCAAGCAAACTTTACTTTCACTGAAACCATACATAGATTGAAACACAATGATTTTTGGTGACTTTAACACACCACTGTCACCTATAGACAGATCAACAAGGCAAAAACTCAACAGAGAAACCTTAGAACTGAATAACTATATAGACCAACTAGATCTAACAGACATCTGCAGGATAGTCCACCCAGCAACAACACAATATAGGTTTTTCTCAGCAGCACATGGAACATTTTCCAAAATAGACCAGATCTTAGGCCATAAAACAAACCTGGACAGATTCAGAAACACTGAAATTATTCCCTGCATGCTCTCAGACCACAAAGGCATCAAATTGGAACTGAACACCCATCTCCACCAACGAAAACCCTGTAAATCATGGAGACTGAATAACACATTGTTGAATCACCGAAGGGTAATCGAAGAGATCAGAACAGAAATCCAACAGTTTATGGAATTTAACAATAAGGAGCACACAAAATACCAACTCCTTTGGGACACGGCAAAGGCAGTACTCCGAGGAAAATTAATAGCGCTGAGTGCCTACAACAACAAGTTGGAAAAATCGCAAACCAACAAGTTAATGTCTCACCTTAAGCTCTTGGAAAAAGAGCAACAAACCAACCCTAATCCCAGTAGAAGGAAGCAAATTATTAAAATCAAAGCAAAATTAAATGAATTGGAATCCAAAAAAACTATAGAAAGAATCAACAAAACAAGGAGTTGGTTCTTTGAAAGAATTAACAAAATTGACAAACCCTTAGCAAATCGTACCAAAAAAAGAAGAGAGCACATCGAAATAAACAAAATCGCAGACGAAAATGGTAAAAATCACAACAGAAATTACCAAGATCCAGAATATCATGAGAGAATACTTCTCAAACCTTTATGCCAACAAATTTGAGAATCTAGAAGAAATGGATAAATTCCTAGCCAATATTAACATACCCACACTGAACCAAGAAAAACTAACCCAAATAAACAGGCCTATTTCAAGCTCTGAAATAGAAATGGCAATAAGAGAACTTCCACCTAAGAAAAGCCCAGGGCCAGATGGATTCACAGCTGAATTCTATAAGGTCTTCAAAGCAGAGCTCACACAAATACTCCTCAAGCTCTTCTACGAAATTGAAAATGAAGGTTCTTTACCAAACTCATTCTATGAAGCCAGTATAACCCTCATCCCCAAACCAGACAGAGATTCATCAAAGAAAGAGAACTATAGACCTATATCTTTGATGAACATCGATGCAAAACTTCTCAACAAAATACTGGCCAACCGTTTACAACAACTCATCAAAAAAGTTATACACTATGATCAAACTGGATTCATCACAGAGAGGCAAAGCTGGTTCAACATACGCAAATCAATTAACATAATTCAACACATCAACAGGAGCAAGGACAAAAATCACATGATTGTCTCAATAGATGCGGAAAAGGCATTTGACAAGATCCAACACCCCTTTATGTTAAAAGCTCTGGAGAGACTAGGAATCCATGGAATATTCCTCAATATAATAAAGGCTGTGTATGACAAACCCACTGCTAGTATTACACTTAATGGTGAAAAGCTAAAGCCATTCCCTCTAAAAGCAGGAACGAGACAAGGATGCCCACTCTCTCCACTCCTCTTTAACATATTATTAGAATTCCTAGGCAGTGCAATAAGGCAAGAAACAAGCATAAAGGGGATCCAAGTAGGGAAAGAGGAAGTAAAACTATCCCTCTTTGCAGATGACGTGATTCTGTATTTAAAGAATCCTATAGACTCTACTCCCAAGCTCCTTGAGCTGATTCAAAACTTTGGAAGGGTAGCAGGCTACAAAATTAACCCTCAAAAATCAACTGCTTTCCTTTACGCCAACAGTGAGAGGAATGAGGCAATAATCAGGAAAGCAACTCCTTTCGCAATAGCCTCAAAGAAAATAAAGTACCTAGGAATTAGCTTAACTAAGAATGTAAAGGACCTTTTTGATGAAAACTTTAAAACCCTAAAAAAGGAAATTAAAGCAGAACTAAGGAAATGGAAAAACCTCCCATGCTCCTGGATTGGAAGAATCAACATTGTGAAAATGACAATCTTGCCAAGGGCTATCTACAAATTCAATGCAATACCCATCAATATCCCAATGTCATTCTTTAAAGAAATAGAAGAGGCAATTCAAAATTTCATATGGAATAATAAAAGACCCCATATAGCAAAAACACTTCTTAGCAGAAAGAACAGCGCTGGAGGAATTTCAATTCCAAACTTTAGACTCTATTACAGGGCTATAATTATCAAAACAGTTTGGTACTGGCAGAAGAACAGGCCTGAAGACCAATGGGATAGAACTGAGGACCCAGATATTAAACCACAGACCTATAGCCACCTAGTCTTTGACAAGGGAGCCAAAAAAATAGAATGGAAGAAAGACAGCCTCTTCAACAAGTTGTGCTAGCAGAATTGGTTAAGCACCTGCAGAAAACTAAAGTTGGATCCTTCTTTGTCACCCTGCACTAGAATTAACTCCAAATGGATCAAAGACCTGGAGGTAAAAGCTGACACTCTGAAAACTTTACAAGAAAGAATAGGAGATACACTAGGCCTCCTTGGCACAGGTCAAAACTTTCTTAATAAGGACCAAGAATCACAACAAATCAGAGAAAGGCTGGATAAGTGGGACTGCATTAAACTGCAGAGCTTTTGTATGGCAAAGGACATAGCTAGTAAGTTAATTAGGAAGCCTACAGAGTGTGAGAAGATCTTCACCAACCAAACAACGGACAAAGGCCTCATATCTAAAATATATCAACAACTCAAAAGTTTGAATCACTCCAAAACTAATCTCCAAAGTAACAACCATTCCATTAAAAAAATGGGTCAAAGACTTAAAGAGAGTCTTCTCTGAAGAAGAAACAAAAATGGCCTATAGACACATGAAGAAATGCTCAACATCTCTGGCCATAAAAGAAATGCAAATCAAAACAACTCTAAGATTCCACCTCACTCCAGTTAGAATGGCCAGGATCAGGAAAACGAATATCAACAAATGCTGGAAGGGATGTGGCCAGGAGGGATCACTACTACACTGTTGGTGGGAGTGCAAACTCATTCAACCACTATGGAAAGCAGTGTGGCAGTTCCTCAAAAGGCTAAACATAGTACTCCCCCATGACCCAGCAATTCCACTACTTGGCATTTACCCAACCATCCAGAAACTAGGGCATACTAAATCCACTACCACAACATTGTTCATTGCAGCATTATTCACCATGGCAAAAATATGGAACCAACCTAGATGTCCCTCAGTTGATGAGTGGATCAACAAGGTGTGGTATTTGTACACAATGGAATTCTATGCTGCTATCAGAAAGAACGATATCACCCCATTTGTTAGGAAATGGAAAGTCCTAGAAAAAATCATGTTAAGTGAAGTAAGCCAGACTCAAAGGAACTTAGGCTCAATGGTTTCCCTCATTTGTCATAATCAGTAGAAACTTTGGGCTGTACTAGCAGAGATCTGCAATAGAGCAAAACTTTGATACATAAGGCCATATAGTTTGACACTAAATGATAAGACCTCTAGGATATAGAAACAAAAGCCATATAATGAGTGATTGTTGTCCTTAATATACTATGTTATCTCTCATCTCTTTTGCTGTCCCTTGGTTATCTCATATTGTTACAGTTATTTGATATATTGGATTTATTTGTATTTGGCTATTTGAAATTGGATAGGGGAAAACCATGATGGGGGGGTGAAGGGGCGGGTAATGGGGACCAAGACATGTGAAAGAGTATCAATAGATGTGAATTAATGCACCTTCTATCTGGCAAATATCATGTAACCCCTTTATTAATTACAATAAAAATATTAAAAAGAGAAAGTTAATGATGCTAAAACAATGAATATTCATATACACAACATCCACACAAAAACACATATATTAAACTGTGAATCAACTTCATGAAGATTTTGTCCTTACTACCAACCATTATGTAATTGCTATTTGGAATCTGTATTTCCCATGAAATATTATGTACATTTATGACATGGCTATAGAGACATAAAATATATTACATTGGTTCTTCATCTTTATGTAGAAAGCAGTAGAATGGCTGTGTGCTGAACTCATAAATATATAGGAAACATACTATGCTGTATGTTAGATAGACAGGTATATAGATAGATATTGCTATCTATATTTTTCTTCTAGGTTACTGTAAATTTATTCTATTGCAAAATTTGTGTCCATTTTTGCATTTCTCTCTTTTTTCTCAAGAATTTTTACTGTCATATGGAATTAAGGATGGAATTGATGGAATTTAGTATATGTACATATTCACCTTAATTGATATTGAAAAACTGGTTGTGAACAATGATTAATTTACTCTCCACTAACAGTATAATTTTCCATATCTCTATGAGTATGCCAATATTTAGTACTCTCAGAATTTATCTTTGGCCAATACCAGGAGAGTAAATGGACATGGCAGCTTTAAAATAGCTTCATGGTGATTTCTATTAATGTTCTACATCAGGAGGAAGATAAAAAGAATGATGAGCTTCTATCTTAGAAGTGAAGGTGTGAGATGATTACAAAGATCATATTACAGATTATATATACAGAATTTGGCATATTCGACTGAGTCCAGATATAATATGATTTTTACGTGGGAATGATTTGACACCATGGGAGTAGAAGAGAAAAGACATGATGAGAAAATGAAAATGATTAAGGATAAGAGCCCGAGAAAACTAATAAATAAGGCAGGATAAAGAACATTAACAAAAGAAAGAATAATTCTGGGGCAGATGAATGAAGAGAGCAAGTGGGAGAATTTGGTCATAATATACAATGCATGCCCTATTAAAACTAAGGAAATTGAGTGAGAATTGTCAGGTTGAAGGGATGGGATAAGATAAAAAACACAGGTGATATTGACCAAGAGGCATTGTATTTATAAATTGATTTGTTGAATGGTAGCTCCTTCATGCAACTACTTCAAGATAATTTAAATAAATGAAGTAGGAAGTGACTTAGTTCAAAAAGAAATACACTCATTGCCTGATATGTTCCTTTAATCCCTCTTTACATCACTTTTACAATAAAAAAAAAAGAAGTGAAAATATAATGCAAAAATAGAATACTTAAGGCCGGGAGTTTGGCCTAGTGGTAGAGTGCTGGCCTAGCATGCACGAGGACCCAGATTCGATTCCCGGTACCAGAAACATAGAAAAAAGCAGGAAGTGGTGCTGAGACTAAAATGGTAGAGCTCTAGCCTTGAGAAAGTCCAAGGACAGGGCTCAGGCCCTGAGCTCAAGCCCAGGACTGGCAAAAAAAAAAAAAAAAAAAAAAAGAATACTTAAATCAGCAAGAGGAAAACCAAAAGAAATGAAATCTACATTAAGAAGAAATAGTGTATGTGTGGGTGCTGATAATATGGCTTGAACTTTGGCCATCTTGCTCTCTTGGTGCTTGCTTGCTCCTGTCTGGCCCTGTATTATCTGAACCATATCTATAGCCTAGAAATTTTACTTGTAATTGGAGATGTAATTCCATGGATTTTTCTATTCCTGTTGGCTTCATAGGACAATCTTTCAGGTTTCTAGCTTTCTAACAGCTATAGATATGTATTTAAAGGAAGTTAAAAAGAATAGAGATAATAGAAATGTTATGTGGAAATTTAACAAGAGAATGATAAATCAATAGGAAAAAGCCTATATTATTTAAAGTCTATTGCTAGATATATTCCTTTTTTTCTTATATATTAAATAAACTAATGCCTGCACCCTCTCTGATATAACATACTGATGCTCCGTTTACTTACTACATGGATCTCTAGATCTGTCACCTGTGACCTCTTCATCAAGTCTATCTATGGCTTTTTATGGTCCAGTAAACTACAAACCAAGATGACAAGTTATCTGCACTCTGTCTCCTCACAGAATACAGGATGTCAACAATGGGTATTCTGAATTGTCAAGGAGAAGAAGAGGAGATATACAAAGATCAAATGGTTTAGTGATTGTAAAATATCACTACCAAGATATGTGAAAATATTATACCTAAAATGGGGTAAAGTAGTGAAGAAAGGTCTACTAGGTTAGGCTGTGGTTTTCATTCTCTCGGGTAAATTAGTTTATTATTTCTACCTTGTGGCTCTTGGCCCTGCTCTTTTAAAGCCTCATCCATATCATTTTGCTTAGATATATCTGAAATGAATTTGGAGAGAATGACTTACTTGGGGTTGACATTCAAAGGCTGATTTTGGCATTTAATAGAGAGAGACTTTCTTTAATCAAAAGTGTACTTTTGTGGTTTTCTTGATAATAGTCTCTCAAAAACTTTGAAGATTTCTTATCTATTTGCTTCAGTCATTTCAGTGGAGCCAGTAATCATGCCACAGTTATCATATTCAAACTTATTGTACAAGGCTACTTACTTCTTTCTTACCTTTATATTCTTTCCCACTCTGTTTAGTACTAGATACTATTTGGGTTCCCCCCAAAATTGGGATCAAGCCATACTTTCCTCTAAGTTTTGTCCTGAGTCATTTCATTCAACTGGAATTTTTTGTTTTTGTTGTTCACTTGATTTTTATTATGTCTCATCACTCAGTGTATTTATCTCAAGTTCTAGAAGCAGCCAAGTTTGCCAACACAGTAAAAACCTTGACTTCTGAGCTCTCTTTTATTTCTGCTTGTAAACTGTTTCTGCTGTAGACTCAACTCTTCTTTCTAATAATTTATGAATTGCAGCTAATAACATATCACATATCAGAGCTCTAAAGTAGCATATCATATTCCTTCTATGTTAGTGTGAAAAATGGTTTTTAGCAAAAATTTTCCATATCCTCAGTCAATGTAGTGCTTTCCTTATTAAAGTCTATCCTTGAAGATTTGTTTTTGGGGATTTTTTTTGAACAGCAATTAAAGAAGCAAATGTGTGTGTGTGTGGAAGGGCATGTGAGTGACAGACAAACAGAATCAAAGAGAGAAAAACAGAGAGAAAGAGGAGAGAAAGAGAGCGAGCGAGCGAGCGTGCGAGCGAGCGAGCGAGCGAGCGAGCGAGAGAGAGAGAGAGAGAGAGAGAGAGAGAGAGAGAGAGAGAGAATAAGTAGTGGGGACAGAATTCAGGGCATGTACACTGTCCCATAATTTTTTAGCTCAAGTTGGATTATAGATGTGAGTCACCTGCAACCTGCTCAAAGTGGCAATATTTTGTGTGAAGCACTTAACAGTAACTTCTTCAATCCCTTTTCAAAACCTTTAGTGGCCTAATAAAATATATTTACTATTAATTATCAATACTTAATAAGTAATACAATTATTCTTTCCACATGAGAAATCTTCCATTCATTCCTTGTTTAAAAAAACATACTCAGGGCCTGGGAGTTTAGCCTAGTGGTAAAATGCTTGCCTAGCATGCACAAAGATCTAGGTTTGATTCCTCGGAGCCACATACATAGAAAAATCCATTAATGGTGCTGTGACTCAAGTGGCAGAGTGCTAGCCTTGAGGAAAAAGCCCAAGGACAGTGCTCAGGCCCTGAGTTCAAGCCCCCAGACTGGAAAAAAAGATTTAAAAAACATACTCAATTTAAATTATATTTGCAATAATAAACATGATAGTGATTGGCCCTTACAATATGATTGCTTTTAAATAAATATTTAGTGCATGGAATTTTAGTGAATGTTGTAGGATACAATTAGATAGGAATTCAGTCTACTTGTTGGTTAGTCATCTAAATAGCAAATTGTAGACTAAGATGCGCAGGCACATAGCAGATAAACAATGTAGATTCATTTACTTATGATTAGAGAAAATAAGGATTCAGACCTCTACATGAAAATCTGGATTTTGTGATATCTCACTGACAGGGAATTTTTACTTCATTATTAAAGTAATAAGATGATCTTTAAATATTCCTCGATAGTATTATTTAAGTAGTTTTTGCTAGAAAGATTGGATTTTGATCCAAGAAGGTGAGCAGTGGGAAGTATTTTTCTGCTTTAATCATCAACTCTAGACAGTTTCCTGCCAACCTGGGAAAACAGGAGAACAGGATGTCGTGTGCCAATGTGCTAGGGTAGAGTTTTTACAGGAAAATAAGCTGAAATGTTAAATAAATTAAAAAAAACATGAGTGTAGAATATAATTCAAAGCTAAAATGCTGTTGATCATATCTAGTTAGGATTTAGTGGTATCATATCTACTTCGGTTTTATGGTATCATATTGCCTGGGGAATATCTAAGTGAGAATTTGGTAGGCATATACACAGAAACATTTAGTCATAAACTAAATTTCCTACTAATCTTGAATATTTCAAAACCTCCTCCTGCCAAATATTCTAATAAGCATCTAACTATATAATGAAAATCCTAAGTCAAAACTCCTACTGGATTAAATACAGGCTGAATGTCTTACACATGCCAAAAATAAGATAAAAGGTCAAGGTTTCTTTATTCAGACATCTGGGTTGGGAATTCTAAATGAAACTTGTTCCAAGATATGACTATTATTTTTCTTTGGTATAGAAATCATCCTTGCATTAAAGAAGATGAGGTAATAAGGGAAATACATTTCAACATTTGACAAATTGTCAACATTATCAAGAACATTTTTAAAGGTCTGTCTAGGTAAGTAAGCACCACAAAATCAAATATTTAGACAAAGATACTATTCTTTAGGAATTCACTGTCTAAGTCACAATATATAAAATGGACACTTAAAATTATGGAGATGTCAAATATAATCCCTAAAAATGTAATGATCAACCAATGTGGAAAAAAAGAAACTAAATGATCAATAACACACCTCACATAGAGAAGTATAAATTAGAATTCTGGTTTTCTGATTACCAATCTAATCCAGTGTCCATTTGTTTAAGACCTTTTCTTAACTATCCCTAAAACAAACCTAATTGACTTTTTGGTTATGCAACACATGACATGAATCCTAGCTTTTCCTTGGGAGCTTAAGAAATGTACTTTTCCATTCTGAACCTTCATTTTTTCACAGGCAAAGCTTTTCTCTGTGCAGATGCAAATGTGTACAACCAAAGAGACAACTAGTTAACAGAACAGCCATAGCTAACTTTATTTCCATTGTGACATAAACCTGGGTAGTTCCATTCAGTTGTAGCTTTTCAAGCAGTCAGAATATACATGAGATCTATCACTGGTAATGATGAATTCCAAAGTGTATTACAGTCCTATTAACAGAGTGAAACTGATGAGGGTTGAGGATACGAAATACATATATTTGCTGTTTTGTATTTCCACGTATGGTTGCTTTTCTTCCACAGGCATTGCACAGAGAAGTCTAAGTCTATTTTCTCTATTCAGCCTAAAATGGGAATTAATTCATTACCTTCAGTACCAGTTAAAAACAAAAAGAGAGAGAGAAAAGAAATAACTTCACATAGTAAGTTAAGAAGAACAATTACTCACTATGTATTTTAAAACCACAATGAAGATCTGATAGGATCAGGTCACCTTTCCACTGCTGTAGTAATGCATGTGAGGAAACCAGCTTTAAGGAGACAAGAGGAAGTAAGACCTAACACCCTAGCAGGGAACAACTGGAGGAACTAGCTTGATTTACAGAAGCCAGTAAAAGTGGAGAGAGGGGGGAGAGAGGAAACAGAAAGAGAGAGAGAGAGAAGGAAGGAGGGATGAGAGGGATAGACACAGAGATAGAGTGGGATATAAGATATATTCCTCAAAGGCATGTCCTCAGTGACCCACTTTTGTCCCACCTCCTCAGTTTCTAAGACTTCCCAGTAATAAATCAAATTGTAAACCAATCAGAGGATTAATCTATTGACTAGATTTCAATCACTTTTCAGGAGCCATCCATGTGTTTACCAAATAGCATCTGAAGGATATTAAAGAGCGAACAAATAACAGATTGAAAGCTATATTTTCTTCGAGTATTTTAGGTTAATTATATTAAGTGTAATTACATATAATTATAAAAATATTAATTATATTAAAATATATTAACAGCCAGATATTCATCATGTCCCCATAATCTTTGTGTACAGCACAGCAATAGAAACATTGGATTTATCAAAAAATTTGATGGAAGTATGTTGAGAGTATACATAAAGTTATCACAATTTCATACTAAGGAAACAAAATGGTATATAATATGTAACTAATAAAAATTTTAAAATAATAAACCATGTTAGACAGACACACACTATAAGAATGAGCTAAAAGCTGGGACTGGTGGCTCAACTCTGCTATCCTAAAGAGTAAGCTGAGATCTGAGGATTAAGATTTGACACCAGCCCAGGCAGAAAAGGACTGAAACTCTTAGATCCAATCAATCACCAAAATAGCTGGAACTGAGCTGGGTTCAAGTCTCAGTTGTGCAAACAAAAACAAAAAAGACTGAGGTTTAAAAATGATTGTGTAACTTTGGAAACAGAGATTAGCAATCGGATATGTTAAAGACACATTGCCAATTTTTATTACAAGCCTTAACAATGAATTTGACCTCTAAATCTACATACATTTAGCTGGTTAATAACATTAAAATATCTTCAAAGTCATATATTAATAATATTTTTATTTGCATTATCAGATAAATTTAACAAGTGAAATAATTATCCTTTCCAGTTGCTTTTAGTTAAGTCCATTATCAGCAAGCTTTGCATGGTATTCATAATCCTACACCTTCAGTTTACTCTAAATTCACTCCTAAATGCATTATTTTAATATACTTTGACAAGAAGATAATGGCAAAGGTAAGTGATCTGATTAGATCTATACACACTGAAACTGTTTTCAAAACCTGTTTAATTTCTTATTTTGCACTCAGTAATTTATGGCAAACGGTATAGGTTAGAAAACAGAATTTGCCACAGGAGCATAGACATTATTCATGCAAATTATAACAGCATTCATACAATTTATGTGCAAGGTAATCTGCTTGATGGTTATTCAAATGTGGAAAAGTGAAGTTGCAAGTAAAATCAAACATCCAGGCTCAGAAGATGGTATAGTCTGTGGAGGGCTCCTTCGCATTGCTCATCTTGCTCTTGCAGGACTGACCGGATATACAAACTTTTCCTGGATAGGAAAAATGAAGTGCCCCGAATGAAGTAAAATTTCTAAAAGTGATCATTCATACCATTTGAATACATGTGAAACTTGTAGATTTACTATTTTTTTAAGAATCATATATTGTGTTTGCTCTTTTAGGGATGTTTTTAATACATTTCCTCAAAGACATAGAAAACATAGGTAGATTTCTAAATTCAAATACTCAGTGACATAGAGCAAGGTCACAAGTGGTTGGCTTTTATCTCAATTCAATCTCTTGTTTTGCATATAACAATAATCAATAACTGAATTTAGGCAACATAAAGTCACCCAGAGAAGGACGATAGGACTAAATATATCCTATGGAGACAAGAGATGTGCATAGGAGACAATCTCAGTGCCATCTAGTGAGAAGCATCACTCCAGCCTAGAGGTCCTGGAATAGGAACTAAAATACTATCTTATGGGTCCTTCTCAACTTCTCTGCAGATGTTTCTTTTACCCATTTTTACTGCCAACTGTCTTGATTACTCACTTTACCTGGTGATAAGCATGCCATAATTCTAAATTCTTTTCTCCTCCTATTTTCAAAATGCCGGCCCAAATACAGAGACTCTTGCTCTTAATGCTAGCTTTCTCGGGAAGAATGTTGGCTGTGTATCTAACATTAGCGTCCCGTACGAGCTAGATGATCAACTGGCATGTACAGGTTCATGATGAGTAGGAATAGGAGGAACTGTATGTAAGTCTGAACTTACTTTTTCTTTCAGTACATTTGCTGAGACCAGGTATCTCTTTAAAGGATCGTATATGTTTATTTCTTTCAAAACTCTTGCTATTTAGGTTAAGTGTTTTGAGATTAGGAGTGATATGGTGAGGATTGAATTTGTAAGTGGTTATACCCCCCCAAACCACCCCCAAAGTAATCCAATATAACAAGTGAAGTGTAGTGGACAAATTATAAAATATCTACACAAAGGCTCTAAAAATAGCAAGAGGTTAGCATGGTCAGCTAGATGAAAGAAAGAAAGAAGAGAGAAATGGCAATGCATCTAACATTGATTTAGACACAAATAATGGTGAAAGATACAAAATAACATAATGTTGACAGGTGTTTTGGTTTGGATTCCTCAAAATGAGACTCTAAGAAAAGACTTAAAAAAAAACTTAAAAAATCATGTGCGTTGACACTGGATTTTGTATACATCCTTGCAACAGTTTTTCATTGGAACATTTTTAACCAGTCCTCTTGCCTCAATACTTCTAAGGAAAATGTTCAGGAGCAGAAGTTTATAGGACCAATGTGGAACACTGAACTAATCACTGGGAACAGAAGTATGAAAGACCTTGATTGGTGAGAAGCTGGGGAAAGCCGAACCTGCACATGTATTATATAATTAAGAAATGAGGAAGAAAGAATGAGGATGTTAAGCAGGCAAAACCATCAGATGTCTCTGAAAGGTGTGTGGGAGGGGAAGTATTCCTCCAAAATAGTGTGTGTGTTGTCGCTATTGGGGCTCCAACTCAAGGCCTCATTATTTCACTTTAGAATAGCACTCTACCATTTGAGCCACACCCCACTTCCAGGTATTTGATAGATAATTGGAGACAAAAATCTAAGGGATTTTTCTGCCTCTCCTGGCCTCCAAACTTGCTCCTCAGCATTCTTAGTAGACAGAATAATAGACACAAGTCACTGGTCCCAGCTCCTTTTATTTTCTTTTTTTCCCCTGAATATTTGGAAATATACTCGGTGTTGTAAAGATTTGGGGAAAATAACTGTTTTGTTTTAAATGTAGTTTATGCTATGGTTCTCTTTTGCCTGGGTAGCAGTTTAGATGTAAAGAGTAAATCTTTAATGAACTACATTTCTTTACTTGGAATTTCATCAGATTTACAAAGGAAGTGCTTCTTGACCCATACTGGTTCACATATTTTTGAAAAGCTGATGAATTCAATAGACCTACCGATTAGCAATTTATTTGCATGTGCAACCATCTTTGGAGAGATTGGTGATGTGTAAGAAGCTCAAAGTAACATTCTATGTAGAGTAACACAATTTCTTTACTAGTAAACAGTTTGGGGTACAGTTATAAAATAGGAATGCCATTTAGATGAATTTGTTGATTGATTTTTGCTGAAACAATAAACATTCACAAACCCTGGACTCTGTTTTTATACGGTATTCTTCAATTCAGTGTCACAATCTTAAATCAAGATATATAAACTCTAATTTCTGGGGTGGGAAGGAGTGTAAAATTTAAGTCATTTTGAAAGTTTTTGGGTAGTTCTTGCTCCCATAATTAAAGAAGGCAGCTTGCTGAATAATAAGATGTGGCCTGGGATGTTACTTTATCAAACTGTTGATCCCTTGAAAGAAAAAGAAACACATCTTAAAAACAACCCCCACAAAAGATATATATATATATGTATACATAAATAGAATACATTTACAATTAGAGCACATTTCTGTATTGTGACAAACGAAGCAATTTAGTATCACTAAATTTCTTTCCCTAAGTAATACAATATTCTAGAATTAAATATACTTATGTCTACAGGAAGCACTTCAGGTTTTGTCTGGCTTTTCTCTAAACAATGTTATTAACAACTGTAAGCATATTAAAATGCTAACTTTATAGGTCCCCTGATAAAACAGAGGCTATTCAGTTATTTCTGATAAACCACAATCATTATTTCAGATAAGTATATACCAAACAGTGCATGAAACATACTTATGCTAAAGAATTATTATTATTTATTTGAAATGCATTTTCAAATTGTGCATCATGGTAATTAATTTGAAATAATAGCAACTTTATAATGCTACAAATGTCATTTTATATATTTGTCAATAAATACTTGATTTTGCATATTAATGTGGGTTGGGTATTTTGGGTATTTGTATCTCATTTCATAGCCAGGCATATGTTTTCTAGCTAAAAAATAACATTAAATATTCTTAAGCAAACGGATGCAATTATATTTTCATTGAAACAATAATAAAGTATATTGAGCTTTTCATCCAGTTTTTCTAGTAATATATCTATTTTGCTTACAAACAGTTTCACAAGGAAAGCTTCACAGAGGTAATATTTGTATATTTCAGATTGATTTCAAATCGATTCTTTTAATATTTGAGATGATATGATTACAAGCTGCATGTTGGTTTTTTAACTAAATGACATTTTATATGGGTTTAAAAAGATTTGTTTTAAAAGTGGAAACTTTCCTAAACAAACCAATATGGAGACCTTAAGCCCGTGAGTCCAGAAAATGAATAATTCATTTTTAAGAAAATGAGAAATTATTTTGTGTGGTGGTTTAGCCATTTGCACATTTCTAGTTAAGTGGTAATTTGTGATACACAGGATATTACTTGTGAATTGTGGTTTTCAATATCACAGACACATTTTTGCTGTGGTTTTGCAATATCGTTTCCTGGTACTTTTTTCAATTGTGGTTTCCATAATCATTGTTTGACAGTCATTTAGCAGTGGTTTGGAGCTGCCCTATCCATTTGGACAGAGATAATTGCTTATAGGTTTTGCGGCCTTTTTATTTTATATCCTTGGTGAGCTAAACTATGGGGAAAAAGAAAAATCAAACCTTAATAAAATTCAAAATATAAGAGTATTTGCCCTATTTTATTCATATTGATAATATATACTCATAACTTTAGACAAACTAAGATACTATTATGAATCTGGCATACTGGTTATTTTTTAATCAATCTTGCCTTAAATTTCCTGACTTTATTCCATTAAGCTTTTCAAGGGAATAGTTAGCTGAGATTTATTTGTTTCTCTTTTGCTTTGCATGTTTAACCATTTCAACTGCCAAAAGAAACACTCACGTATGTTATTTTGATTCCAGTGGGCATTCCTTTTAGGTGACATAAAAAATCTGCCAATTCTGTAAAAGATCTCTGAAAAATCATAACGTACAACGCATGGGATTCTAAGCACACCAATATAACTGTAATGAATTGAAAATGATGGAGGTAAAAATCTGTAGTTCTGTTTGCTTATTCATTACACAGTGCAGGCACAAATAACCCTGCTTTTCATCATACTTCGGACCTTCATGTGCTGGTTCTTCAGGGGAGAGGCTTTGTTATTTACCATGTTATGCACTGCAAGAACCCTGGACTGTATCCTTACAGCATCATGTGGTAATAGTATTAATGGTAATGTAATGAAATTCACAATTGGTCTTCAGCTTGCTATTAAGATTCTCTCAGCCATGCCTTTTTCGCAGCACCTCCTTACACTTTCCAGAAGATGCCCTGATGTGGTACTAAATGTTCATAAGGGTTGCCTTCTACCCCAACAACACCCTATATTATGCTCAACCAGCCCAGGCTCTGAGCTGGCCCCCAGACCCTTTCAGACACACGCATGCTAGCTAACTAAACAAAAGGGGACATGATTTCACATCTGAAGGGTGAGTTCCCAAGTTCCTAGAGGGAAAAGTCAGCAGTCTCTGGGGGATACATCTTAACTGCCATCGAATTTATAAGTAAATACTAATTACATCCATCAGCCACTTCTGCAGCCCCTCGCCTAGGCAGATGTCCCTTTCAATCCACCTGGGACAGTATATTTACTATTCAGTGTATGTGAAATTGTAAGAATCTGTGCTAACCTCACACTGCTTTACTTGACCAAAATTATAACTATGCAAATCAGCTCAAATTTGTTCTCTTTGCCTTGAAGTTTCCAATACCTTAACAGACATAGTAACTGGAGAAGAGAGAAACAGAACTTTAGGAACTAAAGAACCATGAAACAATTAATGGGTCTTACCTGTTTGGGGGCAATAACGGCAAGATCAAATCTTTTATTAGCTGTTCGCTCCTCCCCTGTGGCAGATGAACCCAGAAGTAAAGGTCAGAGGGCAGGGGCCAGGTGGGTAGCCTTAACTTCCACCGACTTCCTTTAAAAAAAAAAAAAGAAAGAAAGAAAAGAAAGTTACTGTTCTCATCCTACATGATGATGATTCCTACCTACAGCTAATTGCCTTAGCTAACGGTCTTTCTGATGTTAAGAAAACAATATCTGCCAGTTACTCTCCCAATTCGGGGATTTTACTGTTTCCAATGGAGACTAGAGAGGAGAAAGAGTACCCCGAGGACTCAACTCAGCACTCAGTCCGTGTGGGGCAGAGTAGAGCTTGGTACAAGCCCTCGCGGCAGTCTCCAGGGACTGACTCCTGAGAGCTAGGAAATGGTCTCCCGACAGCCCGGGCAGATGAGAGGGTTTAACTGGCCTAAAGACACACAGTTGGCATTTGTGATCGGCTGGCACTAGTGGAGGACTTTGCCAGTGCCCTAACCTTCCAGCCAAGAAGATTCAAGGGCGGGGGGGGGGAGGGGGGAGAAGCAGGGGCTTTGGGGAGAAGGGTCGGCTAAACTGGAAGCACAAAGTTTAGTGAGAGACTGAAATTTCTTTGTGCCCTATTCCTTGGTTGAGGCACGAGAAGGGGAGAGTTGGGGGGTCCCTCCGAAGAGGCTGTTGGAAGAAGTTGCTGGAAGAAGGGGGGTAGGGAGGGGGGGCTGCCCTGGCAAGCACCCAACACTGACGCGGTGACAACTGCAGGAGGTGGCCCTCCCTCCCAGCCCTCCGTCTCCTTCCCGACTCCCACCCCCGCTTCCCCACCCCGGCCACGCCGCGCTCCCCTGCACTCCACCCGACCCAGGCCAGGGCCCCAGTTCGCATCCGGACTGGCTTTGGACGCAGCCAATCCTCCTCCGGCTGATGGCATAGCCTCCCCTCCCCACGGCCCCGGCGCGCCCCTCCCTCGCGCGCCTCGCCACCTCCCGCGGCACAACGCAGGCGGCGCGGCCCGGAGCGGCGGCGGCGGCGGCGCCCGAGGATCTGCCCCGCACGCCGGGGACCCGGGAAGCCGGCGCGCGCCTCCTCCCGCCCCCCGCCCGGGCGCAGCCCCTCTTTCCCGGACGCCCCTTCCCTTCCCTCCCTCCTGCTCTTCTTCTTGTTTTTTTTTCACCCCCTCCTCTCTGTCCCCTTCTCTCCCCCGCTGACCATTCGCTCCCAGATCCCCGCGTTCTCTCTCCCCCACCCCATCCCGGCGCGCTCCCCGTCCCCTCCCCTCCGCCTCACTCTCCCCTCTCTCTCGCCCCCCCACCCCCCCTCGTCTTCTCATTCGCTTGCTCATCTCCAAACGTGGATCCGCGGTTCCCGGAGGAGCCTAGCGCCCCAGCTCCCGCGCGCCCCGAGCATCTGGAGTCCGGCCGGCGGCGGCCCGAGCCTGGCCAGCGGCGGCGACAGCGGCGGCGGCGGCGGCGGCGGGAGCCCCGGGAGCCGGAGCCGGGACTGCGGCCACCGCGGGAGCCCCAGCGGCAGCGGCCGCCGCCGCGATGTCCAGGAGGAAGCAGAGCAAACCGCGGCAGATCAAACGTAAGTTTGCGCGCGGGGCCCGGAGTTGGTGGGATTCTGTGTAGGAGAGGGGCGCACGCCGCGGGCGGGGCGGGGGTCTGGTGGAGGGAAAAGAAATCCGCTCCTCGTCCGGTGCATTTGTCAAAACTTTGCCTGAGCAATCGAAGGGACAGACGGACAGACAGACAGACAGACAGATAGGCCGTGCGCCCAGCCAGAAGCTCGAACACCCGGAGGAACAGACAGATAGACGGACGGACGGACAGACAGACAGGCGGACCGGCGCCCCAGAGCCAAGCTAGAGCGACGCTTAGGATGCCAAACCGTTTCTGGTTCTGTTCAGGCTTTGCACTCCCAATATTTTCCCTCTTTTAAAAAAATACATATTTATTGTGCATGCAGACCCCGGCCCGCCGCGCGTCCCCGCGTCCGGACGGCGGAGCCCGAGTCCACAGACTGTCCCGACCCCGCGGGGTCTCCTGTCACCGCCGTGGCGGCCGGCGGGCTGGCGCTCCTGGAGAGCCCCTCTTCCCCGGAGCAAACCCCACAAGTTCCCCCCCACCCCGGGCCACGGGCGGAGACCGCGGGGCACCGCAGTCCACGTCCCCAGGCGGTGCCAGGGCCACGCCAAACCCGAAGTGAAACAAAAAGTAAGGTGTAAAAAGTTTCGCGCCCAGCCGCCGGCGGCCGTGCGCCTCCGCCCCGCCGTCGCGGGGCCCGAGGAAGCCAGCGGGCCGCCGCCCGCTCCCCGGGGTCCCCGCGCGCCGCCCCCCCCGCCGCCCCGCGCGCCACGGGGTCCCGGAGCTGGGTGGGGCCGCAGTCCTTTCCCGGAGTGGCAGACGGCTCGGGGCGGGAGCGGAGCCGCCAGTGCCCTGAGGTCCCCGGGGAGCCACTGGGGGACCCCGCGGCGCGGGGACACCTGCCTGAGGCCCGCACTCACACACAGCAACTAAGTCAACTAGTCTAGGCTAGGGGGTGGGGGGATTGCTCCAACCCCGTTTAACACACGCCGGCCACACATCATCAACGCTTTGGCCGAAAAGAAAAAAAATACCATGATTAGATGATTCTTTCCCCGGGAACTAAGGTGATGTGTCTCTTTCCTCAGTGTAGTGAGTCCAGCAACTAGTGTGAAACTAATAGTAATGTAATTTCAGAGTAAGGCCCTTAGTATTAATTCCCTCCATGCTTGGTTATTAACCACACTTCACTACCACCACCCACCCCACCACACACACACACACACACACACACACACACACACACACACACACACACGCGCGCACACACACACTCACAAAAGTTAAAAAAAAATTCTGTTTGGTGCAAGTTGAAAATATCAATCAACTTGTCCTTGAAGCGAGTGCCAGATTATAAACAATTTACGACAGTTACTTATTTGTGTACTATGTGTGTGCGCCCGTGTGTATGTGTATGCACACAAATAATCCTTGCCTCTCAGACAGGACTTTCTAGCTTTTCTTTAGGGGATTTCTTCCCTGTGAACTTCAGTCTCCAGCCCGGGCAGTTGAATTGTTATATAGCAAGTTAGTGGACTAACTTTGGGCTGAAAGCAGTTTTACTCAAGTAGCAATACTATTCTTGAAGATTTTTTTTGGAGTGATTATGAATGGTTTCAAATCAATTGATTTCTACTTTTTAGCAATAAATTGATCAGATCCTTCCATGTTAATACTACTTACTGAAAGATATTATTATAAACATTCAAAGGAAATGCATGTTAGTCCAGGCTGTTGTCTAGATTGTTAATAAATAATTAATATTAATTGATTGTATGGCACAAGACCATCTGATTCTACTTGGGAATGCTTTGTTATCTTCTCAATTAGCTACATTAATTTTTTTCTTTCCTTCTATGTCCACCTCATATAATTGAAGATTAAAGCATTGGAACTAATTACTGATGATATTCTTGTGTTATAGGCCGTAAAACATTTTACTGGCTTATTTGAATGCTGTGATTTATTAACTATCAAAAACTCCCCAAAGTTTTCTTCTATCAATATAGTTGTTCACAGTGGTTCTTGCCTGGTGATGTATTTATACGTGTGTGTTGGGGTGCACAAGCATTGTAAGTTTTTATTGGATTCAGTTTTGGGACACAGGGATAATCTATGCAAATATGGGCACTCTTCTTCTCCACTGTTAGGGAAAGTACGAAGTTACAGGTTAGCAATGTTAACTCCTGGCTTTAGGGGAGGGAATATTTAAATGTTGCTTCAGCAGTTCAAAAGCCATTTTGGTTGGTTACAATCTGTTGCTGATAGTGCCCTTTAGGTTTGCGGAGAGCAAAGTTTGTCATGATACTCAGTCATTACTCTAATTTCAGAAGTATATGGTTTGCTAGCACAAATTACGGTTACTTTTGTGATTCCAGAACAAATACTTTTGTGATTCCAGATCAAATATCAGCTTTGGAAAATAATCAGAAAGATGTTGCTCTATGAAGCAATATCATTTGACGTTGTAGTACAAAACTACATTTTAAACTGGGAAATGTCCAGAATTTGAAAAGAAAGCCTTGGCACTGCTGATAAAACATACCCAATTTAGAGCAACTATGACAAGCAAAAAGTCAGCTTATACCAGAAACTCTGAAGACAGTCAATTTAAAGGACAAAAAGGTTGTTGGGCACAGTTTTTTTTCTCTTTTACTGCATACAGTTCCTTGCTATCTAAAATTGTGATTTATGCAGTATTTTAATATTTTGCTTATTCTTTCCCCTTGGGTGCTCTCCGGGCAGCGATAAAAAGGCGACGCTGAAAGAGCACCATTAATTTGCTATGATGACTGGCCAGATAAGAAGAGATAATAGGAAAGATAAGCAGAGAAGATATACCATCAGAAACCCGATTATTACCATTAAAATTCCAGCCCAGCAATCTGCAGAAGCCTGATAATTCCTTCTCCGTTTCCACCACTTTGGATGATAAGGCAAAAAATAGTCACTCAGTGCTCCTTGATTAGACTGCCTGGATTTCCTGATAATACAGTGATAAATTATGTATTTTGCCCCCATGTTTTGTCCCAAAATTCAGATTTTTTTCCCTCCCTACTCCAAGCCTATATTTTCTGCCTTCCCCTTCAAAAGCTTTCTCTTATAAGCTATTATTGTAATCCTGGTTTGATAAAAAGCCCTGATAGGACAGGAGGTGTTTGGTGTGGAGCTGTATCATGCTATCAGCCCATCTCCCCTGCACAGCTGCTTGCTGTTGTTGTTTTAGCCTTATCACCTCCTGCCAATATGCCAATAAATTGCCCAGATTGTTCTCCATTCTGGGACTGCACTGCAAAATTTATGACAGAAAAGATGATTTCCACCCCCTCCTTCCTCCACCTTTTACCAGTGCTTCTCTTTTTGATTAGGAAACACAAGTGTACAGTTTTATTGTTATTTTCTTCTCCAAGCTGTTGTTTCTAGTCATGTGTTCTCTGCCCTGGCTCTCCCCCAACTTCTGTCACACCTAAATATATTTTCCTAGAGGTTCAGGAAAAAGTGGGCATCCTATTTTTTTTCTTTTTCTTTCTCTTCTGTTTTCTTTTGTAAAAGACTATCAGTATCTGCTCCCTGATAGCAGAGGTTGAAATGGAAGGAAGGGCACTCAAATTGTTTTAAAATTTTTCATATACAGTTGATAAGATGTATTGTTTTATTATCATGGTAGTTTTTATATAACTTTTAGGTAGCTCAGTGTTTTCAATTGCAGATAATTAAATGTTCAGTCTCGACCAGGTGCCCAGTAATTTGTAGTGAAGTAGGAAAGAAAGAAAAAAAGGCTGAATTAAAGAGCAGGGCATTTCTTTTTCTTGGAAAGTGAAGCAGAGATCGAGAATTAATAGAAATGTTGAAAGCAAAAATCTGCCATGTTCAGAAGAATCTTGTTAGCAGTTCAGTACAGTGGTTTTTGGCTAAGTTGGAATCCGTTCATACTCACTACATTACCTTTTTGTTATTTGAAGTGCTTTCCCAATTTCAGGCTGTACAAGCGCCTGCCTTACACATTTAATGGTCTGTGCTAGTTTTAAAGGAGTAGATGATAGGAGATGCTTTACTTGTAAAATGATCACTGTTATAAAACTAAAATAGTAGACATTAAATTTATTATTTAATATCTGTCATGATAACAACCTTACTTGGATCATTTCTAGAAGCTTAAAATTATGGTATATGAAGAAGCAAGTGTGGTCTATTTTTCATTGTTCTATTTTTCTACTACTTTTCTACCATAGAATTTTGTGTGTTTCTCTCAGTCCATAATTTGTGGGTTAATGATAGTATTATTTAGAAGAGGGTTTGAAAATGCTATGCATATTTGGAAATCTATTGATCATACTTGTACATAGTTAGGATGGATGTCTTAGTGTTTATCTGATGTTGCTTTGAAATACTAATTTCTCCTGAAATTTAAGGATATTTATATAAACTATTAAAATAAAGATTTCTCTTTGTTTTATAATATGACCTATATTGAGAATTTAACTTTTTATAGTTTTGACTGAGAAACAGTTTGGAAAATCTGTTTTATAAACCCTGACCACAAAGTAAAGAAATATGTATTATGAGCATTGGTTGTAAAATGAATAAAAAAAGAATGGTACCCAGTGCTTCTAAGATAACTTTATAATAATTTATCTGTTTATAAATTTACAATAATATCAATGCCCACATATTTTTAGAAAAAAATCTAAAAATAATTAGCAGATTGAAATGGATAAAGGTGAAATTGGCTGATTTTGTATAGCTGATGTTTAAGAGTTAAAGAGGATGTGCAAAAGTTTACCTGTGAAAGACCATTAATCACAAAGTCAGGTTTTGTAAAGTTTAAAGAAATTAACAATGCATGTATAAATGAACCAGCAGTTCCATCATTCATTGCAGTGTAAGTCATAAGCTTCACAATGTGACTTGAAAATAACAGAGTACCTCTTATAATTTCTACTTCTGCTAACTTTCCAAGTAGTTCATTTGTAAAAATTAGGGAGCCAGCAAAACCACGAAGCTTATAATGTTACCAGTACAATATTTTTAAGTGAACAATTTAAATTTTCTATCAATATTAGGCAGAGATCTTATGAGTAATATAATTACATCTGGCCAATTATAAACATAAGCATCTCTTAGGAGTTTGGAGGAGAATCTGTCTCTCTGAAGAGATCAATGGTTTTTTTGGACACTAATTACCAGTAAGTCTTTGCAAACCCAATTTTATTCCCAGAGTTTTTAAACATAGACCTAGAAAGTGTGTGATTTGTCATAGGGTGCTTAAGTTGGTACTATCAAGTTGCAAAGCAAGGCAATAATCAGATCTGTTAGCTTCCATTCTGCTAGTTAAATCTTTTTTACATGTTTAAGGCTTAATACAAAGATTGATGTGTTTGCTTTGCTTTTGGTGGTGAAATTAAGATATATATTGATTATATAAACTGGGTAGCCTGTATTCACATCATCATTGTTAGAGGGCATTAAGCTAGTTTAGTATTCCAGTTAAGGGACTCCTTGTGTTTGTGAGCTATCCAAAGCCCTATTCATCTGCACTGCTGGAATATAAGAACTACTTCTTCGTTCTTCTTTCAAATAATTTTTCCATAAAAGAAATCTGTCAGTTGGCCACTTCCCACTGGTTAGTACCACTGTAAAATTTTAGAGAAAAAAAAGACCGAACCTACCCTGTTGACTAAAATAAGGTATGTAAGACTAGATGTGTGGATTTCTGAAATGGAAGATTTTGTTCTTCTTCACAAATAAAGCTTGTCATTTACATTTCAATCCCATCCTAAAGGAATTAAATGAATAAACTAACTTTATTCATTTTCCATTCCTCAATTTAATTTCACACTTCAAGGAAACACCTTCCCAAATGAACTTCCCTTCAAAATAACTATGTATAGCAAGTTTTAAATGAACTGGGGTTATTTATAGGAAAAAATTTTGATGTTAGGCTAAACTGTGTGAGGAATCTAAAACTAAGTGTGTGTGAAAGTAAATATTTTTCAAGAAAAGCTTCCCTTTCTAGATAGAATCTGTGCTCACTAAACAGAGTCAGTGGCTATGTGAACTGGAATTCTTACCCTCTAAGGAATAGTCCTTGGATGGTTTGTGACTTTCCCAGTTCCAAAGGCATTTCAGAACACTGCAGATGGTTTGGAAACTTGGTCTAATTCAGAGCCTGCCACTGTGTAAAATTATCAGCTCATTCTCTCTCCAAATGAATAGCAGCAGAAATCGGTTACTTCAGTAGCCAGAGAATGTGTTTCCAACATAGATAAAGGGGTAAGTAAGTATCACTCAATAAGGTGACAGTTATAGAAACTGAAATGCAATTAAATTAATAAACTCAGATATTATTCGGCATTCTAGAAAGAACTATCTCTTTAAAGGTATTAGCATAAAGATAGCACATTTGTTTATTATGCTTCCAAATCAGCTCCTAGTATCTCTGCCACAGGTAACAATTGACTTTTCAGGCTTCAAGTTAATAGCCTTGTCTCTTGCTTGTAGGGATCAATATTAGTATTAATTAATCACCATTATCGGCACTAGGATCTGGTTCTATTTGTTGTTACATCAGCAAAATATCAATATAGAAAGTGGACTCTCTGATCGTCATGGCAACTTCATCTCTTGGGTCAAAGAAAGTTTATCTTATCTGTGCATGGAGAGTGGCAAACTGTTTAGGGATCTAGTTTGAACTCTAAGAACATTGATTTAGTTTTTGTTTGTGAATAGAGGCTGAATTCCAATCACAAGGGATAGGTAAGATTTAAATATTAAAGCCAAGAGGCTTGCCTAAGAGAATGTCATACCAAGACTGTCAGGCTGCCTTTTTGAGGTGACAAAAAAGGTAGAGACTAGTCAAGATTTTTTAAAGCTTTAGTAATTTGTGCATTTGACAAATATGTCTTAAAAATGAATGTATGATAATTAGTAGGTATTATACTGTGGCATAAGATTTCACAATTGAAAATAAAAGACTTTTCTTCTTTATCTTGTCTTTTCTGCTCTCTTATAATAGTACTCTGCATATAACAAAAGTACCTTAAAGAACCAGTTTTGCCTTATGATACGTCCTCTGTCTAAAGCAATAGTTTTGCCATGAATTTTCAAGTCCGAGGAAGGAATTTACCCGGGGATATTTTAATATTAACAAATATTCGTTCTTCGAGAAATTCTAGAGAGTAAGGTTCAAGGATAAATATCTTTGAGAACAGTTTATAATGATAATATAGAACTGTAAGTCTCTACAGTCAGGAAATAAAATACATACTATTTTTTTATATTCTTGATGATATCCTGATCACTTAAAAGGAGCATTAAAATAAAAGTCGGATCATTGAGATTTATCACAAAAAAGTTGTGCCACAGAGTAAACATTAGGTAAAGAAATGCCACCTGAGATAACTCTATCCTCAATATTGTAGGCACCAAACATGGTAAATGTTTGTGAATGGATAAATTATATGCATATTCCATAATCTGAAGATTTAAAAAATGAGTGTTTAGTGCTCCATACTTAGTAATAACGCATGATCATTCATTCCAAGCACTGTTCTTTCAAAGCTTAAAGCCAACTCTTCTTGTAGCCTACATGTGATGCTATCTTTATTTAATATTCAGTTAGCAGTCTATGTATATATAGGAAAAATGTGCTTCAAAGAGGTTAATGTTTAACATAAAGTAGATTTTAATTCCATCTGGGCTTTTGCCAATGACTGCTTGGTTTTATTTATTTTGAAAGTGCTCTCCCCCCTGAATTGCTGGAACATGTTGCATGAATGGTTATTAGAATGATTTGTTTATGTACATGATTTTGCTTTTGGTAATGTCATCTTTACCATGAGCAACTTACAAATATTTGTAAAATCATAACTTCTTCTTAGGCTATCACAAAACTTTAGAATTCTGATAGCATGTATAAATGAGAATAAAAGAGAAATTGTCAAGTGCAGCGGTCAACTACCTACTATTACATATGGAGCAGACATTTTTCCAGTTATAATATCTACATTTTTTCTTTCTTGTTTTGTTTTGTTGTGTTTTTGTTTTTGTTTTGGTTTTGGTGATGATCAAGGAAGGCTTAAACGTGGGGTCTGAGTGCTGTCTGTGTGTTGCCCACTTCTAGCTTTTTGGGGTTCATTGGAGATAAGAATCTTACAGATTTTCCTGCTTGGGCTGACTTCTAACCCCAGTCCTCAGAACTCAGCCTCTGAAGTAGCTACGATTAAAGGCAAGAGCCGCTGCTGAGCAGCTCTGAATTTCTTGTTGTAAAATTTACAAAAATCCAGGAAACTTGATGCCAAATTTAGAGTCAAATATTTGTTCTTGTATCCTACTAGTCTGTAAATTGTAACTTTAAAATTTTAAACTATATTTCCTTTGGGAATGCTCAATCATGGTATACTCTTGGATAAAATTTGTTTCTCACTGTGGTATAGAAACCTATGATGAACTGGGCTTAGAATACTGAAAATAGGGAATTTACAAGGTTTTATATTTTAAGGCCAAAATCCTCTAGAGTTATGAAGAAAACAAATCGAGAGACTTATACTTCAAAGACAAGACAACTAACTAAATCATACATTTACATAACAAATAATACAGTTCATATTTTGCATGTCCCTCTTGATCAGTACATGAGTCCCTCCCATATTTGGAATGTAGTTTTAATCTTATACAATATTATGAAAAATATGATTTGGAATTAGCTGATGAAGATTTTTTTGTCATAGATTGAAGTTTTATATAACAGAGTGAACTCTGGGCCTTATATCCTAGATTAATTGAGTGCATCTAGTACCAAAGAAAATATTTAAATACATCTTTTTTCATGTCTTACAGATGTGCAAAAGGATTTTTTATCTTGCCAGGAAAACTTGTTTAGTTTCCAAGACAGTTTCTCTACAATCTAAAATTCCAGGATTGGGTGTTTGACCTAGTAGTAGACTACCTGCCTAGCATGCACGAAGATCGGAAGATCGGGTTCGAGTCCTCAGTACCACATATATAGAAAACAGCCAGAAGTGATGCTGTGGCTCAAGCGGTAGAGTTCTAGTCTTGAGAAAGCCCAAGGACAGTGCTCAGGCCCTGAGTTCAAGGCCCAGCACTGGCAAAAATAAAAACAATAAAAAATAAAGAGCCATGTAGTAGTAAGTTTTCTTTTTTAGTGTGTCACTAAGTGCAAAGACATTTTTTTTAAAATAAAGCCATGTAATTTAAGCTCAAAAAACTTGAATTCAGTGAGAAGCTTTCAAAATAATCATTTTCTTACTGCATCCACATTATTTTCATAGTCTGTATTTCCAGTTGTGTAAATATCACTGTTTTCCTCTGTGGTGGCATATCCTTATGATGAAGATATGCGTTTTGTGATGAGATTCTTTGGAGGAATTTTATGCTAATTTTTAAAAACTTCTCAAACTATATGATAGTTTAGTTCAGTGACTATGTGACTGAATATTAAATGAATGAATAAGAAATGGAAAACTTGTCTATTGGGAAAATTGTTTTGGTATTCAGGAACATACCAAAGTTTAGGTAATTGCCCCTTGAAGAATAATAAAGACAAACTTGGGCACAAAAGACAGATAATACACAGAACTTACCGCCACAAAATAAGTTTCTATTTTATTCTTCTCACTTTTTTGTAGGAATTTTAGAAATATCTTTTGATTAAGTGAGACATTATATAATCTTTTCTAATTGTCTCCTTGTCTAACTAATGAATATACAGTAACTTATTATGATATGGAATTAAGAAGTGAAGTGACAACAGTATTAAATCTTTAAACAATTTTTCTCCGAGACAGTGCAAATAGTTATTTTTATTTATTTGGACAACAGTCTTAAACTGCACTATACACTGTGCTCATCCACGCTGTCTTTCTCTTCTTGGAATGTCATTCTCCAAGTCTCATTTTGATAGCCTCTCTGCCAAGTTGACATAAAAGTAAGGGTATTTTCCAGTGATGTTTGCCTTGTATATAAGTACTCCTGCCTATTCTGGAAACACAGTCTCCCATCAGTCAGGAGATACTCAGTGTATAGGGGAGACGGAGCAATGTAGGACTTCTCTAACTCTGAAATTTTTGAGAGTTCATTTGCAAATATATTAGGCAGCTGCTAAAAATATCACCCACTTCTGAACAATGTGCATCTTGGACAAACAGGCTCATATTTGCCATCAAGTTACTTAAGCTTCTGAAGTCAGGGCTACAACTGGGTCAGATGATAAGATGAGCACAACAGAGAAACGAAGAGAGCGTCTGATAAAACCTGATTGATTGCTGGCTGACTTCCCCACCATCATAGGCAGTTGACAGTTAGTTTGGGATCAGATGATTTGGCTTTTGCGATAGAAGATGGGGCCTGGTAGGCAAGCCTGAAGGACAAAAAGGTCAGTTTCTGTGTAGTGTCAAGTAATGTTGAGCTCCCACAAGGTGGGACATTATTAATTGTGTGTGTGTGTGTGTGTGTGTGTGTGTGTGTGTGTGTGTTTAAGGTTCAGGCCCTAACATTTGATAGCCATTTTAAAGGCATGAAGATTCAGTCTACATCAGGCTTGGATGGCCCATTCTTTCTCTCTCTTTTTTTAAATGAATACTTTTTTTACATTGTTCTTGTCATAAAAGGAGAGGGCATACATTTACTTGATAACTAAGGTGTATTTTATATGGTACTTTACTGTAGAATGGTTTTGTATCTATTTAATTTAATGTTAGTCATATGAGTTAAAGTGTTATAAAATAAAATTTGCAATTTAATATTGAAAATACATTTTGAATATGTATAAGTTGCCAGAGAGGAAAAAAGTACTGTATAAATTACTTAGGTTAACAGCTCTACACAGGTGTTTGAGTAATATAGAATCTGAGTAGGTTAGGTTAAAATATGTACACAATACAGAAATGTCAAAGTTTGAATAAACCTTCATTGATGCAATGGAACATTTTTTATATACAGGATCTTAGTTAATGAATGATTGGGCAGTCATTTTCTGAACTTTAAACGCTAGCTGCTAATGAGATTATTAGAAAGTTAACTTATATTCCAGTCATAGAAATGCTCATGACATCAAACAGTAAAATCACCCTAAAGATGCATGAGTGAATCCGATAGAATGTTACTACAGGACAGCATTATGGAAAAGTTTTGAGTTGCGAGCATAATTAATAGGGAAGAAGGGAGGCAGGAAGGAAGGGAAGCATAAACTGTAGCAACTAGTTTTAAAGTATATTGTTTTCCAGTGTTAGTCATGAATATTATCATGAGTGTTTCGGGAAATTTGGACAGTTTAGCTCTGAATTTAGAATTAGTCTGGTTTCATGCTTTCTAGAAGTTTTCTCCAGTGTATTACTTTTCTTTCAGTGTGAAGGGTTAGATCTCCAGGGCAGCTGGTTCTCAGCAAATACAATGTGCATAATAGTAGCAAGTTGATTTTTATAAGATGTATTGTTGGTAGGATAAGTAGAATAGTATAATTTTTGTGTCTAAACCCAAAGGAATACTCATATTGATCAGTGAAGATACTTACTAACACTTCTGAGGAGAGTGATGTTTCTTCTTGATGCATTTAAACAGAATAAAGTTATCTATCTCTCTGTCCATCTATATCATCTGTTTGTCTGTCTATATCTCACAAATAAAGAACACATTGATATCATATAAGTAAAATTATTTAGGGAGAGTGAGGAACCATGAATGGATATGGTAAATTTTGCAGGAGAGTTGATTTAGGCAAAAGAAGCTCAGCTATAGTGATCTTGTGATAGTCACACCAGTTGACCATCAATTTTTAATAGTTGCTGGTGGTGGCTGAAAATAGGCAAAGCTACTACAGAAGGGAAAGGAGGAAAGGAGTCCTTAGCATGAGCTCTTTGTGAGTTTATGCCCTACTTCTCAGTTATGCAGTTAAAATGATGTTTCATTTTCAGGTAGTGTTGTCATTATTAAGTAACATGTAGTTTGACAGAAGGTATTTTTATCTGAGTATCTATGATGAACTCTATAAAATTGTTGACTTGCTCTCTTATGTACACACAGTTGTTTCACAGCATAGATCATCCTACCCCTTTATTTACCTTTCTTTGTTACTCCGTCTTGTTTGTCACCACATACTTTATAGAGATAAGTAGATAGATTCAGAGGTTAGTTGTGTTTTGGAAAAAAATTGGACATTGAGGAAAATTAAAGTTGGCAAATTAGACAAATGGTTGCTAGCAGCCATCCTAATGTAGAAAGCAGCAAAGAACTCCTTGACTAGCTAGACTGAAATGTATAATTTCTCTTCCCATTTGCTAGTCTGATTCTTGTAAACTCACTCGCATTACTGCATTTTATCTTTGTGGGTCATGGGGCTTGAACTCAGCCTGCCCACTGTCCCTGAGCTCTTCAGCTCAAGGCTATCGCCCTACCCTCGAGCCAAGCCCCACTTCCCATTTTCTAGAAGTTAATTGGAGATAAGAGTCTCAGGTCCTTTTGTGCCCAGGCTGGCTTTGAACTTTGATCCTCAGATCTCAGATTCCTGAGTAGCTAGGGTTACAGGCTCTTATGGGTCTTCTTTCTGTTCCTTAAATCCATCAAACTCTCCTTCCTGGAATGTTCCTTTCTACATTGTCTTATGTGTAGCTTTTTCTTGCTATATACATCTGCCTTCTTTTGTCCTTGCTTTAGAAATGGAATTTTCTTAACTTTCACCAACCAAGTTCACTTTTCTCTCCTTCTACACATCTTAATTTACTGTCTTACCTATCATTATACTTTTTAAAATTTTTATTGAACTGATATTTATCTGTAATCACTTCATTGATATATTTGTTGGTTAGTTTACCATGTATATATGTGTGCGTGTATGTGTGTGTGTGTGTGTGTGTGTGTGTGTGTGTGTGTGCGCACGCATGCATGCGTGCTGGTAAAGACGCTTAACTCAGGAACTGGGCTTGTCCTTAAACTTATTTACTCAAGTCTGGCATTCTACCACTTGAGCCACAACTCCACTTCCAGGATTTTGCTGGTTGATTGGAGTTAAGAGCCTCATAGACTTTCCTGTTCCAGGTTGGCTATGAACCGTGATCCTAGATATCTTCTGAGTAGCTGGGAGTACAGTCTTGAGCCATCTGTGCCTGGCTTGTTTACTTATTGATTAGATGCATTAGAGTCTTAATTGAGTTAAACCTATTCTTGTCCCCCAATGACTTGGACAGGTACATCACATACAGCAGCAGATGCTTCAGGGTACCCAAAATGAATAAATAATGACTTTAACTCTCCATCATTTCTTAAGGCATTTCTCTTAATATATTGCCACTCCCCCCAAAATGTATGAAGATATATTGTAAATTTAAATGAAAAATGTCTACTTTTTCATTCACTGATAATTAAACAAATATGTGGTAGGTCTGTACTGTGTAGGGCCATGGGAAAGGGAACATATGAAAAATAAGGAGTTGATTTTAGTCTCTTCTCGAAAGTAGCACATGAAGTAGCGAAGGGAAATGACATAGATGTGCTATGATGTATTTGTGGTAAACGGAGGTATAGGGTAATGTGGGAACCGAAATACCAGGGTGAATCAGGATCTGCCTTTAGTCTGGGTTTTGAAGGATGAATATGAAACCTATTCATTGGTAGGCGGCATTATATCCTAGAAGAATCTTTAGTTTGGTCAAGAACAGAAATACAATGAGAAGTATGTTATTTTCAAGATCCACAGAATACTTCTACCCAGAGGTTAAAGGACATGTCTTAAGAACAGTCTTGGGGGAGATTTTTAATGGGCTTTGTGTACCATACTGGAAACCTTAGAGTCATCCTCCAGGTAAGATGGTCAGAGTTTGCATGTAGACTTGGAAAATAAAGCTGAATTTTCAGGTCTCAAACTCAATCAGTAATTCCATGACCTCACCAAATTGCATATTGGAAATTTCAGAGGAGAAGAAAACTGTGAACAGACAACAAGCTTTGGCTAACTTTGATTTTATTTAATTTAACAATTATTGTTAAATTCACTTCAACCTTCCCTCTTTGGTGTGACTATAAAACTTGTACATATAGACTTAATAATAGCACTGAAGTTGATGCCTAACATAACTAATCACTCAGAGTGTTCACTAGTTTACTATGAATATTTTATTGAGGCTAGACAGCACACACAAAAATAAATGAACAGAACAGTATTTTTTAGCTGAAGCTATTTTTGCTTAACTCATGAGATTGACTTTGGTAGAGGCCTCCGATTCATTCATATGTATTAACCTAGTTTTAGAATCAACGCTGGAGAAGAATAAATGCTCATTACAAAATGGACAGAGCAATGGTTACTCCATTTGCCAAATGTCTCAACTTCCCTTCTGTGAAACATACTTTGGCAGTTTCTAAAAATTAAAACTGCACACATATTTGACCAAACAATTTCATTTGCCCCATCGAAGCCCACCTCTATATGTTCATTGCAGCATGGCATACACGTGCAACAAAAACATTTAGGAATCATCTAAATGCCCATTAAAATCCAACCAATTTTTTTTAAAAAGTAAAAAATGCTATAGGGCTAAGATTATGGATCAAGTAGTAGAGTTCCTACCTAGGAAATGCAAGGTCTTTAGTTCAAACTTTAGTACTGCTCCCCAAATAGTTGTGTGTTATATATATATATGTGTGTGTGTGTGTGTGTGTGTGTGTGTGTGTGTGTGTGTACATATATATGTGTATATATGCATTATATACATAGATGTATATATAGTTATGTGTATTAATATATAGTGTTATATAGTATTAAATATAGTTGTAGATATTTAAAAATAGGGATCCAGGTTAAGTAGATAAATATCGACATATTTTTCATGAAAAATAACTGAAAAAATGTACAAGAAATTATTTCTCTTTTTCTCTAGGAATTAGGCCTACAAGTTTGAAGTCACACATAACCTTCCATTCTATAGACTGCCTGTGATTTAAAGCTAATTCTACTTTTTAAAATTAGAGATTAATAATAACAGAAATAATAAAAGGAGAACTAAAAGATAGCCATTGGAAAGTACATATGATATTTTTATACCACTAACAGTTCTTGTGCAATGACAGGAGTAGAGGGGCAGAAAATAATGCAGTTCATATTTCTGGTATAACTAAATTTTAATTACTTATCTTTCTTTTGGTTGTGTAGCTGAGAGGACAGAATTGCTTCTAGGAGAAAGAATGCAAAGTATTTGGTTAAAGACTTCAATATTTGTCTAACTCATGTAGTAACACAGAAAAGGCTACCTATAATGATACATTTTCCTTAACAGTTATTATGCTTATAGTACATACCAACAGTGAGCTCTCCAGTGGAGATTAAACTCTGTTTTACTTTAGAAAAGAAAATAGCACAGTGCAAAAGATTTTTAAAATACATTGCCTTTTAAAGTATAGCTTTTCTCTATTCTCAGCACAGGTCATAGTCATGTTATTAACCTCAGATTAATAGCATATGATCGTTTGGTTTTAGATAAAAGATCTGCATGATCCAATGTACTATTCGAAGCCCTGTTATAGGAAAAGAAGTTTATCCTGTGACGTTGCCTGTCATGAGTTCAGAAATTCGGTTCTGTTCTCCCCTAAACCCTTCTTCTTTCACCCATATCAAATGTTTTACTTTACCAAGCAATAGTAAGATGGCTTCCATTTTTATCTGCATGATTATATGCAGACATATTTTAAAGTTGGTTTGGGGCCAGATATGTTGCTCCTTTTATTTTTAATTTTATGCACTTTATTAAAGAGTTTGTATCCTTGAACATTTTCCAAGCTATCTACAAGTTATTGTGGGAAGTCACAGCAGCAGATGCAGGAAGTGAAGCAGCACCTGGAGTAGGCTGAAGGTAGAAGTGTCCATGAGAACTCAGAAGGATACCCCTGCAGGAAACAGGAAGGTGGAGATTCATCAGTGACTCCAGGCATGCTTTTTTAATTGCCACTGAGATCAGATAAAATAAGGGGTCTCCTTGTCCAGAAATCATTAAAGAAGTGGACATAAAAAGTTAGGCTAGAAATAACATACAGTGAAAAAGCAATGAACAAACTGAAAACAAATGAAATATTTACCTCTCTTGTTACTTCTCTTGTTTAATGGAGATAAGGATTTTATAGCTTTTCTGGCCCAGGTTCTTTTTGGGCCATGATCCTAGATTTTAGCCTCCTGAGTAGATAGAATTATAAGGGTGAGCCTCTCTACTCCCAGCTCTTTTTTGTTTATTTTTGATACACAGATCTAAAAACCCATTTTCATTCGCTTGATTACTATGGATTCTGAACAACCCAGATACTGTTGAAGATTTTATTGTATTTTTGTGTTTGCCATTTGTAGAGGCTATCCTACTGCATCTAATTTGGGGCATTCTCTGATAGCTCTATGCAAATAGTGAACTAATCGGCAAAAAAATAATGTTGAGTTGGTTTCTTGATGAATGTCATGACATCAAGAATTTGGGCTCCCATATGTTCTGTTGATGTGTTAACCATCAGCTGTTGAAAAGCTACAAGTGGTTTTCTTGAAGATAAAGTTAGTGGTTGGTACTGAAATAGACTCACTGAAAGGTCTCCTAGAATAGATGGCTGAAGATGATTGGCTTAGAACTACAGAGCCATGAAAGCCATACAAACATTTTTATGGTGATGAGTTCCCAGGATTCTTGCTGTTAATTGAGACTGTGTTCAGAATTGGATGGCAATACATGCAGCACATTTTGATCAAATTGTCTGCTGCTCTCCCAGACACCCTGGAAAAACATTTTAGCTTGGGGATCAGAATATCCAGAGCAATACCTTTGCAAGATATCTATGGGAAAATGAAGGGGCAGTTCAACTTCTGTATTTTCTTTAAACCCAAAATGCCATGGCTGCCTGATGGGACTCAGAGGTATGTGCTGAATAAAGATGGATAGTTGACATTTTATTTAGAATTGGTTTTTACTTCCATTCTGCACAGAAGAGCTATGATGTGTTTCTGAAGTGGAAAGTCTTCATTAGTTCAGATGACAGCCTCTTCTTTGTGTGCTGTTGAGTGTGTTGACTTAGTCTTTGACTCAGTTTCTTCAGTTTGTCACGCAGAGGTTATTACATGAATGAGTACATGCAAGGGGCTTGAACAGTGCTAGGAATTAACTAATAAGGCTTTTGATGTTATTTGAGGTCAAAGCCATCAAAGGAGAGTATTCCAGTGTAGTAGGAACTATACACAAGTATCTAAACAATAAGTTAAAGTTTGAGGGTTTTTGTATTTTAATTGTGAAACACTTTTTGCAGAGGGGGGGTGGATCATGGGGCTGGAGCTCTTGGCCTCAGCGTTGTCCCTGAGCTCTTTAGCTTAAGTCTACTACCCTACCTCTGGGCCTGGGTGCTGTCCCTGAGCTCTTCAGCTCAAGGCTACCACCCTATCCTTGAGTCACAGCCTTACTTCCCATTTTCTAGAGATTAACTGGGGATAAAAGTCTCATAGCTTTGTAGTACCCTGGTTGGCTTTGAACTCTGATCCTCAGATCTTAGCCTCCTGAGAAGCTAGGATTACAGACATGAGCCACCACACCAGGCTTTAATTGTCAATGTCTTTAATGAAGTACTGTATTTTTGTGAATGCTTTTTCTATTTGCACTGTTTTATTAAAATATTTTGTCACATGAACTCGTGAATAATTTCTCCCAGACTACTTAAATTTACTTTTTCTCATAGATATCATATTGCCAAAACTGAATTCTATTTTGAGTTTCACTGGGAAATGCTTTATTTAAAAAAAAAACAACAGATTGATAGTAAACTGTAGACAGTGGTCTATACTCATAATAAGTATAAAGAACTATAAAATCAGAATTTGTAAAACTGATGAAATCTATTACAGATCACTTTAATTTTTATATTAAATAATATTTTGATTCCATTGGTAATACAGAAGTGCTTTGGATATAATTATCATTGCCAGAAATAGCAAGTCATAAGAAATTTTCTTTGGTTTTTCATTTGTTTTGCTTTCCCAGACAGTTGTGGAATTAACATGCAAAATTTACTGAGAAAGATCCTGAGTGATATCGGAAAAGGTCATCAAAGAAACCAGTTGGTTGAAATGCAGTTGGATGACCTGAACACATACTTGTTGTGTCTCTAAATCCCAGACATACTTTATTAGGACAATCCAGCTGGTTTGCTATTTCTATCTCCTCATTATCAACACGTTATGGTATGGCCTCTTCCCCTCACTTCCAGTGCTAAGAATTTGGCAGGAACACCATGTTAGCAAGTTGGAGTCTGGAGGTGGGGAGCCAGAAAGAGCTTCCCTCTGCCTGGAGTGAGGAAAGCATGTTCCTCAACATTTTGCTTCTGGATCACAATGGACATTTCCCTCCCGCCTTCTTTTTGAAGAATTGCAAGAAATAAAACAAAATTGCTTTGATAAATTGTAGTCATATTCTATTTCTTTGGCTATTCCATTTGTTATATTTCTTTTTGAATCAAATTAATGTTATTGTAAAGGTGGTATACACAGAAGTTTTAGTTGCATAAATAAGGTAAGGAAGATATTTCTTATAAAACATTATTATTTTTCCCTCATTTTCTCCCACTTTCCTCCATCCCAAGTTGTAAAGTTTGTTATCCATCATTCTTAACAGTTCCGTTAATTCCAGTACATTATTTTAAAGATCCAGAACCTGCTTCTAAATCTCTAAATCCCCAAATCCTTCCCTTTTCTCCTCTTTTCCACATTCCTCCCTTTTAAAGTCTTTCTACTTTTCTCAAATGGTTTAATTTATATTTTACATATATCATGTAAAATGTTACATTTTTGTAATGAAAGTCAACTCTCAGCTAATATAAGAACATAATTAACACCAGATGATTTTTTTTCTGTTCACTATATAAGAAGAAGAAGGAGGAAGAGGAGAAGGAGGATGAGGAGGAGGAGAAGAGGGGGAGGAAGAAGAGGAGGGGGGAGGAAGAAGAAGAGAGGGAGGAAGAAGAGGAGGGGGAGGAAGAAGAAGAGGGGGAGGAAGAAGAGGGGGAGGAAGAAGAAGAGGGGGAGGAAGAAGAGGGGGGGAAGAAGAAGAGGGGAAGGAAGAGGAAGAAGAAGTTGTTGCTCAGGATGGGGATGGTTTGCAGGGCACTGATCGCTCAGGCCTATAATCCTAGCTACTCAGGAGGCTGAGTTCTAAGGATCTTAGTTGAAAGCCAGCCTAGGCAACGAAGTTCATGAGATTCTTATCTTCAACTAACCAACATAAAAGCTGAAAGTGGAGCTGTAGAGTGCTAGAGTTGAGTAAAAAAGCTCAGGGACATCACCTAGGCTCTGAGTTTAAATACCAGGAATTATGCTTTTAGAACCACCTAAAGATTTTTTTATTATATCTTTACATGATCATAAAACATGAGATAAGAAGGGCTGATAATGTAGCTTAGTGGTAGAGTACCTCGTACCACATAGACAGAAAAACCTGGAGGTAGCACTGTGGCTCAAGTAGTAGAGAGCTAGCTTTGAGTAAAAGAAGCTGAGGGACAGTGCCCTGGCCCTGAGTTCAAGCTGACACACACACACACACACACACACACACAGAGAGAGAGAGAGAGAGAGAGAGAGAGAGAGAGAGAGAGAGAGAGAGAGAGAGAGAGAGAGAGAGAGAGAGAGAGAGACAGAGAAGGGGGAAATAGAGGTTACTTTTCTTAATTTCTGGATATAGGGGTAGTACAACAAAACAAATTAGTTCTGACTCCTCTTCACAGAGGAAAAAGAAATACAGGGGAAAAGTACTGAAAGATATATTTTGTTCACATCTATAATCATTCTGCATATTTGAATAAACATTCTCTACTTGGCTATTACAACTTGAATGTAAGTGGGAGAGCTGAAATACAGCAAGAATGAATTTGTCGATATCAGTGGAAACAGTAATTCAGAAATGTATCCCTTGAGAACATATTATCTAATGCTCTTCCTGTGTCATAAAAACATATTCAATGTATAGGTTACCTTGTTTTTATTATCCAGCTTATTTGAAATACATTAATGGATTTTCATTTTAAAAATCAAAGTCTAATAATAAATTTGGACTTGGAGAAAGAGAATAAGTGACCATGCTTTTATTTAAGAGAAAAAAATAATGCTACCCTATCATGGTATTCAGTGGTCCAAATTTCTGCCACCTTTGCCAGCAGTAGAAGCTAGCAGCAAGCTCAGTTTTCTCTTGACTAGGGAGTTTTTTCACTCTGGAAGAGCTGGCTATGTGTTTGCCTCCATCTGATTCTAAAGGTTATAGTAATTCACATTGATTATATGGGTAGGATATTGAGATTTTACTCCAGATGGGACAAAAAAACAGAATGTAGTTGGTTTATTCACAAATGAGAAAAGAAATTGTCTCTTGGGTGCCTCCTTAATTGATGGAAAGCAAATAAGTAGGATTTGGTCAACTAAACTAGCAGGGATGGTCAGTTGTATCTCTCAGACTGATGTTAGAACCTCAGGGTGAGGGATTTGTAAATGAAGCTACTTTGTGGATAAAAATCTATGTTTCCAAAGCTCTTAGAGCATTTTCTGTGTCCCTTTTTTATTTGTGAAAGTAGTATTATGTTATTTTTATACTATTAACATATACTTATTTCTGCCCCTTCACTACTACCATGCAATAACAGAACTTCTTCAATTAAGAAACAGAACATCAGCCCCTGGCATCTTATTCTGTTGTTCCATCGTTTTTGCTAGGGAGAATTCATTTGTTTCTTAATTAAGAAAAACACCAATAGCATGAAAAATCTGCTTATGATACCTGAATGGCAATTAGGGTAAAGGTAAAAAAGACACATGCACATACATTCTGGTAGCAGCCAAAGTGAACTTGAGCTGATAAAAATGAACTACACTACCCTGGCATAAATGGAAGCTGAGAGAAGTGTACAGTCATTATGGCTAAGACAATATGCAAACTATCTTCAAAGAAATCAAATTGCTAGAGTGTTTTCATTTGCATGTATTAACTATTAACATAATGAGGAGAAGTGACATTGGACCCGGATTGTGTGTCTGTTCGGATTGATAATTCTACTCCATCTGCAAACAGAAGCCCCAAAACCATTCTAGTAGTTAGATCAGAGTTGAACTCTACAATATGGGCGAAAAACAAAAGTTATAGCTTATAGAACTACTGAACTGCTTTGGGTTGACATCTCTCTCATTCAAATTCAGTCTCCATCCACCCCCACCCCATCTGTCTCCACCAATCTCTTTTCCTTAAGTGGGAAAAAATGTGGGAGGGGGTAACGAAGTTTGAGAAGAAATGTACTCATGACCCTATGTATATAACTATAACCCTCTATACGATATCCTGACAAAAAAACTTATTAATTGAATTAATCCCCAAATTAAAAAAAACAAAGGATTTTTTTTTTTAGTGCAAGAACTTGCTTAGAGCTTTAAAGAAACAATTGTCATGCGAAACTTCTTGCTTTTCTCAGTGAAACTTTTCATGACACTAGAAAAGATTTCACCAAGGCAGTCTTAAAGGGTCAATTTTAAATCTCTTAGGGAATTTGGGGGTAGTTGGGGATTCTTATTATCAGCATATATAAACTTGATTTATAAAAATCAGCAAATTTAAGTGTAGGAATAAAAAACGGAATTATTGAGCTCTATTTTTGCCATGTATTCTGCAAGAAAGTTTTTATCTGAGACATATTAAAATGGGGTTTATCACATGGTTGGATGATATTTACTATTTCATTCTAATGAGAAAACTCTGATAGCATAAATTTATAATTTTAAGAAGGAAAATGAATATATTTTATAATTTTTTTATTTTAAATGAGAATAGACTGTGAAAAGTTGCAGTGTCTTACTGACAATGGAAACATCTAATTAATGCATTTATTTTCTATGTTTTATTTGTTTTATTAACTACATAGTATGATCCTGTCTGCCTGACACTGCTCTATGTATGGAGGTTAAGGCAAGAAAGTTGAAGTTGCTAATCCTACAGAACTTAAAAAGTCAGTGAATGCACAAAATAATTTTAGATTGGTGATATAACTTCAAAAGAAATTCTTGAGACATCTAACTACTACAACTACTACTGATGAGACATTGCTGTACACATCATCTACATAAAGAATATAAGCTACGCAAGCTAATTAGGGATAAATCTGAAGAACTCCATAGATAGTGAAGAAAGTTCACTTATATTTACTTCAAACTAATAACTCCTAAAAGAAAAAGAAAATGAATTGCTATCTTGTGTCTCATGGTTTTGATTTAATTTTGAAAGAGAAATATTGATTTTCATACTAATTTTTATAAATATTTTTCTTGTTTGTATATGAAATCCACATTATATGAAGTAACATATCTTTGTGTTTCTTGGTATTTTACCACCAATACCTGTTGTATCTAAATCACTGGGTCTGATACAAAAAATAAAACAATAAAACACTATCTCTCATCTCAGAATTTATCCAGGTGCAGAAGACTGAGAAGGGACATACTTAGTCCCTACCTGAACATCTTGAATCTTCTTTCCATTTAACTGGGGTTTACCACATCTTTTAGTGTTAATGATGAAGCAATAGGATTACGTTTCAAATTTCTATATAGACCAGAATGAACTTTAATGTTGGTGAATATTTAATGATGTTGCAGATTTTACTTTTTTCTCCAAGTTAGATGTGTTTATTTGTTAAAAAATATTTTGGGCTGGGAGTTTGGCCTACTGGTACGAGTGCTTGCCTAGCATGCACGAAAACCCAGGTTTGATTTCTCCATATCACATACATAGAAAAAAGCTGGAAGTGGTGCTGAGGCTCAAGTGGTAGAGCTGTAGCCCTGAAAACGTCCAAGGACACTGCTCAGGCCCTGAGCCCAAGCCCAGGACTGGCAAAAAAAGAAAAAAAATTATAAGCTGGTCACCGTGGCTCACGACTATAATCCTACCTACTCAGGAGACTGAGATCTGAGAATCACAGTTCAAAGCCAGCCTGGGCACTAAAGACTGTGAGACTCTTATCTACAGTTAACCATTAGAAAATTGGAAGTGGGGCTGTGGCTCAAGGGATAGGTGGTAGCCTTGAACTGAAGAGCTCAGGGACAGTGCCCAGGCCCAGAGTTCAATGACTGACTATATATATATATATTATAAATAATATATATAATCTTTCAGTAGTTGTATAGGAGAGGTGCCATTTAGCAAGGCAATTTATGAATACAATGCCTCATGATCAGTATCACCCTGTTCAGCATTCTTACCCCCTCCCACCCACACCTTCCCCTACATTCCTACATGTGTGTAGAGTTCCTCCACCATATTCACTCTCTTTCATCCTCTCCATTTTTTCACTCTCCCTCCAACTGACACCTATCTGCTCCCCAAAAGTCTGTTATACAGTTCCTTTTTTCAGTTTCTTTAGTTCATATTAATTATATGAAGCATTTTTTATTATATCTCAAACATGCTTATATTTTAATTCTTTACTGAACTTTCTTGCTGTGTCACATTTACCTATTATTCAACAACTTTTGATAATCTCCTTATGTCTTCATCACATATAGATATAACATATTTCCATGTGATTTATCATCCATCATTTTCTAACTTTCTCCACCAATGTTCCCCAACCAATAGTCAATAGTTCCATAATTGTAATTGTAGTTTCTGTGTGTGTGTGTGTGTGTGTGTGTGTGTGTGCTGTCTTGTCAGACTGGAATAGAACCATCACTTGACTCAGTGGTTCTTCTTGAATATATATACAAAGGGGTATAAGTCAGGATACAATAGAAACATCGGCAGATAGACTTTCTTACAATACTGTAGCTATAGCTAATAGACATCATAAAATCAATATTTAGGCAAAAACATGTGGTACTTATTTATATGTAGTTATTTATTTAGTACTATCTATCATGGAGAAACATAAAATTATGTTCTTTGCTGGAACTAGAGATCATCATATTAAGTCAAGTGAACCAAGTCCAGAAGGATTAAGGTCCAAAGGCTGCACATTTTCTTTTACATGAGGAGTTAATCTACTCCTAAAAGTTACATATATATATATACATATGTGTATATATATGAATATATAACATGATTACAACTCAGTTATATCTGGCATGATTGTATTTATTTTCATCTATTGGAAGGCAGTCATTTGGAGCATCTCTAATGAATTGAAGTTGTTGTTTTCAAAAAAGTTCTGTGATTTCTCAGATAAGATAGTCAGGAGAGTTGTCGGAGGAGTAGTGTTCTTTCTTCCACCTACAGAGGTCATGCTTCCTGAAGGAAGGATGTGCACACAGGTGCCTGACTAGCTAGTACGTCATTGGGGCTCAAGGGTGAGAAGTGTTGTGCAGCTTGTTCAAACCCAACCAGTGTGGGAAAAAAACAGACAAAAATATAGATCTCAGTCTTTATGTTTTTCATTTGAGATTAGTGCAGTGGAGAACAGGTATCCTAAAATAAAATGATGATGATCATGGAATGGGTTGTGAATTTAAGCATGTGATTCTAACTCTAACTCTTGAGTTTGACCTAGTGGCAGAGTGCTTGTCTAGCATGCATGAAGACCCGGTTCGATTCCTCGGTACCATATACATAGAAAAAGCTGGACATGGTGCTAGGGCTCTAGCTTTGAGAAAGCCCAAGTACAGTGCTCAGGCCCCTGAGTTCAAACCCCAGGACTGGCAAAAAAAGTAATCTACACAACTATATTAAGGATAATAAAAGATTAAACATGCCCTTTTTTGATGTGGTACATATATATACTGGAGTTGTACATAGCTGCCAGACAAGATAACATAATGGCATTCACTGGGAAGTGGATTGAACTAGAGCAAATCATGTTGAGGGGGATAAGCAATAAGTGAAGACCAAAGGAACGAAGGGCACATAGTCTTTCTGATTTGTGGGTATTAGATCTAAACAATACGGGCATGAAAAATCAATACTCAGGTACTCCAGGTCATTGACATGTAAATATATCTATATAGACATATAGGTCTATGATAGAATATATATTTTATAGACATATATTGCTATATTATATAGATTAATATGTATCTATAACATAGAAATATTCAGCTTAATTTTAATTATGTTCTTAAGTTTATATGCCAGTGATTGCATGTAGAGATTTTCTTCTTGACATTTGACATTTTCATGACATTTGAAATATGATTTAAAAACTTAGTTTTCATAAACAGTTGTAAATTAAAAATGCCTTTTGTGCATGTATTTAAAAGTATCTTCTGTCCATAATTATGCCCATATTATATTATTAGTATTATTACAATGTTTCTAAATATCCTTTTCCTATGATTTTAACATATAATTATTTCAACAAACATTTGCTTTGCTAGTACAATATATATGAAAATAACAAAGACTTAAATGATTTTTCTTGAAAAAATAATAGTTATTTCTAGTAGATGAATGGAAGGATTAAGTTCTTCCTATACTTGCCTTAAGTCTTACATATGGAATTAAAAGTAGTAGGATGACAAAACAGGAAACATTTATTTTATCATTATGTCCCATAATATCAGTTCAATATTTATGATAAATACATGTGTGTTTTGCATCTGAAAAACAGAAGAAAAGTTACTGTAAGTTACCAGGGACTCCATTAGCCTTTCATGTGCATTCACTTTGCTGACATTGTGTATCTGTATAATCCCATTGTTATGTAGGACAGGTAGAATCGAACCCATTTAAGAGCATTGTTTTGCTTCATCCTACAGTTGACAGAGACAATGTTTACACTAGGTTTTGGAGGCTTCTTTTGAGACTCTATTTTCTCAGCGGAAGAGCCTCTGTGGTAAAATGAAAGGATGGAGAATGAAGACAATGAGAGCCTGAAGATACAATGCCTGCCTCTTAGTGGGTCTGGCTCTTCCTTCCTCTGTCCCAGCTAGGCAGATTGGATACATTGCTCCCGTCCATACATGGCTTAGTGTAAGGACTTTAGATGCAACTGCTGATATAGTACAGAATGAAATGTCAGCAGAAGGATGTCATACAGCTTCAAATAAAGAACCACGTAAAATAAGTCAGTACTTTCATTCACCTATTTGAGAAAATATGTTATTGGATAGTTTAGATATTCTTAAGTAATATTAACTCCCCTGAAAATCCTTTAGGTATCAGAAGAACTTACTGATGACAATTCATCTATTTTACAGAAGGTATTGAATCTTTGAATGCTTTGATTATTCTTTCAACATTGAAGAACCCAGTTTATTGATTGGGAGTATGAAAAAACCTCTGTGCAATATAAAATTTCCAGTCACTCATGTCAGTACAATCTTTACTTTTTCATAGCTTATGAAATTTCACTTAGTGGTAGTACACAGTTAATAACATCTGACTGCAAACTATGATGTAAAAATAAATGCATATCCAATAAGAACCATGTGTAAACTTAATAAGGGCCTTGGTTCAAAATATACGGTTTCTCCTGACACCAAGAGATTTTCTGTGGACAATGATGACTAAAGGTTTGTTACATTTAGCAGTATGTGGTAGGTTCAAGAGAGAATGGATATTATGCTAAACCACACTGACATGTACAACCCCAGAAGTGCCTCATGACACATCTGCCTCAGTCAAGCACATGGCTCAGGTCAGAGTGCTTTGCCCTCTTGCACAATTCGTTTGAGCTATTTCAATTCCATTCTTTTTCTTACAGCTTCTATTCTATATAATATTCATGTACTTCCTCTTTTCAATCTAATATTTATTTCAGTATATGGGAAGCATAGTGCAGACACTGGACATATTTACTTCATTAAAAGAACAAACACAAGCAATCACAGGTGTAACATTCTAAGGGCTATGTTTAAGTTATACGCAATATCAATATGATCCTTCATGTAACCATACTGAACAAGAAGGACTGAACACTTGTATCCAATTTTGAGGATACTGAGCAGTGATTGTGTGTGTGTGTACGTGTGTATACATGTGTGGGTGTACATAATATTGAAAAAATTGGCATATCAAAAAACAGAACCAAGTCCTGTCAGTTTTTTTATATTTTTATTGTATTTAATAAAAGGATTACATGATATTTACCAGATAGAAGATGCATTAATTCACATACATTGATACTGTCAGTTTTTTTTTTTTGTACTTTTTTCTGGGTCCTTATGACTCAAAGTTTGTGTCCCAGATGGTAGAGAGATGAAACAATGTTGTAGTAAGGACCAATGAGACAAGAACAGATGAGGATTATAGTATTATTTATACAATGATGAATCTCTATACTGTGCATATTTGTATATTATTTTCTTTCATGTTATCATTTGTATGGGAAGCCAAGATTTAGTATTTGAATTATTCTTAAAAGAATTAGTGAAGGTTCTGTGGTCCCTGAAATCTCTCATCATGTGGAATATAACAGATTTTCATCATCATCAACATTGGTCAAATACTGGTTTCTCCATATCTTTTCTGTCTTTTTGTATAATAAAAGTGAAATGAAATGTTAAGCTATTGTTTCCCAAATACTTCATCTGTTTTTCTTTGAGAAGAAATGTTTTTTATTCTAATGAGAAGAAAAGCACTTTAACAGTTAATGTCTGGTGACTGTAAAAGTCGGGAATTGAAAACATCTTTGATGTTTTGCATTTTATCTCCTATTTCATTTCAAGGACAGAGTGAAGGTGGGAGGGCACAAAGTAAACCAATAAAAATATTATTAGATAATCCACAGAGTAGATAAATCACTGGAATAGAAAGGTAGCAATGCTCTTTATAATTAAGGAAAAACATAACTTGGATTTGGATCTTATTTCTGAGGTACAAATCTCAAATTGTGTGATTTTATTTGCAGATGATTATGAGGCTGAACAACACACATTCTACTTAACCCTGGGTTGTGACTTCTTATATGATCAGCATAGATAATAGAATATTTCCTTTCCTACTAGAAAGCATTTTTCAAAAGGTTTGTAAATATTTGTTTCTCAGGGGTCCATTTATCTTCTTTCTCAGTTCCAAAGAACTGTTAGGGGGTTACAGAAAAAAAGATGATAAATGAGCTCAACGATCTTGGGTTTAAATTGTCCCACTATATGGCTGGATTATTATGGTAGACATGCAAAGTCCTTGAATGTATTCATGTTAACTGATTAATACTAGATTTTTTAATGCCAGAATACTGAAATGAGAATTAGTCAGTCATGGAACTATTCTGGCTTTTATTTATCCATAGGTAGATCCTTATGAAAATTCAATTTCACACAAAAGAAAAATAACTGGAAAACATTCCTTTACAAAGGAATGGCCTAGACTTGAGCTGCTCAATTCCAATTCAGTTCTGAGGGTCTGAGTAATGTGGTTTGTAATTGTATAAAAACCTTTTAACAAAGAAAATGACAGCAAAATCCTATGCTCTTAGATATCCTTGGATACAATGTAAAGTAGAATATGGGACTGCATCACAGACTATTAGATTAATTGAACTTAACTGGTAGCTACCCAGAAATTCTGTTTTATTATAACCTGTACTGAAACTCATAGTGAGGAGTTTAGGTAAACACATTGTATAATTCAAGACCTTATAGAAATTTTTTACCACTCTGCCTTAAACGATAAAGCTCATTGCATCCATTGAATAACCTTTATAAAGATGTACAATGATCCTCACATCTTAAAAATAAAGAAGAAAGTAAGCATTTATAATTTACCCTAAAATTCTTTACACATTATTTCCTTTTCTACATATTTAAACCCTTATATTGACATTATTTCATTATACTCATGACAATATTTTCCATATGTTCTGTAGTCTTCTTGATTTTCATTCTGCATTTTTGTTTCATAGTTGTCTGGTTAATTTTCTAACATTTATTTAAGTGTTCTGATATAAGGCATTTGGATTGTGTCCCATTTTGTAACCACTGAGATGTTTAAATACATTTCCATAGATGTTTAATTATTTAAGTTTTGAATGGGCACTTTTCTATCAAGATTAGCAGAATAAATATATGTGATTTTTCAGGGAGTGAGAGTTTAGGAAAGGACAAAGAAAAACTATTATAGCATTGACACTGGATGTCTAATTTCTACCTCCTTAGAAAGTCTAGAATTTATTGAGACTACTGTGAGTGTTTGAGCAATGAGTGATTTTTACTGGATGGTATAAATGTTTCTTCACCAAAATGACAGTTTAATTTTCAATTCCTAATAGAAGTTTAGCTTGGTAACTTTTAAACATCTAATTAAATGATACCTATTTATTTCGTGATGTGCTTTAAAATGTGTAGTTTCTAAAGTAGAGATCTCAATTACAATTTATATGATTGCTAGGGCCCCCGTCAATGAATTTTATTAAAGATAATTAACGACATCTATAATGTTGGCAGCACAACACATGAGCCAACGTGTTTCATCATCGAGGAAGAACATGACTACTGGGAGACAAGTCAAGGCAAAACTCCTTATTTTTTGTGGTTTGATTCCCAATTCTTCAGACATAACTGAGAAGATCACAGATTTTTCATTTTTGCTGTCTTTCTTTTTCTATCCATTTCCTTTTTTATTAGTTGAATATATCTACCCGCTTCAGCAGATCAGGATAATACTCAAAATTTCACATTGTGGTATCTTTTTACTGCAAATATCGCCAGGAAAACAGAAAACAGATTGTGGGTAGACTTAGTCTTGTACTGTGCTGCTATTGAATGCATTTTTGTTTATTGAATAAAAAGAAGCATTCCTTGTTAGTGTTTATACCTTATCTATCCATGGGCCTGCCTACTTAACTATCTATTTATTTATACCAGTCAATTTCACTTGCATCAACTCATACAGATTATTTTATTCTTGAGAATATTAGTATATCATTAGGAAAAAGTAAGATAAATGTATTGTGTAGGGTTTGTGCTGTATACCCTTTTGAGGAAGTAAACAGGGTGTCAGTTGGATTTGTGGGATTGACTCCTACTACCTATCAAGCAAAAATGTAAATCTTTAAACATCATAGTTAAAGCTCTTTTACCTTTCTAATTTTGATCTTTCTCTTACTATTTTCTTAAACCATTCAGTTCTTTCCCTGGAAGATTTTCTTAATTGATCTGAAGGGTTTCTCTGCTATACTGTGTTTCTATGCGGTTTCTCCTGGGTTTCTTACTCAAACTTAGTTTAGTTCCAATGTCACCTTAGTAGAGAGGTTCCTCTGTTACTACCCTTACTTTGTCACTGGCAATTACCATGTTTTTAATTATTTATTTTTTTCAGAGTACTTAATATTTCCTGAAATTAGCATGCCACATAAGCAGGGAAGTTTTGTTTATTAGATTGTTTTAAACAGTTTTTGTCCAAACAGGCCCTGACATCTACAACTTTCTAGGATTAATTTTCTTCTTCTCATTTTTCAGACTGTAAGTTCAATTAGAACTAGAACTCGGGTATGCATGAAGAAGCATCACAGTGAAATGCCTTTGTATAATTAGTATATGCTAATAAAAAAGAGAAAAATGAAACAGATTTTTGTCTGCTTTCTTGCTATGTCTTCACAGCTTAAAGAATGTCAAGAAATAGGAGCTAGTTAGCCATCATAGAAACAGAACATCTCTCAGTGGGGTAACACAAATATGTTTCTAATTTGATAATTTCATATTAAATTAGAATTGGCTGTTTTCCTATTGCTCTTTAATATTTAAAATTTCTTAAATGACTTTATTAATAATAAACTCTGAAAATTGCCTGTTTTCAGTTTATGGTGTGAATTTTATTTGAATCTTTAATATCCCTTTGTGTCTTTGCGTGTGTGCGTGTGTGTGTGTGTGTGTGTGTGTGTGTGTGTGTGTGTCTGAACTTGGGGCCTGAGTGCAGTCCCTTAGTGCTTTTTACCCAGCATGGGTGCTTTACCACTTATGCCACAGCTCTGCTATACTTCTGGATTTTGTGATGGTTAATTAAAGATATTTCTCATAGCCTTTTCTGCCTAGCCTGGCTTTAAACTGCAGTTCTCAGATCTCAGTCTCCTGAGTGGCTAAGATTACCAGCCTAAGTTGCCAGTGCCTGGCTTTAATATCCATTAAAGTGTCAACAGACTATTGTTTAATTATAGAGGTACCATAGAGTAGTGGATTGAGAAGCACAGCCATTAGTGTGTAATGATCTAACCACCCGCATCCTGGATCACTGTTGTCCTGATATAATGGTACTTTAAGCCAACAAGCAGATCTCAGCCCAAGAGCATTCATGACACCCTAGTTCAAGATGCTCAGACCACTTAGCAGTGCTAACTTTTTTTTAACAGGGAGAAATGTGATTAAGATATGTTAAATGGAAATCCATACAAAACCAGTGAGATTGTTAAAATATTCAAATCTGCCATATTGTAACAAGAAAACACTGCCACACACTGAAATCAGCAGTAGAACAGCTGTGTTTTAAAGGACAGTACTTTGAATGTCACTTGACAATTTGCTTTCAATTAGAAGTAATTTACAGGAAGATGCCCACAAGCTAATCTTTACAGGATAATTAAGTTCCATTTTCTTTACTTTTAATTAAAAAGCAGAAAAGATTTAGCTGATCCATAAAAAATGTTCTGTTTAAACATTCATCAGACTTCACACTCTTTTTTTTGTGTGTTATTTGTTGTAGCAGATGTTATCAAAAGTGCAGTCGGCTCTGTTTTAAACCCTGCATATTTGCAAAGTGAAACACGAGTTGCAGTCGACATGTGCTGGTGAGGTATGATCACTCAACATCTGTATGTTCAAAGAGAATCCAATGGAGACTGTTGCTCCATTCTGGAATTGAGTGCTGGCTGATGCATTTAATTGTGGTACAAAGTCGCATGCAATAAAATGAGAGGAAAACGAGAGCATTGATGTTCAACACTCAAAAGTTCGCTTCAGCTATTTCAGTGTCTGTAGATTGAAGCAGAATTTACTAATGGGTCATAATATTCATAACAAAATCTTGCCACTGCCTTTTAACATGAGCTTTCAATTTGTTTGTTGAAGAGATGGAAGATTTAAAGTGATGTTCTGAAGTCATTTAGAACTTTTTCCCCCCTGTGTATTTATGCTGTGGCAGGCATTACTGCTTTGCTTTTATTTGGCAAAATAAAATATATTGCTGCAATATAGATTGTCTAAATCTAGATATAGAAATCACTACTAGAAAGTGCCTTTTTCAAAAAGTGATAGTTGTTTATTAATTAGGGCTATTATGCCTACACTGAGTTCATACGGCAGTAAAGATTTTTGCACTAAAACTTCCCGCAGGCAATAATTCTTTCATATGGTATTGTGGTATTTGATTTATTCTGATAACTCCCTTTCCTTAATCAAAGTGTTTAGAATAGATGTAGTTTTGTTTCCATAGACTGCAGAAAGTTTCCATAATTTAGAGAAGTTGGGACATCATAGAACAATCTACATACTATTTTATCATAATAATTCCATTCACTATGCTTTTCTGTCAGACAAGGTTATTTTTCAATTTCCTTATCAGAAAGTACCAACAGTTTAAAGATGCTATTAAAGATACCTATTTTTTCTGTACCTTTATTTTCTTATTTAATTTAACTCTCTTGGAAGGAAGCAAAAATGACAAGAGAAGTTCATATGCTCATTCCTTGTGGGCTATTGTCCTATAGGATGGCACAGGGAGAGAAAATGCCTGTTTGACTGTTTCATTTCTGCTACTGCAGAATGAAAGAAAGAAGCCCAGTTTGTTTAAGCATATATTATAAATTTCAGGTTGCAGCTTCATTATAATAATCACAATGCATTCATTTAAATGCCATATGTGTTCAAACAAGTAAATGCTGCGGTGAGGTTTTGTAATGAATGGGTGAAAATATGAGCTTCTCTTATGGAAAGGATAACACAGGGAAAAGATTAAGCATGCCCAGTCTCCCTCCTTCACTTGTCTCTTCTTCAGTCAACACCTGGGTCCTACTATATCATTTTGCTTGGTTTCTGAAACAGAATTGCAACCCACACAATGGGAAACTTCATTTTCAGAAAAATTCCACCTTTTCTTGTCAGTCTGTCATTCAAACTTTCTTCAGCAAATGAGAAAGCAGTTTTGTTTATTGTTCAATACAATGCAATGGTTTTCCTCTGACTCTTGACTTCCCTGTTAATGATAGATTTAGAAGGGCAAACAGAGTCTTGGTGGTGGGGAGTTGTCAGCTGGTCTTGGCTGTGTTGAGTGATCCATGACAACTCATCACGTGGGTGTACACAAGGTTCATTGTACTTACACAACTATTAAATACTGACTGGTAGTCAAAGAAAGTTAAACAATTTCATATGATTCTTTACATATAGTTGGTGAATTCCTTCTTATTCCCCTTTTCTTTGTGTGTTGTGTATGCCAATATAGAGATTTGAACTCAACGGCTAGGTGCTGTCCTGTAGCTCAGGGCTAGCTATCTACCACTCGAGCCATACACCCTATCTTCTTGCTGGTTTATTGGAGATGGAGGTAATAGGCTTTTGGATATTTCTATCCAGACTGTCTCACTTTCTAAATGGCTAGAATTACATGTGGGAGCCAATGGTGCCACCTAGCTTAGTCCTTTTATTGTTTTTCTTAGAGATAAAAAAAAAATCTAAAACCAGTGAAACTACAAAGAATTGATTTTTGTCTTCTTCAGTGGAGATGCTGTGAAGTTTGTTGATCTTATAAACTATATGTAGAGAAATGACATACATGCTATTATATTCAGGAACCGTCTAAATTTAAGGGGCATCAACGCAGAAGGTACTCTGCTCTGTATTTGGTGTTTGTGTATTTCTTTGTTGGTTTGCGTTTTACTGTTGTGGCTTACCCATCCTCTACATAGTTACTACATAACATTTTCAACTTTATTCAGTGCAGTTATATCGCTTGCATTTTTTAACACTTGCATATTTAAGAAAGCAGTCTTGAATTTTCTACTTCTTCATACTGCTATGCGTGTGTGTGTGTGTGTGTGTGTGTGTGTGTGTGTGTGTGTGTGTGTGTGTGTATTGTAATCTCTTCTGCATCAAGTATGCCAGGCTGATTCCAAAGCAGTTCACCATATGGAATTACCATTACTTCATATCTATTATGGTTCCTTTTGCCTTTGTTTTGGGACTTTCAATCATTTTCACTACGTCTCTTTCCTGAGACTGGTTTCCTCTGCTGTCCATCCCATGGGTTTTGGTTCAGTGATGTCAAATGCTCCTTTGATCCCCTCCCCAACATGCTTCCCTTCCAGCCCCTACTTCTTTGCTTTGTTTATATGGGAATTATGGAACATTTTACATGTACTTAAAAATAGCCTTTTTTCTTTGCAAAGACTAATGGAAATTGTGTTTTATATTTTCTGGTTTGGAGCTTCTTATATAGACCACACTAGATTTGAACTCATAATCCTCCTCCCTCTTCCTTCTAGTGCTTGAATTATAGGCATGCAACACGTCTGGCTAGCACATGTTAATAAAATAATAATTACAATTTCTTTGGAGACGAATGAGGATAACTCACCAGTGTTTTAAAAGGTATCAATTTCATTTTCAATAACTCATTTTAAAAGTTGATACTTCTTTACTAAAAAGGACATGGAAGTCATTTATCTCTTTAACCATTGAATGATGGTGCCATCCTGCACTGCCTGTTATTGGGCTCATCACCACCTTTGAATATTTATAATTATCCTTCCAGAAATAGTTTGTAGCTTGACCAAAGCATTTTGCCACTCTATTAGAATGAGACAGAAGGTCCAAGTTAAAAGAAAAATCCTTAATGAATTTAACAAAATTAAGCAAAGAGCTTTAGGTTATAGGAGCAGAGTTAATGGATTCAGTTGTTCTTTACTTTCAATTCAACAACAGATTCTGCAATCATTTTGCAGATGTGAACTGTGTTAAATTGGAATGAAGTAAAATTAATTTTGTGAAACTGTTATATCACCCCCACAGATAATTGGAGATAACAGTGTGTCACAAAACCACAGCTAGGAAAGTCAACATTTATGGAGTTCTTTTCCAAAACTATATTATAAAAGGTTTTAGAATTTGTTTGTAGCTCCTACTTCTCAACTTTACTTGGATGCTTTTGCATGACTTAGCCATTACAAGAGTTGAAATGTGATATAGTCCTTCCACAAAGGGGTAATCAGTCTGTGGATGGAGCCCAAGAAGCTGGAGAGTAACAAACCTTCCACAGTGAACCTTCTTATGTCAGAATTTAAGAGCTACTGGACTATGAAACCAAGAGATCAGCACAGAACATGATCAGACAAACTCACCCTCAGTATTTCCTGCAGATATTCTCTATCTGGAGATTGTGGTTCCTCATCCTCATACAATTTAAACTAACATTGGTCATTTCATCAGTCTCCTTTGCTTTCTGAAAGAACTGAATAAAATATAAGCCATAGCTCTAAATCACTTTGATGAGGAAAAATAGGTGCATAATCTCATTCTAAGAGCAAAAAGAAGCTTTATTCAATTTTATGTCTCTCCAGCCTAGCAGAGAATAAATACAACTTAAGACAGACCCTGTTTTGGCCCTATTTTGGAGCTTAAATTCATTTTATTTTGGCAGTTGGTTCTGTTCATTGACAATACAGTAAACTCTTTCAGCTGAATCAAATTTGATGTGATTTGAATATCCTGATTGGGCTGAAGCTTTCCTAATGGACAGAAGTGGTTAATTTCTGTGCAAAACTACTAATTTTTACATATTTAGATATATTCTAAATAAAAGGTGACATGAAGTTCCCTACAAGTTGTACTGCTGGGCTTTGAAAAATTATCTGAACATTTCTTGCAACCTTTACTCTTCTATACATGTGTTACCTATACATGATAGTTAAATGCGGATTTCTTAAGCAACATCATTTTAAAACATAAACTTTATCGATACTGTGATTATGTGAATTGTTTTGAGAAGATGAATTTTCAGAACCATGTTTTATGAAAATTCATGGCTTTAATAGAGCATATACGAGTATACACGAAAGCATACTATCTTTAAAATCTGAAAGTATGTTACACAGTAGTCTATAAAGATGGGATTTAATTTTCCTAGTTAATAAGATCTGATACCCAATCATAATTTTAAGACATCTGTAAGCTAAATCACATTATATGTAAGTTCTCAAGCACTGAGTTTGAGAGAATAATTTTTTTGTTACTTTTGGTTAGGGTATATGCCATCGTAAGGTGACAATTATATTAGGTCCAGGGTAACTGATCTTTATATTTGTCTGTATTTTACATCTATTACTGATTGCATTGGATTTGTGTTATATCTAATATCTACTGAAAAGTTATAATACCCTAGAGGGTTTCTACGATTAGTGGCTCTAAAATTCTGTATAGAGAGCAGCGCTCTAATTTAGAAGGAGTCAGAATTTTGCTTGTTTTTGCAACATTCTATTGTTCTTTTGGGTTTTTCAATTTTATCAATATTATTCAAGTGTTTATTATAACAATGCTATTTCCTAAAATAATATACTGTACCTTTCCCAGGTTTTAAGTCCTTCATAAAATTTGAAAGAATAATTTGCCCATTTCATCTGTGACACTGATGTTATTATTTTTGTTTTTGTTTTTGTTTTTCTCGTTGCCTCACTAGATAGCTAGAAAACATATTTTCTTTACCAGGAGTGCCATGCAACTATAAAATGTGTGTGTGTGTGTGTGTGTGTGTGTGTGTGTGTGTGTTTATATTCTAAAAGGTGAAGTGAGTCGTTGTCAGATTACTTTGCTTTGAAATATTCATCCAATATGTTATGAGTTTTAATCTCTTAAATTTCAGCAACGTAAGAAATGAAAGTAACTTACATTTTCTGGGTGCCCACGTACCATGTAACAGGTGTGTCTTCTGTGTATGGATTTTTATTTTCCCAGGTTGGTCTTACACTGACACTTCAGATCAGGCTTGGAGGAGTATGAATCTATTTAGAGGAGTAAGAATATGTTTGTGATTCCTACTCAATCATGTCAAAATCTGGAGCCACACAGTTTCCACCAAGATTGGCCACTTTTACTGTTGAGCAATGTTCTAACATTCTGTGTTAGAAGTAATAAGTGACTTATAGTCACTTAGCAAAAGGAATAGGTATTAAGTTGCAGTTGTGTGTATCCTGTGGGGACACTGAAAATGCATTCATTTTCTAAAATACATGAATTTGCTGTTAGTGTGGAAACAGTATTCTCTGTGTAAGAGACTCAGACTTTTCTTACTTTGAAGTTGAATAAGTGTGTGTTAAACAGAGAGACTCATATGTGAGTGTGTTTAGAAAAAATAGGTGTCTCAAGAGCTTAATTATGAATGACTTTTATCTCTATGTATTATGTTTTCTCTCTTGTGTTGCCCTTTCGTTAATCTCATATTGTTATAGAATCTCACTTTGTTTCTTGGTATATTATATAGACATTTACTTGCTTATTTTAAATAGGAGGGGAAAATGAGGGGAGGGGTGGGGGTAGAGAAATGGGGACAAAACATGGGAAGGGGTATCAATATGTGAAAAATAATACACCTTTTATCTGGCGAGTATAACTGGAACCCCACTATACATTAAAATAAAACTTAAAAAAAGAAAGGGAAGGGGGAAAACAAGATGATTGGTGGGGGGGAAAGGGGACAAAAACATGAGAAGGGGTATTAATGTGTGAGAAATAATGCACCTAACGAATGTAACTGTGATCGCTCTATATATTACCTACCCTGACAATAAAAAAATAAAATGATTAAAAACAAAAATAAAAAACAGGTTGCTGTTTCAGTTTGGAAGATATGCTTGTAGATTTTTTTCCATTATAGTATTTTGTCTGGAAGTTAGAAATAGTTGATTGGGGGAAGGGAGAACCAATATAATTCAGACAAGCAATAATTACTAGGTCAAGAAACAGGGCAATTAAAAAAGATTCATGGTGAGTAGGAGTGAAGCCTTTATGTTTTGAAATCAATTATGAGACTTTTGTTTAAATTGCAATCAAGATGAATTTCAGGAAAGAGAGGGTTTCAAAGAAATTTTATATATCTTCATCTCAGCTATAAATTAGTAAAGAATATTTCATCTAGCCTACTTATGAGAGTCCAATGAAAAGGTTAAGAATTCCTGTTTCATTGTGAATAAACTATCTGAAATTATAACATCTAAATTTTATATAGTCAAATCTAGAGGTTATTTCTATTATGGAAATTTGACATATTACCCATGCTAGAAGAGTGTAAAAGAAATGATTTCAGAGTTGATAGAGCTGAGTTCTTCTGGCCAACTCAGGTGGAAAACCTCTTCTGAAATCTCTAATCAACAAGTTTTTAAGAAGAAAATTATTTTGTCTATGTCAGCAATAACTTTCTTGAGCTGACATCCATTTTCTATATAGTGTATTACTAGAGTTGGCTTTTTGCACCTCTCCAGCAAACAGGATTCCCTGAGTTCAATCCCCAGTACTGCCACAAGGAACAAAATTAAAAATAAGTAAGGAAACTTTTGAATTTTCCAAACTAAAATAAATGATTTATATTTGAGGTGATGGAGTTTCTGTTCCCTTTATCTGTTCATTACATGTTGTACATGTGTATTGAAAAACCATATTCTGTCCTAATATATATATGTATACACATATGATTATTTTTTTTTGCCAGTCCTGGGCTTCAGCTCAGGGCCTGAGCCCTGTCCTTGGATTTTTCTCAAGGCTACAGCTCTACCACTTGAGCCTCAGCACCACTGCCGGCTTTTTTTAAGTATGTGGTACCTAGGAATCGAACCTGGGTCTTCGTGCATGCTAGGCAAGCAATCCCCATAAATTTCCAGATCTTTAAAAAATAATATGTTTTAAAAAATGAATAGGAGACACACTAGGCCTCCTTGGCACAGGTCGAAACTTTCTCAGTAAGGACCAAGAGACACAACAAACTAGAGAAAGACTGGATAAGTGGGACTGCATTAAACTGCAGAGCTTCTGTAGGGCAAAGGACATAGCTAGTAAATTAAATAGGAAGCCTACAGAATGGGAGAAGATCTTCACTAACCATACATAGACAAAGGCCTCATATCTAAAATATATCAACAGCTCAAAAAATTGAATCACTCCAAAAACTAATCTGTAAAGTAACAACCATCCCATTAAAAGATAGGCCAAAGACATAAAGAGAGTCTTCTCTGAAGAAGAAATAAAAATGGCCTATAGACACATGTGGTCATAAAAGAAATGCAAATCAAAACAACTCTAAGATTCCACCTCACTCCAGTTAGAATGGCCAGGATCAAGAAAACTAATAACAACAGGTGCTGGAGGGGATGTGGCCAGGAGGGATCACTACTACATTGTTGGTGGGAGTGCAAACTCATTCAACCACTATGGAAAGCAGTATGGCAGTTCCTCAAAAGACTAAACAGAGGTTTTAGTTTTTTATTTAAAAAAGATACTATCTTTAGTAACACAAATTGTATAAGTTTGTTCATTTAACAAATGTATGAGTACAATATACATTGATCACTGTCAAATCTTTCAACATTCTCACTTATTCCTCCTCGACCTTTCCTTTCCCTCGCTCTTCTTAACTTTGTAGGGTACATGTTGGATTCTTTTCTGCCTTTTCTCCTCTTCTCTGTCTATCCATTTCCTTTTGACTCAACCCACCCCTTTCCAGAATTTTCTTCCTCTTGTTTCATTTTTCTAGACTTTGATGGATTTTAATGACACATACAAACTATCAACAGTAGCAAGAGATGAAATTTTACCCATGAAATTCTCTATTGTTGTATGTTACTTACCAAGTGAAATAACATGGATCAACAGGAAAAACAAAACTTCTAACTCTCAAGGTCTAATATCTTCCTATGTAGCTCTTTACCTTTAAGAACAATGGTAATTACTTCGTCCACTAAGTTTCCTGTTAAGTCCTTCCCTTCCTATTCTCTGCTTTTCTCTCCCACCTGGAACACTGTCACTCTCCATTAAGCTTTTCTGACCTGGGCTCCATAATCTCAAATTGTTCTTAGACTGGTCCCTTAAGTGCTGGCATCAGGAAGGCCCTGGTGTGTCCTTTCCTCCTGGACATTAGGGCTCTTGGCATATTTTCAGTTTGAGCTATGCTGATGCCACAGCTCACAGGAAGAAGCTAATATGTAATAATTTTAGATCTGGTGATAGGTGAGTAGGAGTCACCGGCCTTTCAATTTGCAAGTCTATTCTTCTCACAGATAGTATTAGAAATCTCATTTGAATTTTTGAATGGTGATATAAAGGGCAAGATTCAAGGGCTAGAAACTCCAGACTTCATTGCACAGGACATGTTTGCTGGAACCAGATAAAACTCCTTCTACTGGATGGTAAGCCTCTTTGAGAGGAGCAAATTTAAGGAATGGAGTAAATTCCTTTATCAGATATTCAATTTCAATATTTAAAATAGGTGATTAAGTACCATCATAATCTCTAAAGTACTTTGTAGAAGTGGCCAATATAAGTAAAGAATTTGGAATGGAAAAAGATTCCTTTGCCTTTCTAAAGTATATTTAGATATTCATGAAGTTATTTAGATATTAAATAAAATCAACAAGTACAAGTTCGCCTTTGGAATTTTTGTTGATGGTGGTGTAGTTGTTATTTGCTTGTTTTACTTAGTAAAATATCATGTGAAAGTCCTCAAGTCAATGAGTATTTCTTCATAGATGAAACAAATAATTTCTTATTTAATGCAGGCGTAATGACCTCCCGTGAAGGGAGAGTGATGAACTCAGTCATATTCACCTTCGTCAAGTGCTTGCATTTCAGCTGCAATATGCATACTAAGTCCCATTTGGAAATTGCAAATGTAAGCACTTTTCAAGGGGATAACTGAATTCCTCCCTTCATTTCATTTTTCGTGCAGTTCAGAATCCTCTGAGTTTTCCAAAATGATGGATGATTTCCAAACGTTCACCAGTAACTTCAACCTCTGTTAAGTCTGAAATTTCAGAATGGCCTCATCTTTATAAATTTACTGTCTGAATAATTCACTTCTGCTGATATACTAAGGGTTAAAGTCCAAATATCCTTTCTGATATCAAAATGATACTATCATACCACAAAATGAATGACCGTACTAATTCTGAAGGCATATTGACTTTTGAAAATATTTAATTGAGGTCAGTTCCCTTTTGATTGAAGGAGAACTTCAGGTACTTGATATCATTCAGTTGGGAGGGAGGCTTTCTCTGATATGGAAGTGCCTATGAGAATTTTCTTTTTGTCTCATCTAAGAGTAGTTCTCTTACATAGTGAGAGATCTGAGTGAACATTGTTAAGATTATCACTGGAAAGGCACCTTTAAACATTTATTTTCCTTTAAAACATTAGAGAATTATTTTTGAGAGACATTAGAAAGAAATAGTAAATCTCTATGTGATATCATATCCACAGACATGATGACTTTATATCAAATTTCAATAAGAAAAGAAAAGGATTCTTTAAGAAATTGGGAAGTAATGATTATGGTTATCAGTACTAATTATTACTGCTGTCATTTGAAAGCCCCATGTCTTTAGAGTGATCTATTAGGACTTTCAATCTAATCAGGCTTTGTGATTGGGAGTTAAATTAAGGAAAGGAGGAGGTTGGGAGAGATGGGAAGAATGATGGTAGGGTTGAAATGTCAGTCCCCACTGGTGCATTCCATATGTCATAAACTGACATGTGGAATTGAAATCGCTTTGTATAACTACTCAAAAATAATAAAGATTATTTTGAAAAAGCACTGATTCAAAAATAGAAATAGGAATATCTGATACTTTGGACTAACAGGAGGAATAAATAAGAGGAAGAATAATTTTTTTCCTCTTTAATTCCTGGTTTACTTTATTGAAAATATTCACTTAAGAAAAAGGCAAGTTTCTTCTCCACCAACTCTTCCTCTGGCCTTGTTTTTTTCCCTACTGTTTTTACTTGTCAAGGTGGGACAAAGTAGGGTTTCTTTGTGGATGTAGCTCCTCAAGGCTCATCGTGCAGTAGAGTCATGCCACAAAAACACCTCTCATTAAACAAACAAACAAACAACACCTCTCATGATTATCTAAAATTGTACTTCTCTGATCCAGAGTTAGCTTGCATCAGGGTGCAACTTTGACCTAGAGACTTTTTTACATGAGGGCTTTGAGTCTCAGTGGGTCTATTTTATTAAATTTACAAAGTGCTTCTAAACATTAGCTTTGTAATGAAAGGAGTCTTATTCCCAGAAGATGTTTTATCCAGGAGTATATGTGATTTATGACTACAGCAAATAACAAACTACAGAAAACCACACATGATGGGGCCCATTAGGTTATTTCTAGATAACTTACCTCTTAACTTACTCTGGCTATGGTTTCCTTTGTTTGTGTCTGATAAGTGCAGTTATCACAACATCAGCGTTTCACAAGATTAATAATCCCTTTTGTTAAGAAGTTCTGTTTAAAATAGAGGAATATTAATCCTGACATGAATCATAGAAATATGTGCTAAATAATATGATGCTCTTATATATTTTTAAAGCATGTCTGATATTATGAGTATACCTTGGAATCGATATCTTATCAAAATGGCTATATTCAGTAAGAAAAAAGTGTGTAGTTTAAAGAGATTTTTTAACTTGAGTAATACTATTGTTTCAAAGCTTACTTGAATTATTAGCACACATAAATCCATCTTCTTAATTAAATAGGGCCTTTGGCCACGGAACACAGTGCATGGATAGAGTTAGTTTGCAGATGTTATTATGAGGCTAGTCTGACCACATAATCCATCAGAGGTAGGATTCAGTTCTATTGGTAGTTTCGCAAAGTAATTTTTAAGGTTTTAAAACTCTTCTCTTTGTTCTGTCACTATCAATTATTTTAGACTCAATAAAAATCTAAAAGAGAAGTCAAGTGTATTATTTGTGCTCTGGATAGATAATTTGTAACATCCTCTTCAATAAACCAGGAGTGTCTTCATTCTGCAAAGGGCCTTCAGGACAGTTTGTCTAAACTACCTCACTCAGTGTGGGACAATGAAGCCAGTGGGGCTGATGTCATGAGATTCTGTTGCCAGAAAGCTCCACTGAAAAACACAAATAAACATGAAAGTATGAGTAGCAATTTATGAAAGTATGCTATTGATGCATATGATTATAACAAGGAATATTACCTATTAGCTTTCAGATTTTTATCAGTTTATCAATTATATTAAAGTCTTAGAGAAATAATTTATAAGAATGCATTAAGATGAATGTTAGTAAATGAGAGGAAATTGTGACTTGGATATCCATCTTGGTAGTTTTCAAGTGGTGTAAGTAATCATCTTTTATAGATAGTATAGAAGAAGAACATTGAATGTTCGTTTGGATTATGTAGCCTGCATAAATGAGATTTAGATATGATGGCTGCTGCAATGGAAACTTGATCCTGGTGGTCGGCTTGATACAATGTGAAGCTTAGTAATGTGGAAACCTGAGACTGATACACAGATATCATCTTGATCATCGACAAAGAGATGCTCATCCTGTGTGAAGGCTTGACCTATGCCACTCAACAAGTAGAAAAAAAAAGGTAAATCAAAGTAAGAATTTTAATAATATGATGTTTGCTTAAGTTTCTAGGAAATGGTAATCTGATGGATGTGGAAGTACCCAGAACCCCGAATATCTGTTAGAAACACTAAAATAGAGTGTTTACTATGGTGTTATATTAGGTGTAACTAATATTGGAGAAAACTCTTCTCAGACATTTCCTTAAAGGATATTGAAATTCTCAAGGAACCAGCATATTCTAGGGCTCTTTTAGAAGTAGCCTTGTGATATAGAAAGAACAAAAATAGGGGAAAAATTTTTCTAAATTTTAAACCCTCAAGTGTATGTCACACTAAGATTGACAATGGGAAGAACAGAAACAGAATAGAATTTAATAGTGAGGGAGAGACTACAGAAAATGCAGAGAGTGATAGGGTGAAAATTACCTAAATAAAAATAACACTAGAAATCCACATGTCTGCTCCAAATTCCTAAACAAAAGGCTACCAAGTTCACTGTCCAGCATGGTTTTTCTACCTCACAGATCATAAGGTCTGGCTTTAAGAAACAGCTGGAAGCTTATTACCAATCTTGTGATGGGCAAATTGACTTGGTATTCCATTCTTACAGCACCACCTTTCTGAATCTTTTTTTTAATCTTCTGCAGATGAATGCAGAGGATCTGTGAAAATCAGAATAACTAAAGTTTCAGATTTTACTTCCTTAAGTCAACCAAGCATGCAATGAACCCTCCGTCACTTATACTGTTGGGAGATCATTTCTCATCAAGTAAAACTGGGAAATAATTTTTATCTCTTTCTGGCAATCTTTGCATTCAAGTCCAATTATAATTAATTTTTGGCCAGTTTTATTTTTCTTTCTCTATTCATTCAATTCCAAACCTGTCCCTTTCATAGATTAGATTGAAGAGCATTCCAGATTTCACAAATCAGTAACTTATATAGGCCCCATGATTCCATGATTATCATTTCATATGACACAAAGAAATCTCAGGCAGATATATACAATGTTGTAAGAATTATAAATATAAAATGACACCGAATGAAAGGTAGATTATATGACACAAAAATTGCAGAGACATCAATGTGCAGATTTAAAAAAGTGAAACAACCAGGAGCAGAGATTTTTAAAAAAGAAAGATGGAAACAATGCTTTTTTTTCTTTAAATACATTAAATCCAAGAAAATGATAAAGAAAAACATTGTCCTTCTAACAGATAGGAAGGGAAAGCCCTTAACTGATGACATACCAGAAACAGGGACTTTTAATAAGCAGTTTCTTTCCTCCATTTTCACATAGAAAGGTCATCTTTGATCTAATCACTGGAATAGCCAACACCTGGGCTGGGAGGGCAGAAAGTCTTGATAAAAGAAGGAATGAACTAGAGATTGTGTGCAAAGGAAAAAGTAAAAAGGTTATCCAAGTGCTGTAGTTGGCACCCGTTAATTCGAAATGGAATGCTTTTGTGTGTGGGGTGGGGGAGTGGCCATTGTTTTCTCTTTGGGGAGGTTTTCAATTCCCAAGATACATACACCATATGCATTGTATAAGCAAAGACTTGGCAAAATTATACATGAATATGACACGGTCAAGTTCATTTAAATTCTCAAGAAATTCATGTAGTCTTAGGTGAAAATGTTTTTTGAAGAAGAAAATGTTCAAGTATGATTGATTTAGTAAGAAAATTATTTATGAATGACCTACAAGTTGTTAAAAGTTCTTATGTGAACAAGTGTACTTATTAGTTTTAAGTAGCCCTGGAGAAGACTTTCTAAGCTCCATACCCAGAAGTTTTAAATAGCCATTATCATTTTAGTTAGAAGATAGGACAGGAATACAACGACTACTTGGTGCTATGGGTAAACACAATAGCATAATATGACATGGAGCAAAGGTATAAAATGGAAAACCACCTGCATCTGTACATAGTTAATAACTGGATCGAGATAACTTACAGAATGTGTCAATATTACTCTTTATAGGGGATCTCTAGTTTATGAGATGAAAGATAAATTTTTGATCAGAATCTGACTTCCACAGGTAAAATGAAAGCTCCTCTCCACACCCCCCCATTATAATCTAGGGATCTCTCTATCTAAACCCAAGCCACTAAAACCTGAGATTTGCTACTGGTATATGAGGTTTCATTTGATTTGGATTATCTTAGTTAATAATTATTTTGTGACTGTTTCTGGGTTTGAACTCAGGTCCTTTGTCTTGTTCTTCTGGCACTCTACCATTTGAGCTATGCTTCAGGTGCTTTTTTGCTTTGCGGTTGTTTTTTGAGGAAGATACTTTGTGTTCTTGTCTAGGACCTGTCTCTGACTATTGGCATAACACTTATATTATCACTGATAATTTTATTCATGCAATTTGGTTGGTTTAACCTCATCTGCTCATGTTTATCCCTTCCTACTAGCACAGGGACTTCGTCACTCCTATAAGAGTTCTAAAAGAATACTTGTATTGTAGTCCAGAGACATGAGTTGAGTAGAAAAACAATGAATAAATGAGTGAATAGATAACAATATCTTTGTATTTCTTTTTATTGTTGGTGATACTAGAAATAAAATCCAGGGTCTTGTAGGTGCAAAGCAAGTATTCTATCTATCACAGAGCTACATCCCCAGATCTTTTGAGACAAGGCTGGCCTTGTGCTTGGCATGTGCTGGCCATGTGCTTGATTCCTGATCTTCCTGTATCAGTTTCCTCAATGCTGGGAGTGTAGGCATGTGCCATACCTGGTTCTGTATAGATATATTCCCATAAACCTTTATGTCAAATTCAGATACTGGATGCCTGTGTGTTACGATATTTAAAGGATACTTTTAGGATAAAACATTTTGGCCATAGTACATCTTATATTTCAAAATAGCAATTGAATGTTAAAATAAATATTTTTTCCATTTCTTGTAATTCATTTCCATAAATCACTATTTATTTTATTTTTAATCTTTTAAATTTAATTAATTAATTTATTTATTTTGTCAGTCATGGAGCTTGAACTCTGGGCCTGGGCACTATATCTGAGTTCTTCAGCTCCAGGCTACTGCACTATCTCTTAAACCACAGCACCACTTCCAGTTTTCTAGTGATTAATTGGAGATAACAGTCTATGGTCTTTTTTTTTTACCTTTTTATTCTAATTAATAGAGGAGTTACAGTTATACTTGCCAGATAGAAGATGCATTAATTACACACATTGATACTCCTCATGTTTGTGTCCCCATTTCCTTCCCCTACCCCTCCCCACATCTTGTTTTCCCCCTTCCCTTTCCTATTCCAAATAAACAAATAAGCATATGTACAATATACCAGATAACAAGGTATGATTCTCCTCCCCACTTTGACTAATGACCTTATATAACAAACTCTAGAGGTGTGACAAGCCAGAGGACAATATAAACCAAGCTATGTCTCACCCTACTTTATCTCTTCTCTCTGTTCTGTGATCCTCAATGTCAGTATTTTCTTTTATTTTAATATATTTTATTGTAATTAATAGAAGGATTACATTTTATTTGCCAGATAGAAGGTGAATAAGTATTTTTATAGGATGATAACCAAATGGGATTAAGAAAGGTGAATGAAAATAATCCTGCCTTTGTAGTTGAAAAGCTGTCTGTAGACATTGACCTGTCAGAAGTTGGTAGAAATTTGATAGTAATGAAAAACTAAGGAACATGGAGGTTTTTGGAGAAACCCCAGTTTGTACCTGCAATCGATACTTTAAAGCAGAGTTAAGAGCTCTTTTCTTTTTGTGAAAACTCTGAAATCACCTCTCCCTAGATGGGCTGTCACTAGTTTTGCCCCTATCTCTAATGATAATAAACATCTACTACTTTCTTTTAATATTTGTACGGATGTCTTTAATTTCTCACTCTAAGTTGTAAATCCTATAAGGTGAGGTACCTTTCTGCTTCTTTTTTTCCCCACTAAACTTCCTGCAAATCATTTAAAAGAATCAATCAATATTTATTTTGTGAGTGAATTAACAAGTAATATACAAAGATGAATTATGTCAGTATACATATGTCCTGAAAAAGCAAAACTATAAAAATATCATCATTATAGAAAGTTACGGAGTTTAATTTCAAGTTCATGCTTCTAGGATTTTGGAGAACATACATTAACAAATGAAATGAATTTTAAAAAAGAGCTGCATAGTAAGTTAAAAGCTAGCAGATTTGAGACCCTGGATTCAAACTCTAGTACTTAAAAGAACAATAAGAAAAGATAGTTCTCAAATATTATACTATTTTGTTGATTCAAATAAATTTTATTGGAAATGATATTTTCAACTTAAATGGATAGATTAAAAACCATAAAGGGCCTATTTGACAAATAAATATACTATTTCCATGCAAAAATAAGGAAAATTATTATATGAGGTACTTTATTTTTACTGTTTTTAAATTGGATATATAAACACTTAAAATTTCAAGACTTTATTACTACTGATTTTAATAACATTTTCACATCTGGCACAGCTTTTACTTAGTGGTATCATTTAATTGCTGTTTATTATTACAGTGCAATTTATAAAGCTTTACATTTTATGTCAGCATATGGACATCAAATTAGAAAATAAATCAAATTTCCACTGATTACATAAAGGAGACAAAAGTTCTATATTAATGGGAATGCAATTACATTCCCTGCCCTCTTGAGTTTATGTGAGCTGCTTATGGACTTGAGAGGAAATATTTTTAAAAAATTCCAGCAAACTATGAAAAACTGGTCAAGCTTTCATTAAAAATTTATATTGATTGTATTAAGGACCATCACCCGACATAAGCACGTGGTGTAGACCAGTAATAATTTTCTGTTTGACTACAGAACACTGTGATGTCATTGTATTTCACTGTGTCAAATGAAAAATGAAAACTAAAATGATACCTGCCTGACACACTTACACTTGAGCATGGGGAGTTGACCTTGTCATTATTGCATTCGTAAAGCCTATCAGTGCTTGTATGTACTGTAAGCACTTGTCATAAAATGCTCAGTTATATACAGATTCAGATACAATGTGGTTGTAGAATAGCTTTTATCCGGCACCCAGCCCTGACTCTTGTGTCATTAGCTTTGTAATCCTGAGATGGAATTTTGGAACATCACTTACATATTTTGGCAGGGATTTTGTGTAGTTGAAAGCCAATGATTATTTGTTGAAGTAAGAAGCTTGTTATTTGAAATAGCTATTGAATATTTACTATGTTTCTGACACAAAGGTGCCAAAAATATGTAAGACACAGCTTATAGACTACACTGTAAGTAAGGTTGAGTCCCAGTTTGTGACTATATTTTAATCTGCAGGGATGATGCCTGTTGACTCTATGCTGTTCATGTATGGAGAAAGACAATGTATGGAGAAAGGCAGTCACCGGTAGCCGAGAGGGGGCTGGCAGGCATAACTCTGCCATGGTGTTGTGTTCAGGATAGAATTTCACAGACTGTCAGCATTAGACAGGAACCTTCTGTGTTCAGGATGGATTAGAGAAAAATGAGATCACACTTCATCCACCTCAACTCGGGCAAATATGGGAATGTTTCTACACACCAGAAAATTCCCATCTCATTTTTTTTCCTTGTAGTTCACTAATCAGTTCCAAATTCATTCTATTCATCTTGCCTTTTAGGTAAAATATTTTCAAGAGACCCAGTAAGAGAATTATTCCCCATTTCTGACCTTGTCCAATCCAGAGCCAAGTTGTGCTTTATTTAAATTCTCCCCTTAAACATCCAGCACAAATCCAAATCTCATCTAAATCTCTTACACTCTTTGGGGGACATCTTTTAATTGCCTCAATACCGTGAACTTGGTAAACCTACTTTTTTTCAGTGCCAGATATGTTCCAGGTTGTGTTTAGTGAAGGTAATCTAAAAATGTTAAAAGCACAGAGATTAATGACTGTGCTAATTTTCATGGTTTGTGTACACAAACATATAGATCTCATGTAGATAGATATATGTGTGATATTTTTTCAAAAAAGGCTCTGGAAGGCAGTGAATTTTGAATTAGAAAAAGACTAAAGCTTCAAATGCATTCATAATGGTTGTTCATTTGCCATTTGGGATCAACAGTCCATGGTGTATTTCTATGTAATTCCTTTGAAAGATTAAACTATCAACATAATTTCACCTATGAATTGAAACCCCAGATGTTCTTTCTTCTAATTTGTAGCCTCCCTGTGAATGGTTTTGCCATAAATTCAAAGTTACGAATCTGTGAGACAACTCACCATCACCGAATGGCTGAGTGAAATAACTGCTCATGAACTTCCCTAAAGTGACTTACAGACTAATTTTTATATTATACTTTAAGTATTGGCTTCATGATTCACCTATTACTCTTATTTTAAATATTTGACTTTATCCTCTTAGGAATGTTGGCCTGTCAGAATCCTTTCACTGCATCTTCTCTCTATATACATGATACATTTGAGAACCCTTGAAATGTTTTTGTTTAGATATATATTAGATAATTTTACAGGGTGTGAAAACTATTAATATCATAAATCACAATTGTTAAATATCTAAGATAATATTTTATCGTAGATTTGATATAGGTTATTATAAATTACTAACCTAGAGAGTAGTAAACACTTTAGTTAGCATTTTCTACTGCTTATTTTATTAATTAACTCCACATCTATCAGGACAAAATTAATAAAATTAGCCTTCACAACACAGTAGCATATAATATTTTTATTTATGCCTACAATGCTTCAAAATGTGCAATGAAAATAAATACATTCTGGAGAAATATTTGGAAATGATGAGAGAGAATGATAACTTTTCCTCATTTGGGAAATAGCTGACAATGTTTTAAATTTCACAGTAAAAAATTACTAGCTGAGAACAGATTGCTTTGCCCATGAAGCAGAGAGGAAGATTGGGTAAACCAGTTTTAGCATACTGAAGTACAATTTTGCGAAGCATTAGCTTCCCTAAAACATGACAAAGTAGAAATAAGGCTGTCAATTCTTTGAAAAATCCTTGGACTAGCATAAAGAAGTAGTGTCCATGGAAGTAACATTCATGAGGATGAGTACAGCCTAAAAAGGAAGAGTGTGACATTTAGTAATTTGCTGTCCATTTATAGTGACTATAGTAACATAAAATGCATTGATTTTTACAAATATGATCTCCAAATGGCCCTCTCCATATTCGTTTTGCATATCTAAAGTAATGATGGAACTAGGTATGAGAAATCTAGGCTAGAAAAGATTGAGATCACATATCCTCTTAGAAACATGAATAAAATAAGAAAAATGAGATTCGTAATTGCCTTATTTCTAAGTGTAGATCTTATTCTCAATGGTGTTGACTGTACATGAATTGGACATTATTGATAAACTTTGCAGCAGTATATTCTACCTTTGTTTGCAGTTTAAGACATGGCTTGAATTGACATCGGACTAGACCAACTATTGGGCTTGTGTGGACTCCTCAGAATTTTAAAAATGCCAAGCAACAATGTGTTACATCTTAAAAAAATCAATCTGTGCAATTATTTGATTGTGTATCTAGTGATTTTGAATCTTCTTTAAGAATTTTCCTGAAGGTTGATTTTAAGAAGACCGATGCAGGCCTCACAGTGCCAGGAACCTATCTGGTTACATTTAGAGAAATGTTTCATGAACAGGTAGATCCATTTCGGTGGCATGGCACACAGCTAGCTAGTATTAGAGTCAGGATTCAAATCTAGGCAGTTTCGACAGAAGTGACCAAGGATAAGGTTATATTTGTGTTACATTGCAATCTGAATTTTGCATTTCATATGAATCATACTTATTTTGGAGGGGTTTTGTCAGATGCTATATTTGATATTGTTTTGTTATATACTCGGGGTAGATCATTAAGAATTTTATTTATTGTATTACACAGTGTCTCAACTAGAAGATGGTGGTAGTAATTTCTCTCTATTCCTAACAAAGAAAATATTTGGACTTCACCTAAGCAACTGCTTTATCTGTGTTTTGTAGGTAAAAAAATCAACTATTTTAGTTCATTTCTCTGTTTTCATTGGCTGCTCTGTAGCATAGAGCCAGATATGAAGCTTGCTGTTGGCAAGTCCCTATAAATTCATGACCTATGTTGTAGTTACTTACTGTACAATTCTGCCCCAATTTTCCCTTTGCTTTGCTTTTTCACCTACTTTAATTTAGTTTATCTTTCAGCAATGTACATATCTTAGTGAAACACCTTAAGTCCTTTAGGAGAAAAGCAGGTTGTAAATACATGCAAATATTATTTTTTCTCTATTTCCAAACACTTCACTTTTAGATCTTTCTTGGGCAGTAAAAGGACCCCAAATGATTACATTACAGCAATAATATCATTCATTTCTTCACTGGTGAGCTTTATCCTTAGAGGGCAGAGAGAAGTCATGAAGGGCTCTGTGTGCTTAGTATTCTCTCTTCTCCTTTCTTAAGCTAAAGGGCCTTGGTGAAATGAAATGCCAATTCCTGAGCATGGTGGTGACTTGGTATAATAGAGGTTCTTAGTTAAGGTTTGATTCCTAACAGTCTGATTACTTGATGCCATTTGACCATGGGCAGGTTAACTCAGTTTCCTCACCTATACATCAGACTCATATAAATTAAAATGAAAATTAAATGGCAAAACATTTATTGGCTTTAATGAATGCTGAGTAAAATATCAAGTAAATTAGGTAGGAGGGCTGAAGAACTAAAAACTTTCTTTGCCAAATCAAGGATGATAAATGGTCATCAAAATTAAATCATTTAATGTAGAGCTTCCATTTACCATAATTTCATGTATCATATTTTTTATCTTCTACAAGACTGAAGCTTATATATTTTCATTCTGAATTTCACATAGAGGATTTGTTGGGAGAGCAGGAATCATAATTTTGTAATCACTGGTCAAATTAATCATCCCCCCACATTGTGAGTAATTTCATCAGAGAGAACTGACATTAAATCTGGGATTATAGAATGCATTTTAAGCTTTCCTTACAGGTTTAGAAAATATGAATGTATAGTAATGATAAAAACTTCAAGGATATACCATCTTTAGGAAGATGGACATGTAAGTGAATGTCCTATGACAAAATACACAAACACATGTGCAATTCCATGTACACACAAACACGCACACATTCACAATGACAAGGAGCAGCTTATCCTCTTAGTGATAATATAATGTGAAAGAGAAGAAGAGCTGGATCCAGAGAGGGTAAAATATTTGTGAAAGACTGAGAGATGAAGGAGTGAGAGAAGAGAGCATGTAGGGCTTTCTAGAGTGCAATTGTGGCTTAGTGGTAGAGTGCTTGCCTAGCACGATGATCCCTGGGTCCATTCCTCAATACCACATATGTAGAAAAGGCCAGAAGAGGTGCTGTGTCTCAAGTGGTAGAGTGCTAGCCTTGAGCATAGTAAAAGGATCAGGGATAGAGCCCAGGTTCAGAGTTCAAGACCTGGGACTGGGGTAAATAAAAGATGTTCTAACATTTGATTGATATATTAATAATTTGTAGCAATGCTTGAAAACTACGAAGGCATCTGCAGGAGGGGGTAGGAGTAGAATATGTGAGGGAACAGAAGGCTTCCATAGAATTAGGGGTAAGTACAACATGACAATGGAAAAGAAGTTTTGTCTGGGCCAAGTGTTTGGCCTAGTGGTAGAGTGCTTGCCTAGCATGCACAAAGACCAGGGTTCTATTCCTCGGTACCACATACATGGAAAAAACTCTGGAAGTGGTGATGAGGCTTAAGTGATAGAGTTCTAGCCTCAGGCCCTGAGCTCAAGCCCAGGACTGGCAAAAAAAAAAAAAAAGAAGTTTAGTCTTACCAACATGCAGGTGCGGGGGTGGGGTGGGGTGGGACAAAACATCTTTGTCAGGAAGTGCTTCTTACCTCTTCACCACCTGCTCCAGCCTGATAACCCCTCTGGGGTCTTGGCTTCTTCAAGGTACTTTGTGTGTGCGAGCGAGCGTGCATGCATGTGCCAGTATTGGGTCATGAACTCAGGACCTCAGGATATCACTTGGCTTTTTTGTTAAAAGCTAGTACTTTACCACTTGAACCAAATCTTCTCTTTTGGCATTGGACTGGTTAATTCGAATATGAGTCTCGTGGACTTTATTCTCAGGGGCAGAAGTGTAACTGTATTTAATGTGCTGGTGGTCTATCAGAGAAAGGATAGAAGATTGAAAAGAGAATAAGGAAATTTATACAGGTACTAATGTAAAAGGTTCATTGGATTAAAAAGGAGGACCATAGGGGAGTGTAATTTGTTTGAAATCCAAGGCCTTCCATAGCCGCCACAGGACTGGGAGTTTGGTCTAGCATGCAGGAAGACTGGGGTTCGATTCCTCAGTACCATATACACAAAAAAAGCTGGAAGTGGCGCTGTGGTTCAAGTGGCCTTAAGATAAGCCCAAGGACAGTGCTCAGGCCCTGAGTTCAAGGCTCAGGACTGGAAAAAAAAAACTAGTAGTCACAAACTATTAAGAGGTATCTGTTTTTTTTTTTTACTACAAATTTAACGTTAAAATGGCCAACCTATAGTAGTTTCAGAGTTGCTCTGTTTCTCTACTAAAATATTATTTCAATATATTATTCTTCTTGTATTATATGAAGAAATTAGAAACCAGAGGATTAGGATCTGTTTTCTGAATTTTTTTCCAGCTGGATATGTACAAAATAGAATTTAAACTTCCCAAGTGTATAGTAGCTTACACATGATTATGAACACTAGATTACCAAATCTGTATGTGTTTGTATAAATAATAAAGAAGTTTTAGATGAGAATGCATCTGATAAAAATTACATCTGAAAAGATTAACTTGAAACGAGTATGAAAGAGGAATAGAAATACTGTAATTGGGGGAGATAAAAAGAGTTAAGACCTCAGCATTAGGAGTAACAAAGTAGGAAAAAGGTATAAGGATGGATTGCTAGAATCAGTTACTTTGGTAAGGCATTGAGCACATTACTTAAGCGTTGTTGCCCCTTTCATTAGGACCTGTTAAATGAAAATGAAGTCTAGAAGGCTGTGAAAAGTAAACTGACTGTGTTCTGAGCTTGTGGATTTAGAGTAGATCACTAACAAGGAGGCTCTCCTGAGCCTCAGTGACCAGCGTTTTTAGAGCAGTTCTATCAATTCATCATCATTGCCAACTTGATCAAACTCAAAATCCATTTTTCCATCCTCTACCCTGAAGTCAGAGACCACCTTTGCTCTCATTTGGGGTAGAATTCATGAAGAGGAAAACAAATGACCTAATGTACGGAATGCAATCATACCACCATAGTTATGTTCTTGAAAAGGGACAGTTAGAAAAGGAAAGGCGTAGATTAGGGAAGAGTCTAAATTTGTGCTAGGTTTAATCACAGTTGAAATTAACGTTAATTTTTAATTGATGCCAAGGAGAAGGTATGTGAAGAAATACTAGAGAAAAAGGCGGCTAATTCTAAATGTAAAGAGTCAGAGATACAGGTGGAATTCTCGATATTATATAGAATGGAAGAACAAAAAAATGCTATCTGTAGTTTAGAACTTTAAGAATTTTATTATGAGAAGATGTAGTATTTATACACAATGGAATTCTATGCTGCCATCAGAAAGTATGACATCGCCCCATTTGTAAGGAAATGGAAAGACTTGGAAAAAATCATATTAAGTGAAGTAAGCCAGACTCAAAGGAACAGAGATAGGCTCAATGGTTTCCCTCATTTGTAATAATTAATACAAACCTAGGACTCTCCTAACAGAGGATTACAATAGCTTAAAACCTAGATACATAAGATCATATAGGATGAATTTTACATTATATGATTGTTCTTAATGTGCTATGTTATTTCTCTTCTCTTTTTTTCCCTTTGGTTAATCTCATATTGTTACAGTATCTGACTTTGTTACCTGGTATATTGTAGATACATATATTTGGTTATTTGAAATAGGAATGGAAGGGGGGAAAACAAGATGATTTGGAGGGGGTTGGGGGAGGGAAATGGGGACAAAAACATGAGAGGGGTGTCAATGTGTAAGAACTGATGTACTCTCTGGTGAATGTAACTGTGACCTCTATACATTACAATAAAAAATAAAAAAGAATTTTATTCTGAGAATTCTCTGTTTCATGAAAGTGGTTGTTGTAGTTATAAAATGTAGAAATATTCTTGCTGTGAAGTAGAGACTCAGGAAAAAAAGTTTAAACCACCATGTATTACAAGAGGGAAAATATAAACCTCTTACAAAATAATAATAATAGGTTTCAGTTTTCTAAACTTTCAGTTTACCTTATTCTGACAAGGGTTTTTTTTAAAGAATTTATTAACATTAATTTTTACATCATATTTCAAATGACATGTTTAACAAACAAGTGTTCAAAAAGGGACTCTCTATATACAATCACTGGCACTTAGTTTATAGAACATAATCAAAATTAGGCTAAGAGTTTGTATATCATAGATACATATTAATTTATGAAATAAAACATTATGTCTATAGAGTCATAGGTTTTTATGTGTATGTAGTTATGTTTATATTTCCAATACCATGTCCATAGCATTGGATATGCAAATATTGAGTCCTCTTTCTTGTACTGTTTGGATCTAATAGCCACATATTAAGGATACCATGCGCCTTTTGTTCCTTTGGTCTTGACTTGTCTCACTCAACATGGTTGGCTCTAGATTCATCCACTTCCCTGCGAATGCCATTATTTTATCTTGTCTGTTGGCTATGTAGAATTCCATTGTGTGTGTGTGTGTGTGTGTGTGTGTGTGTGTGTGTGTGTATATATATATATATATATATATATATATATATATATACACACATTTTCTGTATCCATTCTTCTGCAGTAGGGCATCTGGATTGTTTCCATCACCTGACTATTGTGAATAGTGCAGAAATAAACATAGCTGATCAGGTCCTTATCATATCTTGGGTTATGATGTTCAGGGTAGATGCCCAGAAGTGGTATGGCGGGATCATAGGGAAGGACAATTTTCAGTTCTTTGAGAAACCTCCACACTGCTTTCCAGAGTGGCTGAAGTAGTTTCCAATCCCACCAGCAGTGCAGTAGGGTTCCTTTTTCTCCACAACCCTGCCAGCAACTGTCATTGTCTGAGTTCAAAATCTTGGCCATTCTTTGTTGGGTAAAGTGATATCTTAGGGTTGTTTTTATTTGCATTTCCTTTATGACCATGGATGATGAACATTTTCTCATATGCTTTTCTGCCAAGGGTTTTTTAACCCATAAAACCATGTGTCATATTTTTACTTTGCACACACTTATTTTATAAAATATTTTTACATGATTTCTCAATTGTTCATATACTCATTTACTTTCATTTCTAAATTGAGTTTTTTGGTCAAAATTTTAAGTAAAGTTGATGTAGTCAATGAGTTACCTACTAGTTTAGAAGATAGTGTTAAGAGAATAAGCTTACCTGGTCCTGGGCCAATTTTTAGGTTATTTGAAAAGGAGAGTATAGAGACTATATTTTGATATTTTTAAACATTTAAAAAATTAATATATTTTTCCTGAATCAATTTGGGTGTTTGAAGTTACCCCAATCTTTAGTCTTTGAAGTTTACCTTTTGCTGAAGACAGAATGGTTAACAAAATGGAATTAAAGTCAATGCTTTTATCTATTCATTTAAAACTTGCCCTTTAATTATAAAATGGCTTACAACTAGTTATAGTAAATTAATCAAATTAATTATAGTTTCAAATGACTGAATAGGAAATAATTGAGTTGGATCTACATAATATCATAAAGCACATTGCTAAATCCCTATCATAGCATATATGCTCACAAAATATTACATTCCTTTGTTTAGTCTCTGGCTATAAGGGATCAACATTTAGTAACCATGCCTATGATGTTGTAACACTTTGTTCGGTATATTATGGAGAACAACGTTAAATAATATGTAGACTGATGAAGAGAAAGATATTTATAAACACACTAACACTTATGCTTCATTTAATCATGATTTTGGAAACTCCTTTGCTTTAATGTAACTAACAAAATTTTCTACTGCATAATTAATAAAACAAATTAAAATGCGAATCATGGGGTGTTTATGAACCATGTAAATAAGCAAATTGTCACCTCTTTGAACTTTAATTCTTGACCTATATTTTGAGTACAATCCACATGACTGTATATGAACTCCTTGAAAGAGGAGCCACTAAATTGGCTTTGGAGAAGTCATCATAGACGGTGTTGGGGAGAAGCCATGTTTGCTGTTCAGAGAACATTTTTGTGAGATTTCCATACATTATTGCACGTCTTCATGGGGGAGGAAGTTTCTGCCTCCGATGATGAAAAGTGGGATCATTTAAAGCATCGGAGATTTCTCAAAATTCTTCCTAACTCTTCACTTGAAAAGTGACCACGTTGAAGATTGCAATTTCACAAATGTAAACCTGAAATACTTCTGATTTTTATCGTTGTAAGGCATTCCAGCAGTAGGAAGACCTCTGGTCTGAACAAAGACACAGAGGGCCGGCTCAAACACTCCCTCTCCGTCTTTGTTTAGGATGGAAACAAAACTTTTCTCCTGTCTCCTTAGTGACAGGCTTAATCTGTGGGAATGTGTCCCTTTTATTATCTATTTGGTAGGAAATGAACTACCCTGTACTTCAGTACTTTATTGTTCAAGTAACTCTTTGAACAGTACCTGGTAATAGAGCTTCAAAATTTTATTGGGAGTCCCATATAGATTATGGTATAGAATTGAACTGAGATGCTTATGTCCTTACAGGGCTGAGTAAGAGCCTTAGCTGAAATGGTGGTGTTCAACCCCAAAGCTGTCTTTCCCAGGATGCATATTAGTCTACTATTTTGCAAAAAGCAGGTAAATGTCACAGTAAAGGTTCATGAATGTCGTCGAGTGTGGGCTCTGGCCACAGAATTCCCATTAGCATGAGCTTGGCACTGTTTCTTGTCTCCCAGACAGTGAAGAACATGCCTTTTCCACCCTTGAGGCAATAAAATAAATTAAAGGGTGCGGCATTAAATGAGTTGAATTTTGAGTAGTAGTTTTTCATGCCTTCCCCATTTAAAAGTCAGTGTATCCTTATGAAACAGCATTTCGAGTCAGGAAACAAGGGACCCCTCTGTTTATGCCAGTAAGCAGGTTCTTTTGATTTTTATTTTCTGGAACTCTGTGTGTGTGTGTGTGTGTGTGTGTGTGTGTGTGTGTGTGTGTGTGTGTGTGTCCCCAACAGTCTTTCCTTTCACCAGTGTGGTCTCTGGGTAGTGTCTATGACTAGAACTTTGTAATTCAGTATAAATCACAAGTAAATAAGCACTCTGAAAGGTTTGACTTCTTTAAGTTTCTTTCTACTGGGTCTTGTCCAGGTTATTGTAGTCACTACAGATCTCCATGACACAGAAGCAAGAGTTTGCAGACACTGTCCCCAGGGCCTAACTGAGGCTTTCCTCTATAGAAACTGCCCTTTTCTGTCCAGGTTCATTATGTTTGAGCTTCCTCCAATTTTGTACTTTCTCTTAGTATTTTTCCTAAAGAGACTGGAGAGACTTCCTTTTATCTGAAACGGAAGTTTATTTTTGTTTTCATGGAACAAAGGTTTATCTTTAGTGTTACCATGTGGTCACTCTAATTAAAAATCCTTTTCTTAACATCCTTGTAAATAAGAAGGGATAATTTACTTCTTCATGTATTTAAAGACAAACTCAGAGATGCTAGGAACCCACATTTTTATTTAATCCTCTTGATTCCCAGAAAATGAGTAATATCTGAAATCTGTGGGATTTGTGGAGGCTCTTTGCAGAGCCACTTACTCTTAAGTATGTGATGTTTTATTTCAAGACACCAAATTAAATTTGCTGCTCTCCTGTTGATGTGTCCTCCACACTGGTTTTATTCTTGTCATTTTTCAGAAAGCGCCCTCTGATTCTTCAAGCATAATGCACTGTAATGTTATGCCAGTTCTCATGGTACTTTGGCTGAATACGTGAACATATATAATTTTTAACTAGGATGAGGTATATCCTGGTTTTGTGAACATATAGAGTTTGTAATTACTATGAGATAATACCATGATGATGATGGTAAATGGAGACTCAGAATTCCCAAGACTCACTCATAGACAGATATACCTACAAGGCTGGAGCCAAATGTTCAATAGGAGAGTGTCTACTTATGCTATTACCTACTTATTTCTGAAGGGAAAGGTCATGTTAGGACTTTGGAGATTAATGTTTAAAATTGTTTCTTATTGAGATTTACCCTCATACCTATAAGTATTCAAGCTTGTAATGGCTAAAATTACATTTCCATCACTGATATGTTTGTAGTTTAAGTGTCCCAATCCACTGAATTTCTACATTTTAACATAATATCTCTGCCCATGCTCACATGTAGCTCTCAATGCAACATGTGTCAGGTACAAACTAGGCCATAATGCAAAAAACAGAGGGGAAAATGCATGTATGTCTGTGTGTGTGAATATGTGTGTTTGTGTGTGTAAGAGAAAGAAACAAAATCAGAGAAAAAAATAGAAAGGTAGAAGAGAAAAGCAAAAGAGAGGAGAGAGGGAGAGAGAGAGAGGGAGAGGGAGAGGGAGAGGGAGGGAGAGAGAGAGAGAGAGAGAGAGAGAGAGAGAGAGAGAGAGAGAGAGAGAGAGAGAGAGAGAGAGAGAGAGAGCGCGAGCGCACAAACATTCCTATTACCAATTTCCTTAACCTGGGTCAATACGCAAAGGCTGATTATAAGAATTGTGCCTATTAACATTTTTCCATGCAGCTTGTGGGGAAGGCTAATATTGCATGTTTGGTGGAGTATGAGAACCCTCCATTCTACAGCCTGGTGGGAGTAAACACAGCACACATTCAGTCCTTGGTGTGGAGAATGGAGGATCCCTATTTCTAATGTGTTTCTGCAGTGAGATTTATTTCTATGTGATTTTTCAGCTTGGAAATGAAGAATAAGTTAGGTGCTCTCTTAAAGTTAGAAATTCTGAATATGGAAAAGGTTGCTTGAAGGGTAAAAAAGAATGTGATTTGATTCAGATATCAGGAAAAGTGATTTTTATTCTACCCGATTCCTGGTGGCTCATGCCTGTAACCCTAGCTATTCTGGAGACTGAGATGTGAGGATCAAGGCTTGAAGCCAGCTTGGCCAGGAAAGTCCATGATACTCTAGTACCCAATTAACCATCAAAAAGCTAGAGGTGGCATTGTGCCTCAAATGGTAAGAGTATACCCTTGAGCCAGAGAGATAGCACACACACACACACACACACACACACACACACACACACACACACACAGTAATAAAAATAAAATAAAATAAATCCTATAAGAGAAAGGTTGTTAATCTGATTTGAGGAGTCCACAAATACCTACTTAGTGTACACCCACCATATTTACATTTTGTGTTGTATTTCAAAAACAATTAGAAAGAATCTTGATATTATTCATGGAGAACTGATATTTAACAGTATAATAAAATACAGATATTGCTGACAAATAGACAAGGCTCATATAATTTTATTATTATTCCTTAGGTTCTGTACAAATGCTGTGCTTGTGCATATGATATAAACAAATCCTTGTGCCCTGTGTTAAGTAATTTGAATTATTAATTAGGGAGCTTTTGAATGTTGCTGGTCATACTGTAACAAATACAAGTTTCTGTGGAATCCTGCTTGACATTCCATTGGAATTCTTGTGCAAGAACACAAAGCTTGTTGAAACAGTTTTTCTGTTTTTCACTTATACTTTGAGCAAGATCTCATCCTAACAAATTACTCAGATCACCACAGCAAGTACCCTGCTTTTGTCTTACTATTTATATTTGCCTTTCATTGGTACACATTCCTTTTTTTGTATCATAATACCTTCTATCCTTAAGCTTCTCCCTTATATCAGCTTAGCAGTCAGTCTCAGATATTGATGTCATCAAGTGATGTGGATCAAAAAACCAACATTACTAATTACTAATATGAAAGGTAACCGCTTTAATATGATTCGGTAATTGGATGAAGTGAGTAATGTAATCTTATCTATAAGTACCTCATAAATATTCTTGGAGCCATAAGAATTCAAAATAAATTTTATCACCTTAAGGCAAAATAGTTTTGCCATAGCTTTGTTGACCATTATTGAAAGTTCTTTGTATGTTAAAGAACAATAACTTTGTTCATGATTACTTTTAATGCAGTGCTGTCATATAAGATGTTACTTTATTTCACTATGTACTTACAGTCTTTCTTTTATTGTTCTTTTATTTTTTATTTTTAGTTATTTATTTTTGCCAGTTGTGAGGCTTGAACTCAGGGCCTGAATACTGTCCTTTGGCTTTTCTCAAGCCCACTTGAGCAAAAGCACCACCTCCAGCTTTTTCTATAAATGTGGTACCCAGGAATGAAACCCAGGTCTTCCTGCATGCTAGGCAAGCACTGTACCACTAGGCCAAACTCGGGCCCTCTTTTATTTTTAAAACTACTTTTTGAATGATAGTATTTAATAAGGCTACTGAACAGCTTTGCTCTTAGAAGTACATAAAGTTTTATTCCATGAAATTTCTTTCTGAGTTAACATTGTTAAAAATTATTTTGTATGGGGCAGGAAGCATAGCCTAGTGGTAGAATGCTCACCTAGCATTCATTAAGCCATGGGTTCAATTCCTCAGTACCACATACTGAGAATATGCCAAAAGTGGTGTTGTGACTCATGTAGCAGAGTGCTATCCTTGAGCAAAAAGTATCAAAGGACAGTGCCCAGGCCCTGATTTCAAACTGGCAAAAAAATATTTTGTATGAATTTTTTCACTGTAGACAGGCTATACATGTGATATATCAACTCAATAAACTATGAGTTTAGGATTTATCTTTTTTGTTATTTAACAGATAGTTTCTCCTACCTTATTCATTCTCTGCCACATGATATTTATTGTTAAAACCAACATAAAAAGAAAGAGAAATAGATCCAGTCATGGGTGGCTCATGTCTATAAGCTCAACTACTCAGGAGACGGAGGTCTGAGGATTGCAGTTTCAAGCTAAGCCATGCAGGAAAGTATTATCTCCAATAAAATATCAAAAGAAGTGCTAAAATGATGCTGTGGCTCAGGTAGAGTGCTAGCCTGGAACAAAAGAAGCTCAGGGACATCACCTAGGCCCTGAGTTCAACCCTACAGTACTGGAAAAGAAAAAAGAAAAATTGAAATATATATATATATATATATATATATTTGTCTCATAAGAAGAAACCAAGAGTAATGAGCCATAGCTATAGTTTAAGAATAGCTATAGTTTAAGGATCTACACATCTTCATGGTCATAAGTGTTAATTTGTTAGCGACTACAGAAAACATTAGATATAACAACTCTGAAGGTATGCACAAGTCATGTTTTATTTTCAATTGATAGCTAGGAGCATAAAAGCAAGAAAAACTTGCATAATAGTAGTTTGCAAAGTGCATGCAGGAAATAAAGCATATGAAATTTACTTAGAGCTTTCAGGGAAAATAATTAGACTCAGTTTTAACAAACTTGGTTATTTGGTTTTGTAATCTCGGATTGATTAGAGTTGTCTATATAAGGATCATATTGTTTAATTGTTTTAATTTAATATGTATTGCACATTTGTCTGTCACCAGCCTTCTAAAATAGTACTTTTAGAAGACTGCATATCACTCAGTGATACAAATTTACAATTTTGAAATCCAACTATGATGGCATGTGGATTGATTCTACGATATCTCTCTTAAAAGGAATGGTGTGACGAACTTGGCTGAGGATTGATCTTTTGTCTTGTCCAATTATTTCTTGGAGGATAAAGAATACAAGGTTGAATTAATGACTAGAATGTGCACAGTTTGGAGGTTTTTGTAACATAATGCCAAATAGCCTTCATCATTACTTGTAATAGCCACAATTCACTTTAGGACACATAAATCATAGTTAATATTTTTGTATGTTGTTTGTCACTTATTATAATGAAAAAAATCACACTAACTTATTTCATCTTGAAAATAGCTCTTATCAATTCTACTTTATAGGATGAGGAAAAAAGGAACACAGGAAAATAAGTAATTCAGTTATGGCCAAGTACATTCTTGGAGCCAGGCCATTCAAGGGAATCTCTGATATTTATTAGACTTAGTAATAAATAAACAGGTTTTCTTTTCTTTGTTTCTTTGAGCCATATTGGGATTTGAACTCAGAACCTTATACTTTTTAAGTACCATTTGAGCTCAGATCTGATGGATGAGTATGCAATAGTGGAATGTTTCAGACACAGGAAGAGCCATGAGTGTAGAGTATGAAAAGAATAAAGAGGGCTGAGGGCCAAGATCTAGGGATGAAGTAGAGAATTGGAGTTCACCTCAAAGTAGAGGTGTTAGCTTCCAACTGGCCTCTGTTTTGGGAGTTTGTGGACCCAGGATATAAATTTTGGACTTCACTTTGAGTACAGATAGAAGATACAAAAGCAGAGGCAAATAATAGGGTAGAATTTACTTTTTCTAAACTGTTAGTTATTTCAAATTTATTCATTAATTCCCACATAGAAATAAGTATCATTATTGTTCATCAAAGTCTTATAATGACAGTGTAGTGCTAGATGTTTATTATAGTATCTTATCATTACTGTATGAAATTTTTGTGGTTCTTTGTTTAGCCCATGGATTTTGGGTGTATGTTTGAGATGTATCTTGGTATTTATTTGCAATTCTTAACTATCAGATCCTCTGGCAAATCACTCTAATATGGTAACCACTGGTCACATATAGCTGTTTAAATATGAGTTAAGATTAATTTCCATTAAAAATTTAATTTTACAGATTTATTAGCCCTATTCTAGGGCCTCAAAATAGCCAGGAGAGACTGAGTGGATACCTTAGGAGAGAGTACAGAGAAAGAGATTTCTGTCAAATACATCTATTCTATAGAGTCACGTCTGGTAAATTCCAGAAAATTACCACAGGGATTTTAAAATAAAATTCCAAGTTATCTTTATGCAAGCACACAAATAAAATAGGCTCTTTTTACCAAGCATTGTAATTCTTTTTCAATGCCATATTTTTTTCAGATCAATGCTATGTTTTCTGTTCTGTAATTTGATTATTAAATAAGGGTTTAATGATTATTCAATAAGTCCTTTGTAGTAAGTCAGGGCCTTGCAAGTTTGCTTGTTTAGCTGACACTCTACCCTTACGACTAAAACTCCAGCACTGCCTTTTTGCTAAGTTATATTGGAGACAGTCTCATTGGCTTTTGTGCCTGGGCTGGCTTTGAACTTTCATCTTCTAGATCTCAGACAAAAAAGTACTAGACTGACAAAGCCTAAGTGCCCACAGGTCCCTTGTTTTGTAAGTTCTTCTTTCTTTTTATTTTTTTTTGTTCAATCTGAATATGTTGCCCACTAATTAAAGAAACTTGCTAAGAGTAAATAGCACCTTCAGTTGTATGTCAGTATATTAACTTTGTATTTTCAATGCATTAATATAACTTTCTGACTGATTGAAAGTATTTATTTCCCATTTCCTTCCAAAAATTTTCTTCTTTCCTTTCTTTTTAATACTTTTTTTACTCTTTAGAAAAGTCTTAGCTCTTATTCTCTGCCCTCACTCTCACTTTTCACAGAGACATTCTGAACTCCTTTCCTGGGAGACACTGTGGGCTTCCCAGACTCCTGTCTTCCTCCTGTAACCCACCAGGTCCATTGCATCACCTGCCTGTGGGCATCTTGCTTTACTCACGGTGGGATTCTCACTCATCTTTTTGCTGCTTCTCCTAAAGGCTACCCAGCTAAAACCTAAAAGAAACTAATATTTAAATCCCCAAACTACCAAAACCCACAACCCTTACACTGAGAGGGAATGAAAGAGAGAATATGAGGGGGGGGGGGGACACAATCACAAAGAAATGTAGTCAATGCACAACTTCTGGAACTGCAACCCCTCTGTATATCACCTTTACAACACATGTTTTTAGAAAAGAAATTCCATTCATTTTGGTCTTCCTAATACTCATACATTAATGTTGTCTTTTTGAATATATGACTCTTCCCTGCGTTAATTAGTTGAGTAACCTATTTATTTTGTGTCTTTATTGGAACTTTAACATGAACTCTCATGTTCTTCTCCAGCTTCTGTGCTTAGGTTGCTTTATCACCTAAGCCACTCTTCAGCCTGCCTTTTGGTTTTTTACTCCCCCCCTCCTCCCACCTTCCTTTGCTTTGCTTTGCTTTCCTTTCCTACCATATTCTTCTTACTTCTGTCATTTTTCTTTGTTTTTCTTCATGTTGGGTAGTTAGAGATTGAGTCTCACAGATTATCTAGGCTTGCTTCAAACTATCACCCTACGGATCTCAGCTTCGTAAATAGCTAGGATTACAGTTAGGATACACCAACACCTACTGTTTTTTAAAATCTTTACATAGGTGAAGCATCTAAATGGTATCTAAGAGGAATATAACATTTCTTTAAAATTTTATTTTCAATTATAAAAATGTAAAAATATAAACTTTTTTCCAAAGGAGTAAAAAATATAGATCTTTTTTGGCTACTTTACAGTCCCATCTCTCTGTCACATTCATATAATTTCTCTGTAATATGCTTTATCCAGTACTCTGGTATCTTAGTACTAGCTAGCATTGAGATTCAAACTTTTCTTATTTATTTATCTTTTTGGTCAGTCCTGGAGCTTGAACTCTGGGCCTGGGCATTGTCCCTGAGCTCTTCAGATCAAGCAGTATACCATTTGAGTTGCAGCACTACTTCTAGTTTTCTGGAAGTTAATTGGAGATGAGAGTCTCATGAATTTTTGTGCCCTAGGCTTGCTTTAAATGGTGATCCTCAGATCCTAGCCTCCTGAATAAGTAGGATTACAGCCATTAGCCACCAAAGCCTGGATGAGATTCAAACTTTTATTGTAACTATACTTTAAAAAACTTATTTTGCATTAGCAAGCGTCAGTGCTCCCTAAAAATGACTTTCATTTTTATTTGGAAAATGCTAAAATCTGAAAGGTTATAGTTACATATCAGACAAAGAGTATGTTTCCTTTAAACAGTGTCAAAATTTAGCACAGTTTTGTGATTCTTAGTGGTTAATAATTGATCTCTGATAGCTGGAGAAAAATTTCTTTAAAATGTCTGGAGAAATGCTATGTTAGGACTCATTTTTGAGACTACTAAGTCTAAGGCTGTTTTGATCACATGGAAATTTTATAGTTAACTGGATATTGTGTACTTTCATAGCCTGTTACTATATTATACTAGCTTTCCTTGATAGTTTGGGTCATATTCTATCTATTCAAAAGAATCTGAGTTTTGAGGAAATAAGAATTTGATGTTTGAAAGGTGATTCTCTATGCTTACTTTTGAAAATATAACAAAGATAAGTGCTGCACTAATTTTGATTTTATTCATCTATAATATGAGGATTTTTCTGGATATCTGAGAATATATACATGCACACATATATTGTTTTATTTTGTGTCACTGTATGAACAGTTAATATTAAACATTCTGCCATTGCTTTGTCTCAATTTACTTAATGTGGGATTATTTATTGCTAATAATGTATGACTCTATCACAGTTTTCCCCTGGTGTTTCTTTCTTACTTAAATTTTAATCTGCTTCTCATAACTCTTTAGCAGCATCTCAGAAAGCAATCTATCAGTATCATCAACTGTGCATATAATATAACCACGTTTATTATTATACTTTTATTTTGGTTATTGTGATTTTTATCAGGTCTTTTCTTATCACATGCTTGGCTGTTTGAAAACTGCCTTCCAGAATCTTCCTGGAAACATAAGGGTAACTTTTAAAAATATTATTGTATTTTATAAAGTAAATATTTTGAAGAAAGAAAGGCAAGGCTTTCCTTTTTTAGTCAGTAATACATTGTTTATATTATGTTCTGTAATTTTTTTCCTTCATCTCTAATCCCCAAGTCCTAGGTACTCTTAAGGCATATTTCACTTTAAAAAAAAACAAACTAACAGCATTAGTTTCCAGGCTCAAGAGCTGAGCAAGAACAGACATTGAGTTTTTGTCATGTCTTCTAGCCTTGGTTCTTTCTCCTTCTCCTAGAGGAGGATGCCAATGCTGCTGATACAGAATGGGAGCCTGCTGTGCCTCCCAGCCAGGACCAGAGAGACAGGTAGATGTTCAATTCATGTTGTGTCCCCATTCTAGAGTTCTTAGTGAGACTTGTACCTGCTGCACATCGCAGGTGCACCAAATTTCAATATACTCAAGGCACAAGTCATTCTAAAGTGCTAAAAGGATGGCTTTGATTTTGACCTTCCACTAAAATATCAATGGCAGAAGAAAAAAACAGTCCTGAGAAGAACTCTAGAGGACTTAGAGAGCTGAAGGATAGGAACAATCTTTATAGAGAATGAGCATATTTCCTTTCTTACTCCTTGTGTAGTACTGTTGCTTTAGTTGATTTCATAGCTGTTTTAAAGGAGTTGTCTGTGGTCTTCATTCACCAAATCTACATTTCTAGAAGTGTACTTCTTTTTCTTTTGCCAGTCCTGGGCTTGAGCTCAGGGCCTGAGCACTGTCCTTGGACTTTCTCAAGGCTAGAGCTCAACCAGTTGAGCCTCAGCACCACTTCTGGCTTTTTCTATGTATGTGGTATTGAGGAATTAAACCCAGGTTTTTGTGTATGCTAGGCACTAGCATTAAACTAGATTAAACTTCTGGCCCTGTACTTCTTTATTGTAGAAAATAGAGTTGTTTTGAGGCGATGTCCCAGAACATATCTCAGCCTGACTATGAACTTGATATCCTCTTGCCTTAGGCTTCTTACTGTGGGGATTACAGGTGTGTGCCACTATACCCTGCCTCAAGAAAGCTGTATAATTTCAAGAAGATTAATTTCTTCTCTTTTCTTCAATTTTGTTTAAATAATATTCATTCACTTGATAAGTCTTGATAACCCTACTTATTGTAAAGGAGAGGTTTCTTTTACCCACCTTGACTCCATTGTGAATCCTGACTATTACTGGTGATTTTTGAAAATCTACATATATAGTTCTTATAGTTCTTATAGGACAGCTCAGCTATTTTTCAGTAGTGTTAAATATAACCAAACTACCTGTGACCTCAACAATGAATGAATAACTCTTGATTTTTACAAGCCCTTCTGCCTTTACCATGCATATAAATATGATTTGCATATTATTTGCACTTTATTCCCTAGTTCCCATAAGGTTTTTTTTCTGATAAGAATTTGTATGATTTAGAAATGATTACAGGAAAACATTAGAAACATATGCTGACCGTCAGCTTTTTTGTTTTATGTGACTTATACTCTCCTGGTTCTTGAAGGTAAGAGTTCGATTGTGGAATAAAATAACAAAAAAAGGACAACAAACATAAAATACAAACAAACTGAATAAGTATCATTAATTCATGTTCATGGCAGCTTTATATGAACAAAGGAAAAAATCTGCTAGATTAGCAAAATTAGATGTGAGGGTTTGGAAATTATACATTAAAGAAGAGTATCCACTAAAAGTTCTTGGAGGTACAAATTCCTCAGGTCCTAGTTCATTGAATATTAAATGCATCCTGATAAATCTTATATCTTGGAATTTTATGTCTATCTTGAAGAAACAAATGTGCATTATTTTGTCTTAACTGAAACAGGAAAATTAAGACATGCAGGTAAGAACTTTAGATCAACACAGAAATGAAAACTTTATGACTTTTTACCTCTGTGAATTCTGTAAATTTTGTTGTGGCTTTGGAGCCAGTGCTTGCACTTGGCCTCTGCCTCATAGCTTATTCATTCAAGGCTGACGTTTTACTTTGTGAACCACATCCTCACCTTTAGCTTTCATTGAAAACAAGAATCCCGAGGACTTTTTTGCCCCAGCTGGCCCCAACTGGCTTTAAACCACAATCCTCAGATCTCAGCCTCTTGAGAAGTTAGGACTGCTCAGAGCTTAACTCAGCCCTACAGTTTAAAGAACACAAAAGTCCATTTCAATGAAAAAAGGTTTGAGCCCAGTTTTCATCGCACATCTGCTTTCCCATGGACACTTTGTGAGCACTGCATACGTATGTGCCTCGTGCAGCCTGCGCAGGGTCTGTGACACGAATATGGAAGTTCTCTGAGCTGCCAGCCCAGAGTTCATTTATGGATGCTCTCCACCTTTGGCTTACCCTATAACTCCTGCCTGTAAAGGTGCTTGTTTTTATTCTGCTGGAGGCTTTGTTGCCAAGGCAGGGGATATTTTCTTTTTAAGAGAGACCTTAGATGCGTCTCCTATGTTGTATATATTGGACAGAGTAGATGAGCTGGCTTTGTTATGGCTGCTCCATACCTGCCCTCCGTAACTCTCCAGAGAGCCTGTGCTCCTCTTAAAAATATGGCTGTACCGGGTACTCTGTGTCTTTAGTCACTCTTTTAATGTGCTAGTATAAAGTTAAAGTCTTCCTGGAGATATATTTTATGGGTAAGTGCTTTCTGAGCCTCTTGAGATGTTCACAAGGACTGGATGGAGATATCTTTACAACAGTTTAATGACAAGGTAGAACACTTGTTCTAAAGTGCCTGGCTGATATGTGTCCCAGGACAGATCACAATTAAAGCAAGTTGAATGCTTTGGGTTTTATTTTACCCCCATTCGCACAACCCCTTTCATCTTGTTAGGGTGTTGCAATTTAAGATTTGTTGGAAGATATATTGTTGTTGTCGTATCCTTTGTTTTATCTCTAGAGATGAAAGACAACTGGCAGAATGAGAATTTGGAAAATTATACATACACCTGTGAAACGAGGGAAATTCTTATAAAGTTTGTATTCCAGCTAATCCTCAGAATCTATAACAATGCTTTGTTTTGTGTGCGTAACTTTTTTTTTCCTGGCTGTGCAAGAAACATGCATACAGGACCGTACAAGCTTGGAACAAATATTCATCATTATTTACTTTGTCAGACCCAAACGATGGGCCAAATTGGCCGAGTTCCAGGAGCAGGAGGCTATACCTATTCATGAAAACAAATGGAACAGAGGGTTGTGTAGCTGCCCTCACCTTGACTGTTTGGTTCTAGGTGGTGGTGCTGTGACATGTCGCTTAATGAGAAGCATTGCATGGGTTTACAAGATAGGTGAGCTGGGATGAAAGCATGTGGAATTTGTTTGGTTTGTACATCAATCGATTCCTATAAGGGGTTGGAGTTAGGGGTGGCGAGCAGCAGTAGAATGGACAGGATGTACTTAGGACCTCTTGATTCTGCTGATCTTCTCTGGGTAGCTGTTCAGAGCATCCCTGGAGTCTCAAGGAATGCTCGAGGATGAGAACTCTTCTGCTGTTTACCATTTTTTATTGCTTAAGAAATAAACAACAGTCTGCAATTATAGCTACTGGAATGTTGCCTTCTGATTTTCTTTGCTAGAACATGGTGAGTAGGGTGGTATTCATTAATAAAGGAGCATGCAAGGTAATTGTTTGCATTACCCAGGATTCCTAGAGAGTGAGGAGAAATTATTTGGGATTAGTTTTAAGTGGCATAGTCTATTCCTTGTCATTCCAGAATCTAAAGAATGCTATGTGGACACTTGCTGGACTCTGACAACCCTGGGAGGAGAATTCTTAGCCAGTCCTAGCTAAATAAACAAACCTAAATTTTGGTGACAATCGAAGAGATGTGCTTTGATTTAGTCAGGTACCATGACCTGCATGACTCAAGGTGGAAGTGGGAACATGTATAAACGGCAAACTGTGGTAGTGTTGTTCCAAACAAATGACAATGACAAAGACTGCTTATGTTGCTAAAAAGTTATTTATGTTTCTGGAAAGCATTTGTCTCCCAGCAGAGTTTCACTTAATTTTGAGAAACACCCAGAAGAATTTGTTAAAAACAAACAATGGAGCTGGGTGCAGTGGCTCACACCTGCACTCCTAGCTACTCAATAGGCTGAGGTCTGAGGATCAAGGTTCAAATCCAGCCCAAGCACAAAAGGAGCTGAGACTCTTATATCTAATTAACCTCTAGAAAACGGGAAAGGGGGCTTGGCTCAAGGGGAGGGCAGTAGCCTGAACTGAAGAGCTCAAGGACAATGCCCAGGTCCAGGGGTAGGGTGGCAGCTCAGGGACAGCACTCAGTCTGAGTTCAAGCCCATGACCCTCAAAAAAGAAAAAAATGCTGAATTTCCCTCTCAAATAGAGTTAATTCCCTCCTATAATATAAATAGTAACAATTTAAAACTATGATCCTAGATTTAGGGGTGTGTGTGTGTGTGTGTGTGTGTGTGTGTGTGTGTATTTTCTCATATGTGTATACTGACCCAGAGTTCTCCCTCCTTATGTTGATTTTCAGTATTAAAATTAAATTGACCTGAAAAGTTATTAGTGGACTCATCATTAAGTAATGGCTACTAACTAATGCAGGGTAGCACACCTGTAGCTTCCAGCTGCAAATGTGGCTAACATAATGCTACAACAGAGAGAGTAAGAATAATGTACAAAAATGACGAGAATTAGGTTCTATTAGCAAGATGAAATGGAGGGCCGGGAGTTTGGCCTAGTGGTAGAGTGCTTGCCTAGCATGCACAAAGACCTGGGTTCGATTACTCGGTACCACATATAGAGAAAAAAGCCCGAAGTGGTGCTGAAGCTCAAGTGGTAGATCTCTAGCCTTGAGAAAGTCAGAGGACAGTGCTCAGGCTCTGAGCTCAAGCCCACGACTGGCAAAAAATAAAATGGTGAAATGGAAAATTCCAAGATGGTGGGTAAAGCCCAATGTAGAGCATTTGCTTGGCTTTCTGGCGATCCCTCAGACTTTATCTCCAGTAGACTCACAAAATATACATGCTCACATGCACACTCCAGAAATAGACCATTTCTTTTCAATAATTTTATCATATCACATTATCTTATTATACTTTTTTACTTTATTATCAATTATTGTTTTAGTGTCTTATTGTGTCAGATTTATTAAGAAAGTGTCACCTTGGGTGACCAGAACAATGTACATGGACGGTTTTGATAATTTCCATGATTTTTGGCAGTCATCATGGATATTGAAATGTATCTCCTATGTGGACTGAAACGACTGCACCATTTTAGTAAAGATGTGCTGTCACAGTTTTCATGATGGAGTTACCTTCTTAAATAAAGTGAGACTAGCATTCTGGGACTGTGGACTGAGATCTGATTACAAAATATTTGAGTTTCAATGCCATTTCTGTCACCAACTTGCTGGGTCAATGCACAAGGCATTTACTAATGAACTGAATTTTCTCAATGCCTCAGTTACATCCTGAGAGTAAATTAGTCATTAGAGATTCTAGTTCAAGTTTTGTCCTTATGTCTTCTTTTAACTTTTATGTTTTCCTGTGATAATCAGGTTTCAATCTACTATGTGAAATTAGTTGCTGATTAGGTCTGATTGTGTTCTAGGCAAAAATTTTTATTTTCTTGTCAGCATCATTCAGTTAACTCCATTCAGTTAAGTTCCAAAATAAAGGCATTAGGGGGGTAATATATTGAAATAGTTTGTTTCCAGGGTTATATACAAAAATATTAATGTCATAAAAGTAGCAAAAGCAGTTTCAGTGTTTTAAGATTAAAGAGTACTTTTTCACCCTAAAGAAACAATTTGAATAAGAGCCGACCCTTTCTTCTACATTTTGCACTGGTGTATGGTCAAATTGAATCCTGCACTAAAATTTTCTAATATATCCTTCTACATTAACATTTCAAAACTCAATTTAAATATTCACAGATCTTCTTTTTTAATAAACTTAACAAAACTTCCTTGATTGAAGGACAGCAGTTGGTATAGATATATATATTTTAAAAAATAAAGATATGCAGCTATGAGCAAAGCCCCAAATCAATTATATATAAGAAATAACACATGGAAAGAAATTAATCAAAAAGGAGAAACTTCTACTGTGTGAGTCTCTGGTCTGCTACCTGCAGGCAACAAATGTAAATGAAAAAAAAATCAACACTCTTCTGGTAGATAAGGGGAAAAATTAATAAAAATGTTTCCTTCCTATTAGATTCCCCTGATGTCACTATTGTTGGAAGTGAGGGACTGCAGGAAGGACTTGCTCACTTAAAATACTATTTTTAAGACTACAGAAATAGGGTTTTATTCTTGCTGTTAAGCTCAATTACATGAGTTAGTATGGATTTGCACTGTCCAAACAGCATCCCTCCTCCCTGTCCCTTCTCATTAAGTGGCTCAGTGGGATATGCCAGAGACAAATGGAATAGGAATTGGTGAGCAGTGTTTTGAGGTGTGCCTACAGGGATGATCATTCGAAGGAAGTCAGAATGGAATGGCTAAAAACTCTTAAGAGAACTACTGGCATCCACAAAATAGATAAAATGAGAGGAAACACAAAACTACTTGAATACAAAACAACAACAACAAAAAAAAACCAAAACAAAAAACCCAAAACCCTCCCAAAAGTCACCACAGGGAGACAGAGGGTGACATATTTTATATGAATCAGCTTTTCATAGTACAGTTGAGAGGCTTGATTCTTCCATTTCTAGTTGAATAAACAGAGCAAGTGGATACAGAAAAAAATGTACCACTTTATATATTTTCCTATTAGAAAAATTTATCTTTTCTGTTTTATGAGTGTTATCCTGAAATTAACAAAGAAACCCAGGGTAAGAACGCAAGTGCTTAGGTGACCAGATACTTCAACCTCATTGAAATCTACTGGCTTATTTTCATGACATAGAAAAAAATGAAGCATAAGTTTCAAGTGAAAAGTTCTATTTTAATTCCTCCAAAGTAGCAAGTAGAATAGATTATGTTCCTAGACAATTCTGATACATAATGAGTGTGAACCAGAATTTGTCTGCTTTTAACTTTGTATTATATATTGAAAAGTAATATCACCAACTATAATATCAAAAGTAATATGAATAGGAAAAACAAAGCACAGTGTATGTTGCTTAAATTGTGAGATTTAGAAATCCCTGTTTTAAACACATTAGCGAGTTTTGTGTGTCTTTTTAAATGTGTCTTCTTATTCCTTTGTCTGAGTAGGAAAGGACTTGGATCGCAGAACACAGGGGCTAGCAACGTAGAGCTATTACTATTGATTCCATCAACTCACGAAAAACTTGAGAAATATATTTCATTGCTGTCCATTCTGTATTCTCTATATGTCAAAGGATATTGTTTGTGATAGAAGTTTTAATTTTTAATTAAGTAATGTTTCTCTGATATAAAAATGTCTCAAAATGGCACACATTGAGAAACATGGGAACAAAAAAAGATTTGGAATACTTGTATTTTCGGGAGAAACTTACCTAGTAGAATTTCTGAGCACACTGTGATGGATTATTGTAATTATTGGAAATGATAATATTTTAATATGGCTTTCTTCCCACCTGTCAGTTGTAATCAAGGTTGCCCAGTATTCTGAAACAATCTCATTTTGCTAGGTGGCTAGTCTTGTGCAGCCTCTAGAATGCTTAGAATATTAATGCATAGAGAGAAGACAGAATGCTTTCTATAGTTCCATTATGACAGAGCATCTTGCTTTAATCAAAACATATGCAAAATCACTAAACTAATGTATAATAAATTAATGCCAATGAGTACTTAAGAGAAAAGACGGGTTGTAGAGGACATTACATTGGAAGCACAGAATTTGTCATTTCTTTCCTCTCCTTATACATATCAATGTATATTAATTTCTGTAGCATTTAATTTCTTTCTTGAGTGCCTTTTATTCTGAAGTGCTTTGCATTTAGCTGAACAAAGACATTCTGGCATTCTGGTGAAGGTTGTTCTATTTACGGTAAGCTTTCAGGATAGAAAATTATTCAGGATAACTGTTTAAAGATACATGTATTCGATTAAGTATTTCATCATCTATATTGGTCATTATTGTTTTGCTTCTTTTCACTTTTAATCTTTTTTTTAATTTTTATCTGTTTTTATATTGTTTCCTTAATTTGGGGGGGTCAACTTCTAGCCCCTTATTGAGTTGCTATGGTTGTTTTTCAAGGATTTTTTCCCAACCCCCTGAAGCTGTAGCAATAGTTTTCTCATAAATTCATTCACCTGGTGGAGTCAGTATGCTTTTCAAATATACAAATCCATCCCTTCATTTTCATCTCATTCAGTGATTATGTTACCAGTGTATAGGACAGGACTATGTGATCTAAAATACCATATCTGTCCTTTACCAACTCCAGATTAACGAAATAAACACACAATGAAAAATTCCCTGATAGAGCCACCTTAGGCCCAGCTTTCATGATGCTGCTTTTGGCCCAGGGTAAGTAAAAGACCTCACCATCCATCTGGCTATCCATCAAGACTGTCAGACACTGTGAATCAACAGAACCTTTTTCCCCCCTTCGGCTTTATCTCTAGAGAACAAAGGTACCTATGATCAATCCAAATGGGTCCTGAGCACACAATTGTCTCTCTTCTACAAAGATGGAAATCCTCCTTTGCACCCATCAGTTTCCCAATTCTCGTCATTATTCACCCAGTATAAAATACCCTACTCATTTACCTGAGAGACATGGGACTAGCTTTCACTATGACTGTATTCATAGTCTTAGGGGTGCAGTTAATCATTAGCAATTTAAAATGAGGTAAAATGTTGATATTTATAAACATGGAGACTATTAATTCTGGCAAGTGTGTCTGAATATCTATAAATCAGAAGCAATTGAAGAGCTGAAATTCAGATTTCCTCACACTTGCCTGCCAAGTGGCCTCAATCAGAAGTAATTTTCTCCATGAGGGCACATGGAGCTCAGTCGTGAGCCTTTTCTGAGGAGATATTATTATTTGTGTCAAATTATGTGTGGTGATTTTTCTGAAGTGGACTTCTGTGCCCACTAACCCATACACTGGAGGTTCCTTCATTCCTTCCTTCATTGGTGCTATTAATTATACTTGTGCCTCAAGTATCTCTTACCCTTTTAAAATGTTAGTTTATGGCTAATGATTATCTGCAATGTTTTTTTCTGTTAAAGAAACATACAATACTGAGAGAAGAGTGAGATGGAGATTATGCTGTCCATTTTAAAGAAACTTGTTTTTCCTCAGAGTCTTATTTGATGGCCTAGTTAAAGCCATGGCTGGAAATTTCACATTTTTACGTATAGTAAACATATATGTATATATATATATATATACATATATATGACATTTACATAGGGAGAGCTCCAAGTTGGCCATTAAATGCCCTGCTCTAAATATTGGCAGTGACATCTCATGACTTTGCAATGAATGAGATCAGTAAACTTTCTAATTTTATTTGGGGTTTTATGGTTTGTCTTTGAAAATAAGCGTTTTCAATTACATACTTAGAATTGCAATGTGATACAAACCCATGGAATAAAAAGAAATCCTAAATATATAAAACTATACTATGAAGAGTTCATCAAAAACTTTGAAGTTCTTATGTACATATGTACAGGTATGAGGATATATGAACAAAATATTATCCCATTTCTTGGTTTCATAAGCATATAATATTGCTTTATGATTTTTTTCCAACTAGATTCTAGATGTAACCTTTTCTATTTACTTTTTAATACAATAGTTAACTCTGACTTCAATGTGTTGTCAGAGAGAATTTTTTATCAATAATTTTTCAATTTTGTACTATTCTCAGTAAAGTTTCTTGTGAAAATAATAGCATATATACTCAGAATTTAATTTTCAAAGGAAAGCACATTTATTACTTTTAATCAGATGCATTTTCACTAGATACATTGGCATTTTGCATTATTCACATGTTATTTATGAACTATGTAATATATTTTATAAGTGGAATTTTATTTTCTATTAGTCAAAGTCAGAGTATAGATTCCCAAAGAAATGAATATTCTAAGGAAGTATAATTTGTTGTTTCTGTTATGAACAACATTTAAGTAGTTATTTAACATATTGGTTCAGAATGAGTGTATATTCTATAAATAATAAGTATTAGCAATCAAATATTTCATTTTTGGTGAATGTCTAGAAAGGTCTTCCTGACTTCTATGGAGAAGAGTAACCTAATATTTTGGTGGCTCTTCAGCAATCAGAGAATAGCAAGAGATTTGCAAGGTTTAAACATCTATGAAGAAACAGTTACATAAATATAAATTAACCATTTTCTGCAATTTTTGTTTATGAGTTTCCAATGTTATATAGTTTTGTTCTTGAAGGAAGGTGCTTACAGGTACCAAAATTATTTACACAATAACTTATTATATTAGTAAAAGGTTGTAAAAAATGTCTTGAGTTTGCAAATCAACTTTTTCACTTAATACCTTGTCACTTAGTAGCTTATAACCTGATTCTGTAAACTGACCTCCTTAGCTTTACTTTCTAGATCTATAAAATAAAACTAGCAGTAATTTTCATGGTTACCTGGGTTATTGTAGGGACCATGTTAAGAATATGCTTTGAAATACCCACATGAAAAACAAGTGAGTTTTATGTGCCTTCTTTTAATCAAGCTTGTTATAATTAAATTGTTTGAAAAAATAAAAATAAGAGAAGTCTATTAGTGTCCTTATTAGACACAGTATTAATAATTGAACTTATCTTCTAAAATGATCAAATAAGTATTTTAAGAATTGTATTTTACATTGCTACTATTTTTATTTCTTGCTTGTCTTGCTATTTGAAATAATTGTTCTAAAGCATGAAAGATTAAAAATGTTAATTTTAAAATAGTTCATGAGATACGGAAAGCTAATATGAGATCCATGACATTTGAAAACGGTTTGTATGAAAATGGAAAATTTGTGGTTCTTTTAATACTTTGTCTTAAGCATAAGAACTGTGTAATGAAACACAGATTATCAGTATAAAATAGGAAATTTTTTGACATTTGTTATTTTGGTAACTTACAAAAGGCAAAGCAAATAAAAAGAGGACAAATAATCTCTGGAGAAAATCTTTTGTTTAAAAGTCCCTGAGTTTAAATCCACATCATTAATTCTATCCATCCAAAGGTGTTAGACCACGTCAGTCTTTTGGAAACTCACTTTTGAGGAAAAACACTAGCTATAACACCAGATATAATTATGAAAAAATAAAAATGTAATAAATGTAATATTTTAAACTAACAATAAAAAATCTCCTTTGTCCTTGAACTTTTCTTGTGCATTTGTAAGGAGTAAGAAATAGGGATGCCTAACATTTTAAACATTTTATCCTGTCTAATGTGACTGATGACATGAGCGACAATTAGTACAAATTACCATAATTATGTTCTTTGGACAAAATGCCATATTGCTTCTTGAGAAAATGCTGATTTCTACTTGGTGAAATGAGCTGGGTACTTCGATTCTTTAGCAGCAGTCAGAAATTCAACAATCGGCCGTGTGGTATTCCCACGTCCTCTACTTCAGATCGTTCTGAACAACTCCAGCCCTCCCTTCCCTTTCAGCGAAATAGGTCCGTTAATGTAGTGCACTTCTCTCTCATTCTCTCTAAGGGAGTTGTATTTTTATTACTGAAAAAGTATCACATAAATACAAATTACATTTTTTCATTAGAAAACTACTTTTCGTTTCAGGAAAAAATTCAATTAATTATGAATAGAGTAGGCTTTCATCAGGGAGAGAAATATGTAATTTTTCTTCAAGCTTCAAACACATATAATGAAATCTTTTCTTGGAATCCAGTCTTAAGATGGATTTTTGAAAGTATAGACTTTATTAAAATCTCAGTTCAATTAAAATGCATTCAATTACTTTAAATCTTTATTAAAATCTCAGGTAAAATTGTACAACAGTGTAAAAGAGACTTGTACTCTTTACCAGGTAGTTAATTCTAACAAATGAACATAAAGTGCACAGTTTTGCTCTGTAAGAGAATGAGAAAGATTGAAGTTCTTGGCTGGGGCCGGGGGAGGGGAAGAAGTGAAGACTCAAGTTACTTTTTATGTAGTACTTCTGCCGTTGGTTTCTTTTGCCTTCTCAGTGTTTCTTATGAATATGGAGGTAGGTAGCATTATCTTCTGTAGTCCTCTTGGTGGTGTACTTGAAATACAATTTCCTTGTCATTATAGCTAAAATTATCTTATTTAAGCATTTTATTTCACAATCTTTCTTGGATACTTTTGGTACAGTGTCCCTGATTCTTTTTCAAGGGCCACTTGAAGATGCCATTGAAGATGAGGAAGAGGAATGTCCATCAGAGGAGACAGACATCATCTCAAAAGGAGACTTTCCATTGGAGGAAAGCTTTCCCACAGAATTTGGTCCTGAAAATCTGAGCTGTGAAGAAGTGGAATACTTTTGTAACAAAGGTAATCACTGATGGTGAGATATAATATGTCAACCCCCCCCCAATGATTTTGTACAGCTTAAAAAGTGATGGAACAAAAGTATTCAAAGTGTTCTCACATAGTTCTATGGTCTGATAATATATGCAACATTTTCCAAGCAATGGAAAAGTTCTACTTTGATAATAACCTCTTTTTGTGTGTATTTTTATGTTGTTGTGATACTGGACATTGAACCCAGGACTTACCTCTTGCTAGCATTTTGACGATTTGAGCCATACCCCTAAGGTTTTGATTTTATTTGTGTGTAAGATAAGGGCTTGCTGATTTTGCCAGGCTGTCCTCAGACTCATTATCATCTTCTACTTCCTCTTCAGTAGGTTGGATTACAGCATACCTGTAACTTTCCATATTTCATGTTGCTTAGCTAGCTAGTTCTAGCACATTTGACATCTACAACCTACCCATTTTTTTCATTTAACATTATTTGTTTATTCATTTATCCCTTTTGTAGTAGTACTGGGGTTTGCAGAAGAAGGCACATGACCACTTGACCCATGCCCTGAGCCATTATTTTTGTTTTTATTCTTCAAACAGTGTCTTGAGTTCATGCCTAGGCTGTCCTTAACTGTGATCCACCTATTAACTGTGTAGCTGGACAGACAGGCATGTGCCACCGTGTCTAGATTTAATCGATTAAGATGGAATCTCTTAGCAGGTGGAGGCTCAGTGTTACAGTGTTTGCATAGAAAGCCTGAACCCCTACATTCAAACCCCAGTTCCTACAAAAAATATAATAAAAATAAGGAGTGATTATGGACCAGCCTCAAATCTAGATCCTCCTTTACCTCCACCTCCCAGGAACTAGAATTACAGGTAAACACATTTGACATCAACAAATACTTATTGAGTTTTCTTTTCCTTACAACACTCTTAATTAGGCATTGAATCTAAGCCTTAAGAGAAAACAGATAGAATCTCAGCACCAGATTCTGCCTTCTTTTGAAGGAATTCAACTATTATTTTTAACACTGAAGGTAGTCCTTTTTAGGTAATACTAAATAAGAAAATACTTTAGTTTATTCTCTTTTGCAACAGTAACACTTGAACCCAAAGAACCTGTGAGATATCACTCAGTTTATTTCTAACAGTGACTTGGAGCTATATGGAATATGGCAGTTACTGTGTCCTCACTGGATCTATATGGTTACTATTTTTTGTAAAGTTCAATCTTTTCATGATTATTTGTTTGCTTTTTTTATCTTTATCTCAATCAATGAAGTGGTTCTCTTCCTGAACCAGGTTTAATAAGTCTGAGATCAATTTCTTGGTTTAGAATATCTATTTCTCCTGCCCCACCATTACCAATTTCTGACGAATATATCCCAGAGAGCATGTTTGAGGGTATGTGTGTGAGTCAATGTGTCTATCTGTGGAAATGTGTCTGTATATGTGTGTGAGACTACCATTTTTTTCAGGCATGTGTCTGAAAAAAGGCACATAAAACATTTGAAGAGGGCTTTGGATATGTGTTTGTTTCATTCATTTATTTATTTATTTTTCTTTTTTTGTCAGTCCTGGAGCTTGAACTCTGGGCCTGGGCGCCGTCTCTGAACTCTTCAGCTCAAGGCTAGTGCTTTACCACTTCGAGCCACAGTGCCATGTCTGGTTTTGTGGTGGTTACTTGTAGATATAAGAGTCTCATGAACTTTGTGCCCAGGCTGACTTTGAATCTTGTGGATATGTGTTTCTTAATCGGATTTTGACAGGCTGTTATCAAGAAAGCTTACATAACACAAAACTTTGTTATTACATGTATGTTATCACTTTGTCCTGTTGATGCCAGTTTAGAAAGAAAAGGTGTCATTCAGTCTATATTCCTATGGTCCATATACCTCCAGGAGCTAAAATACAGGAGGCAGAATGGGATGAGAGTACCCATTCCTGGATTACCTGAAGTTCTGTGAACCTTATCAGTGAGCTCCTAGATAACTCAGCATGGTCCTGTTACACAGTTCCTTTTTTCCTACAACAGAGTCTTGATTGGAAAAGAGAACAGTGTAAGCATAATAGCTTTTGTTCTACCCTTCAGTCATAATCAAGCTGGATTATTATTTTCTCTACTTCTGTATGCTCCAACCATCTCTAGATGGTCCATAGCTATGGCAATATACTCAATGGGTGAGATGTCAAAGTTTCAAATGTGCATTTGAATCCATCTCATTTTCTTTCATTATTGGGAAATACATACTTTTTGGTTCATTATAAAGTAGGTAGAGTGCATATCATTATGTAGAGTACAAATGTTATATTGTTACATTATAGTAGAGAGAGAGAGAGCTTAGAATTAGAAGATGCCTTCTTTTATAGATTTTTGTGCTTTAAAGAACTAATGTGTACTTTACCAATTTAATCTTGGGAGGCAATAAAGCTATATAGTATAAGATACATTTTAAATTTCAAGACAGTCACTAATTTTGCCATATATTTAATGAGAGAATACAGAACTGTAAATTCTAAGTTTACAGTTTTGTGAAAAAATAGATTTATGGAAAATATTCCCATAGTTGAAGTAACATACTTTAATTAATACAAATTAAATTTAAAAATACTAAATTACATAATATTATGAACATTATTCAATAGATGGACCAACAGCTGGAAAAGGTTTAAATGTCAAAGGCATAAAAACTATTTAGTATTATATAGCATTAAATAATGTAGGATAGTTTATATATATTATAAAAAGGATTATCTAATTATTAGCTTGAAGCTATAACATCATTGTGCATGTGAATAAGAATTCTTAAGTTCCTGCAATATGTTTCAAGAGAAATACTACTATTTGAATATTATTATTTGAAATTACTATGGCCTTGTTTCATAGGAAAAAATGTTTCATGATTTTAGTCTTACAGAATATGGGAGCAGAGAATTCATGCTGAAGTAAGTTGGAGCAGATATAAAAGGAAAAGATAATTCTTAGATACATTCTGTGTCCCCTTGAGGTTGTAAAAAGGATGTTACCCATTTTTCACTTAAGTTGATTAGCTAGGAGAAAATGTTCTCTGTGGAAAATTAGACTCTAATCTTTTATGTAGAAATTCATATGTTTGCCTTGGTGACATATAATTATATTTTAATATGAGTTTTAGGAAAAGAACAGATTAGGGATTAAAGTAAGAGTATTCAAATGGTTAATGATACTTGAATGGTTAATGACTGAGAATGGATTCTTAAAATGTTTGTTGAAAGAAAACATTTCTACCCAAGTTGCATTGCTAAACCCTGCTTGTTATCCCTATTCTAAATCATGAGCTATATAACACCTGAAATATTGCCAGTATACACTAGAGAATGAATCATATTATTTAGAGTTTCTTTGTATAAAAACATTGCCATGTTCAAAAGATAGCAATGATCTACTTATTCCAATGGTTCTTCTGAACAGAAATTTTGAGCACTAGGCATCCGGAAGTGTGCACTGGTGGTAGAATGCCTGCCTAGCATGCATGAAACTCTGGGTTTAATTCTTCAATACCATATATACATAGAAAAAGCCAGAAGCAATGCTGTAGTGCTCAGGCCCTGAGTTCACGCTCCAGGACTGGCAAAATAATAATTGAGTACTTAATGATTTTGCTTACTAAACAAAAAGTGGTTAGTTCAAAAATCTTAACATAAAAATGAGGCTAGAATATCTAAAATTTCCAAAAAAGATATTTTGTCACTGGAGGGAGAATCCTGTGGATGCATATAGAGTAATGACTATACATCTTCATCCATTCTGAATGAGTGAAAATTTTCATAAGAGCTATAGTAGCTTTACCATTATCTTTAAATAAAAAGAAAATCTCTTGATTCTTTGTACATGTATGAAGTCATTTCTTGTCAAAAAGTTTCTAGTTCCTCTTGAAACTGAGCTTCCATTTTAGAGGACATTTTCAATAGAATGATTCTTTCATTATTTATTGTAACATTTTCTTGTTTTCACATTGATATACCATCTGTGCTCTTGTCAAAAGCCAAGTTTTCAACAGTTCTCAAAGCATTTATCAATATTACTAAAGTTGCTAATTGTTATCAACCATGTGATTAAATTCTTACAATGTAACAATTCACAAGCATGTCTAAATATTTTTTTTGCCAGTCCTGGGCTTGAGCTCAGGCCTGAGCACTGTTCTTGGACTTTCTCAAGGCTAGAGCTCTACCACTTAAGCCTCAAGCACCACTTCCAGCTTTTCTCTATGTATGTGGTACCAAGGAATCGAACCCAGGTCTTCGTGCATGCTAGGCAAGCACTTTAACCACTAGGCAAAACTCCTGGTCCCAACATGTCTAAATATTTTGCTCTGAAATTCATCATAGCTTTAATGCACCAAGTTCTTTTTTAAATATAATTTTATTGTCAAGGTTATGTACAGAGTGGTTACAGTCATATACATAGACAATGAGTACTTATCTTGTCTAACATTGTTACTACCCCAATACCTAATTATATAAGTTTTACATAAGTTTATCTCAGAACAATCCTTGTTATGGTTGCAATTGTAACTTTTGAACGTGACCATTCTTTTCTTAAAAGACCTTTATTAGAATCTGTAGTTGGTTCTAGGGGGGTTTCATTGGGACATTTCCATGCATGCATATATTTCATCAAACTTACTTTCTCTGTCACTCCCCTTCATTTAGCCTGTCCCCTTCTTATGACAATTTCAACCGATGTCACTTTCCTGTTTCCATAGGGAGTACCATATTTTCCTTCTTTTTCCCATAATATTGTCCTTTCCCACTTTCACTGATATCTGCTCCCAACAATGGCCTGTTTTACTTTCTGGAAAACAGCAATTCTATACAAATTTTCCATGTAACTTTGAATTAGTTCCTTATTTCATATCCCCATTTTTTCAACTTCAAAAATAAATTAACTGTATTTATAAAAAAAATGATTTGGCTTTGAGTTGGGAGTTTGGCCTAGAGTGCTTGTCTAGCATGCGTGAAGACTCGGGTTCAGTTCCTTGGTACCATATACATAGAGAAAAGCCAGAAGTGGTGCTGTGGCTCAAGTGGTTGAGCTCTAGCTTTGAGAAAAACCCAAGGACATTGCTCACAGCCTGTGCCCAAGCCCAGGACTGGCAAAAAAAGAAAGAAAACAAGATGTGGCTTAAAACTTGCCTGGGTACCTTCATATTTTTAAACATACTAGCAAAATATAAAGCAGTGCTTTGAGTTCATAGCATCTTCTTTCCTGAGATTGCTTGTCATCTTGCTTTCACAGTATCTATGAGAGGAACAAAGCAAGCAAGAATTATTTTCTTGAATTTACAGATGATGAAGTCATAAGTTCTGGGCCTATATGTGCTGCATATTTCCTTTTGTTATTGTGTCATTTGCTTTGGTTACTTCATATTCCTTTCTTCTGTTTAGTGTATAAGACATGGAAGTATGTTCATGCATGTGTATAAGGGAGGAAATGAATGCAAATGGAAATATAGAGGTCAAGAAAACAACCTGAGGAATTTTAGTAAAGTCACTGGGCACCCAAGGGCAATTGGAAAGGGCAATAGGGAAACACTCCCTACTTGCATAAGCTCAGATACAATATTTCTTGATGGAGAGGCTCTAAAATCTGATTTACTATTACTGATTAAGTTGCAAGAGTTTTATTACTAAAGGATTTGCTTGTTAATGATTGAATTGAGGTAATATTTCTTGGAGAATATTCAAAGAGAATATCATTAGGATATGTGAATGTATAGGAAAAAAGCGTTAAATGGATGTCACTTGTAGTCTACTGAGAAAGAGGTAATGTTATTTGAGCAAAGGAAGCAACTACTACAGAGGTAACTTTTGGTTCCTAATAATGAACTAGGAAAGTTACCTAGTCTTCACACATTGTTTTCTGACATCATGGTCCCTCATCAGACTCATCAGGAAAATGATGTCATCAAAGTTGGTTCCTGGTCCTAGAGTGTAGGGATAGAGAATGGTCACAGAAATCACCCAGTACAGTGCACACACTACAGAAGTGGGGCAACATTAGCGGCTGAGTCTGAAAAAAGTTAGAGTGGACAAAGTTGGGTGGGCCAGGATGGAAATCCATAAAAAAACAGTGCACATTCTAAGTAGAACCAAGAAAGGTGATAAATGCAGAAACCCAAGGTCCTTTAAGAAATATCCTGTAGAATAGAACAATTTAAGGCATATTGAAGAAAATGGAATAAATCCTGAGGTATTCCAAACCACATTTGATACTAGCCTCCAAAGTAGGTAACACAAAACCCAAAGCAAACATGGACTGACACTGAGCTGAATTAGCAGAAAGCCTCTAATTCTGTCCAGCAGATCACATTCCAGCATAACTCAGCCCAGGTATTAATAAGTATTAATTTTGTCCCAAGCCCTCTTTTTTGGTACTGGGTATAGTCCTAGACAAAGGCCAAGCACCAACTCAGTAGCACAAAGAAGGGTTACAGAAAACTAAAACCACCATGTTTAGTGGTGTTGAACAACATTAAAGAAAATAAGACCTGTAAGGGTTGATGGTAATACACTGTATCTTTCATTGCAGGTGTACTTGCTGTTTTTTTTTTTTGGATGTGTGTGTGTGTGTGTGTGTGTGTGTGTGTGTGTGTGTATGTGTGCATGTGTGTGTGTGTGTGTGTGTAATGGGACTTGAACTCAGGTTGAAAGTACTCTCCCATAGCATTATTGCTAAAGACTAATGCTCTACAAATGACACTCAAACCACAGCTCTACCTCCAGCTCCTTGGTGCTTGACTGAAGAAAAGAGTCTCCTGGACTTTCCCATCAGTGCTGGCTGTGAATTGGAATCATCAGGTCCCGGCCTCATGAGTATCTAAAATGGCAAACATGAACCCCTAGCGTTTCTGTTTGATAAAGAATGATGAGGAAAATGAGCTTTGGGCAAAAACTTGAGGGGGAAACGAGGGACTTTTAGAGCATCCTGGGAGGCTAGTGTTGCTAGTGCTATCTGGGGGCCAGAAGAGGACAGCAGAGAGCTGGGGAGTGGGGAGCAGTACCCTGGTACAACTGGGCAACTGGCTACTGTAGGATGCTGGTGAATTTACACTACTGTGGAGGGAGCAGGAAAATGACAAAAAAACTGTTATGTGAACCACCAAGGACATTGAGGTTCCTAGGAGGAGGTCCCAGGGTCATCTCACAGTTAGTGCATGCCCACAGAAGAAAGGCCTCTGAATGGAGGGTCAAGTAGGGAGCCAAGACAAGTAAGTTGGGAAAGCTGTCAGGAGATATACAGTTTCCATTGAGCATCATTCCATTAGCCAGGGACCTCAAGGGAGGCCAACTGTATCACATTGCTGTAGTTTCCAGAATAGAAGTGGGGGAATATTTGATACTTTGTTCTCCTCCCTTCTTTCTATGGTGTGTTTTCTACATCTTATTACATCCTTGAATTGTAAAGATAAGGAGAGGCATGCAAATGACACCTGTTTCATTGTGTTTCAGCTATCTAGACTACTAGACTCTTTGAACTATGACACCACTGCCAATCCCCAGTCCCCCCCCCACCCACAACACACATATTTGCTTCCTGTGTTAGAGCTGTTTAAAAATTCAGAGGTAAATATGGAATAGCCGAATTTCCCTTTGGACTGTGTGTAAATAACCTAGATCATTGGCATCATTCTTCCTTCCTGTCAAATGGGAAGCTAAAGCAAGCCAAATGTAATCTAAATCCTTAATCCTGAGAAGAAATCCACCAAGCAGATAACACGGTGCCTTTATGAGGTTTGGATGTATGAATGGTAGCTACTTGATTTTTTTTCTTTTTTTCTTTCTTTTTCAGTTGCCTGCATTTCAGACATTTCATGCTATTTTGTCTCTTTCCCCTTTTCAATTTTATCATTTACTCTACAAGTTCATAGTTCACAGACCTTTTCTGTCATGAAGGTTCCTTCCCTGCTCAGTCAGAGCTTTAAGGATGTGTCTGCCTTCTGTGATTCTGGGGTAACTGGAATCAGGTTCTGCACCAGGCAGCCTACCATAATCACTTTCAAGTTCAATAAGGAAAGGGATCTTTACTGGCAACTTTGTTTCTTTTTTCTTAAAGGGATTAAGGAGCTCAGCTCTTTAAATTCCTGCATATAACATTGACATTTCCAGGGTATGTTTGGACCAGGGAGTTCAAAGAGAAGGAGTAAAAAAGAAAAGCCAATATGACTTTGTTTTTTACCTTGCTGGAGGAGCTGTTTGTGCAAATCGCCTATAAGCTTATTGACCTGAATCTTTGACTCCTTGTTTTCTCTGGATTTGGCTGGAGTGGAGACACTGATGGAGCACTGATAGGGCTGATTGAACAGCCCCCAGCTTTGCTGGGCACAGACCTGGCTTCCCTTCTCAGCCACCTCCCCCCTCCCTGCCTAGGACATGATTGTTCCTGGGAAAATTTTGTTTACCTGGAGCTAGCCCTTCTCCTTCCATTCTTCCCTCTCTTCTTAAATGTATTTTAATTTCTTCAAGGTTGTCTTAATTTATCTAACATTGTTACAATAGTGTTCTTGTGTTTTGGGATCTCCAACAGTGGAAAAAAATGTATACATTCCGAGATAATGCTACTATTCTTTTATAGCAATCTCAAAGCCATCTCAAAAATGTCCACAGTGGTCTTTGTGTTTGGAGTTAAACTGAACCTTGAAAGCCACAAGTGTAGGAAAAATGAGAAGGTACTGGAATTGAACCCTGGTGTGAAAGGGAGTTAGTAGTGTTGTGGTTTTATGGAATCAGAATGTAGGCAAATTTTGCCTATGAGTGTTTTCCTATTCCTGTTTTTGATTTGCTTTCTTAAGATTTGTCTGCCTACCTCACCTTGGATCTCAAATACCTCATGAAAATTTCCAGTGACTCCCGGTGTACAGGAAGTGGCTAATCCTGCTTCGATATGCATGAGTCTTAAATGATAATATGTGCTACATTTTTGCATTTGTGAATCTCAATTACTTTTGCATTTTAGTGACCTGACCACTACCAGCTTTTCTGCAGATCTTTTGTTTTGAAATAAATAAGAGCTTGGCAAAATACATAATTTCCTAACTCTTTTATAATGTCTGAAATAACTTCCTGTTATAATATATATAAATACACATATATAAATTTATGTCTACTTTAATATATCAGATGTAGGAAGATTTAGTTTTAGCTGCATTCTTGTTTTATGTTAACATCATTGTTAGAAATAAAAATGAAAATTAATATGAAGCGGTATTTTATACACTTAGAAACCTTGCTATTGGTTTAATGTTTAATGACCCTGGGGAAAAAAAAGAACATATTTTGGTATCTGCCTACTGGCAGATAGGGCTTGAACTCAGGGCCTTGTGTTCTTGCTTCTTTTTTTCACTTGACTACTACCATTTAAGACACTCCTCTACTTGTGATTCTTTTGCTGATTAACCAGAGATAAGAATCTCATGGACTTCTCAATCTGGGCTGACGTTGAACCATATTTCTTGTATCTTAGCCTTATGAGGAGCTAAGTTTAAAAATGTGAGCTACTAGCACCTGGCTAACAAGAAAAGATTTTCACATACAAGATGTATGGGTATTACTTTCTCTACAAAGTTGAAAGAAAAATAATATGAATCTATTTAATATCCTAGAATTTTGAATATATATGAAGCAAACCATCTGAGTACTAGGACATAGCTGCATTGTTGGTTTTAATTTAGAGATTAAATTAGTCATTACATTTAGCTGAATAATTTAAAGAAAACTTACTTAGAACCTCTATTTTATTTCCACATTTTCTCAGTGATATCTTGAATGAAAAGCCTACTTTTCCATAAGGCAATAGATGTGATAAAACTCTAATGACTTAAGTAGCTACTTGAGTGTTTATTTCAGTACTATTTCCTTCAATATTTATTTGAGTCAAATTTATACAGATCTGCATTTATGCTCATTTATATCTACTAAGTCTTGATTTATTTCGCCACATCTAAGAAAATTATAAGTATGCACAGCATTAAGAATGCCTTGATAGCTAATTTATTTTGATCATATGGAATTAACTTTGCTGACAACCTTGCATCATACTGTTGATCACATTAGGACTTAAAATGTTAAATCGTAGTGAAATCTCTCTTGGAAATAGCTATATTTCTTCTACTTTTTTTTATCCTTATACATCACAAATGGTTAAGAAACCTTCTTTTGGTTCTGTGCTTCCATTTTATATATTTAAACCAAATGAGATTTTCAAAGCTCTTTATCTTCCTATATAAAATTCAAATATTCTTATTAGTATGTAAAATTCTCTCAAGGTTTTTGTTATGTGAGAAGCAACAGGCAATACTAAGCATTTGCCCATCCATTACCTGGCAGGATAATCTTTATCTATCTGCTAAAGAATATGTGAAGGGAAATATAGAAAGATGTGGGACGATGAATTTAATTATAGTAGTCATGTCAGTCACTCCTTTGTTGTTCTTAAAAGGTCAGTTAAAAAATAACTGAATTTGTTGCACCTATAAATACTGATAGGGAATGAGGATTGCTGCTTCAGATTCCAAAGATTGGCAATGAGACTATGTAGCGTTTATTAGAATAATGATAATGGTAATAACCACTTCCACTTCCTCCCAGCTCCTTTACAGAGCTCCTTTTCAGACATCTTGTTCTACATGTATGGTCTCTACGCCAGTGGATTTATATCCTACAAGGTGGCTAATATTTTCATCTGTGATATCCAGAAATTTCTTTGGTTATAAAACTACTTTAAATATCCAATTGAAATCAGAGTTGCTGTTGCTTAACTGAAATAGATATAATTTTTCTGTTGTTGTCCCTTACATAATTCTTAAAGAAGTTGAACATGGCTAAAAACAGTTGGATACATGAAATGCAAAACTTCTTTTCAAGTACTTTTAGCCTGGCATTTACTAATGATCATTTTTTCCAGTCCTGGGGTTTGAACTCAGGGCCTGGGCACTGTCCTTGAGTGTTTTCAAGGCTAACACTCTACAACTTGAGCCACAGCACCACTTCTGGCTTTTTCTGTGTATGTGGTACCAGAGAATCAACCCAGGACTTTGTGCTTGCTAGGCAGGCACTCTATCACTAGACCATTCTTCTGCCCTAGTAAACATTTATTAGACATGCTGTATCAAGTGAAAAAATAAAGATATACATTATATAAAACCAACAAGCAATAAGTTAAAATAAATTTGAAGAAGTAAGTTCAAGATATTATTACACATTGCACAACTCTCTTTATAATATCTGTCAACGGCAAAGAGCATGAGCTACTGTAGAGTGCTTGCATAGCATGTGTGAAGCCCTGGGTTCAATTCTTTGGTACCAAGAAGCGATGCTTTGGCTCTAGTGGTAAAGCACTAGCCTTGAGAAAGCCCAAGGACAGTGCTCAGACTCTGAGTTCAAGCCCCAGGACTGGCAAAAAATTGTCTTTGGGGATGTGGCTCAACTTTTAAAGCACTTAGCTTGGCTGGGAGCTAGTGACTCAAGCCTGTAATCCTAACTACTCAGGAGTCTGAGATCTGATGATTGCAGTTTAAAGCCAGCCTTGGTCAAGAAAGTCCATGAGATTCTCATCTCCAACTAATCAAAGAAAAAGGCAGAAGTAGTGCTATAGCTCAAGTGGTAAAATGCTAGCCTTACACACATACACACACACACACACACACACACACAGCTTAGGGCCAGTGACTAGATCCAAAAATTAAAAGAAAATAAAAAATTAAAGCCCTTACCTTGCTAGCAAATGGCGTCAAGTACAAATCGCAATACTATGAAAATACGTATTTGTTTTTAAAAAAAGGGAATGAAATTTGTATTAAGAGTGTCCATAACAGTCAGTGCAATTTGCATGCAGTTGGCATTTGATATAATGCAAAGTACATAATGATGTTGTCTGTTTTGATAGTGTGCAATAAGCTACAATTCTCATAGTCTGTTGTCTGTGATATTGTTCTCAGGTAATTCAACAGTAAAGGCACACCAAAATGTGTATACTTGGGCAAAAGCCAGTAATAGATGGCAGGAATGTTTGTAAATCCACCACAAAATCTTTGCATAGTAATTTCAGTCCTGTAGAAATGTTTGCAAAGTGAACTCTTTAAAAAACCCTTTGACCTTAACACAAAATAGGACTAAATTAAACTGGGGGAAAGGAAGGAAGGAAGAGGAGAAGAGTGTATTGTTTGTAGGGAAAGCTCTGGGCACTGTGAAAACTTTTCACTTTTCTGAAGGAAATGAAGTACAGCAGATGGTAAGAGTGGAAGTGAGATAAACATAGGAACTGGAAAAGTAAGCAATACATGCTAACAGATTCCCTATCAAAGATCTGGAGAAGTAGAAAGATTAGACAAGAAACTGTTCTGAAACTTGACAGTGGCTGTATCTTACCAAGTCTTATGCACAGAGCAGAGCTGGAAAGTGCGTGCAGTTGCTCAGAACGGTATATTTTTCTGACAGTGAGAAAGGAAGGTCTCTTCAAGGATTAAAGTCATAGATTTGTCAAGGTAAAAATCTGTAGCTCAGATATATAAAATGGCTACCCTTTTACCTATTGAATATTGAGACTGGATGGATTTTCTATTTTTGTGAGGGAATCAGTATTGGGGGGTTTGGATAAACTTGTGTTTTGGGGATATAAATCACATCCCAAGCCAGGTAACCAATACTGAAAAATGCAAATGTCATGAATATAGCATGCAAATGACATATTCAAATGCAGAAAGAAGACTGTATAAAGAGTATTACCCTTTCTTAAAGGTAGGAAGGTTAAGTTTGGGTTGACTAAGGGAACAGTGTACTCATTCTCAGGCTCTCAGCCAATAATGTGCAGCATTCCAGTGTGGAATTCTTCATCTTCCTAGTTTAACTCTTCCCTGAACAAATTCTGTCCCAGTAGCTGTTTACTACAAATGCCAAAGCACAGCCATGCTTAGCAACACTACCATTCTATAAGACAGCAGTTTTACAAGATGCCATGATGTGGGAGCTACAGGAGGGGAGGGGAAGTAAAAGATGCTTACATCCTAAGAAAAACTCTTAGGAAATAATGTTCTGGTAGCTATATGGGAAATTCAAGGTGACAGTAAAATCATATCAGCCTTTATTATAAGGAATGGATTTTGACAAGTGCTGGTGGCTCACATCTGTAATCTTAGCTACTTAGGAAGCTGCGCCCTGGAGGGTCATGATTCAAGACCAGAATGATCAGAAAAGTTCACTACATTACACTCCCAGGTAACAAACACTAAGAAGCAGGGACTGAGTTGCAGTTCAAATGGTAAAGCACTGGCCTAGAAGTGTGAGGCCCTAAGTTCAAACTCCAACACATAATATAATAATAATAATAATAATAATAATAATAATGTGAATGATGAAATATATTTTGAAATTGTATGTAGTATGTGTGATTGTCATGCTTACTAGCAAAGAAATATTAGCTATACACATTACTTTTAGTTAATTTACAGTAATTTTTTAAAATCAGACACTAAACCCTGGGAAATTCAAATTGAGTTCAAATTAAACAAACCTGAAACTTAAATATTTCAAATAAAATCTGTGTATGTGCTAGTAGTTGGGTTTGAACTCAGGGCCTGAGAACTGTCCTTTTGCTATTTTCTGTTCAAGGCTGGCACTCTACCACTTGAGCCACTATTCTACTTCTGGCTCTTTGGAGCCATTATCCTCAGGTCTCAGCCTCCCAAAGAGGAAATACCACAGGCCTGGACATACCAACACTGGACACAGTAAAGTTTTGACATTGCTTCAGAATACTGGGACTGGTATGACAGTTTTTGAAGACCTGAGATTTTTTATTTACTTCATTTTCTACTCAGAGGCAAATTTTCTATGAGGACAATGAAGCTTGAGTTTTAGAGGCCTTCAGACTTTCTTCCAAGACCTTGCACCCAATTTTGTAATTAGAAATTTGTGTACCTCCTAATAAGGACCCCCAGCCCCCAAATTTCAGAAGCTCCAGGTCCCAAAGAGCCTGGCAGCCTCAGTGACTAAAGGTTGTGAATATAGATGAATGCATGCAGGATGACAGTGATCAAGAAGGTCTTCAAGTTCAGCTTCTTGATTTGTTGGCAAGCCCTCAATAAGATTCCTAGAATGTCTTCACATATATATTAGATATCTAGATTCTAAATCTGTTACTATTATTATTATCAGATAAATGGGTTAGTTATACAATGGACAAAGACCTCATATCTAAAATATATCAACAGCTCAAAAAATAATCCAAAACTAATCTCTGAAAAAACAACCATCCCATTCAAAGATAGGCTAAACACTTAAAGAGAGTCTTCTCTGAAGAAAAAATAAAAATGGCCTATAGACACATGAAGAAATGCTTGACATCTCTGGTCATAAAAGAAATGCAAATCAAAACAACTCTAAGATTCCACCTCACTCCAGTTAGAATGGCCAGGATCAAGAAATTTAATAACAACAGATGATAGAGGGGATGTGACCAGGAGGGATCACTACTACACTGTTGGTGGGAGTGCAAACTCATTCAGCCAGTATGGAAAGCAGTATGGCAGTTCCTCAAAAGACTAAACATAGAGCTCCCCTATGACCCAGCAATTCTACTACTTGGCATTTACCCAATCATCCAGAAACAAGAGCATACTAAATTCACTAGCACAACAATGTTCATTGCAGCACTATTTACCATAGCAAAGCTATGGAACCAACCCAGATGCCCCTCAGTTGATGAGTGGATCAACAAGATGTGGTATTTATACACAATGGAATTCTATGCTGCTGTCAGAAAGAATGACATCGTCCCATTTGTAAGGAAATGGAAAGGTGTAGAAAAAAATCATATTAAATGAAGTAAGCCAGACTCAAAGGAACATAGATAGGCTCAATGGTTTCCCTTATTTGTCATCAGTAGAAACCTTGGGCTCTCCTAGCAGAGATTTGCAATAGAGCATAACTTAGATACATAAGGCCATACAGTAGGATGCTAAATGAAAGGACCTCTAGGATATAGAAACAAAAGGCATATAATGAGTGATTGTTGTCCTTAATGTACTATGTTATCTCTCATCTCTTTTGCTGTCCCTTGATTATCTCATATGGTTACAGTATCTCACTTTGTTATCTGATATATTGGATATATTTGTATTTGGTTATTTGAAGTTGTATAGGGAAGGGAGGAAAACAAAATGAGAGGTGGGGTCGGGGGAGGAAAATGGGGACCAAGCCATGAGAAAGGATATCAATGTATGTGAAGTAATACACCTTGTATTTGGTGAATATAAGGTAACCCTTTAATTAATTACAATAAAAATATATGGATAAAAAGATATATGGGTAGTCTAAAGAAATTACAGATAGACATACAATGCTTGATTTTTGAATATACTGTGTTAAAAAAACCTGAGTCAAATAAGCGAAGAAAACATCTGTGTTTGTGAAGAATCTGGATGATGTTGAGAGTGCTATCTATGTTTTTATGGCATTTTCTAGAAACCAAGGACTTCTTGCTGAAACTAGGGAGGCAGAGCTATGAGAAGATCTTGTGATGAAAAGAACTCAAATGGATCTTTTGATAACACATTTGGGATTCTTGCCAGAGCTGGAAACCAGATGTGACTCTGAGTAAGGGTGAGGCTGATATGATCAAGGATTTTTTTCCACCTCACAGATAGGGAAACTCTACTCAGATTAGGTTTAGCTATAAGTGTAGTTCCTTGGAAATGGCCACAAACTGCTTAGCCTCCATGCCCATTTTTCAAAACTTAGTCATTTGGAGTGGCTGACACTAAGTGATGAGTAGCTGGTAAATTTGGTTTGTTTTTTTTTAAATATTTTGTATTGTAATTAATAAAAGAGTTACATGATATTTGCCAGATAGAAGGTGCATTAATTCACATACATTGATACCCTTTCACATGTGTTGGTACCCATTACCCTCCCCCCACCCCCATTAGTTTTCCCCCCTGTCCCTTGGGTATCTCATATTGTTACAGTATCTCACTTTGTTATCTGATATATTGAATTTATCTGTATTTGGTCATTTGAAATTTGATAGGGAAGGGGGGAAAACCAAGATGGGAAATTTGGTTTTTATGATCAGTTGGCCACACTTCTAAATTCTGTATAGGGAGTTCTCAGCCTATGTAAGATGTGTAGTTTTTAATTGTTTTGCTTGATTATTGGAAGAGTATAATGACCTAAGGCAGAGATACCATCAGTGCATTCAAATATTCATGTTTATCCCAATCCAATCAATACTTATTGAGCACCTGCTAAGTCAGATATAGTGCGAAATTCTGTGAATACGGTGGTAAATGCTCAGAGGGAACGTCCTGGCTGTCCTAGAAGTTACATCATGGGAGGGAAGGCAGTCATAAGTTAGGTAAGGGTAAAGGATGGTTTGACCCTGTCAGGAGCAGCAGAGGAAGGGAAGTGATGCTTGAGCTGGAATCAATACCAAGTGGACATTGACTAGGTGAGAAGAAATCGTGGGTTGCGTTGTTCAGGATAGTTACCGACTGGTCCTGTGCATTATTTCTTAGCTCTTTGGCTCAAGGCCAGAGCTACACCACTTTGAGCCGCAGCACCACTTCTGATATTTGAGTGGTTAATTAGAGAGAGAGTCTCATGTACTTTCCTGCCAGGGCTGGCTTCAAACTGTGATCTTCAGATCTCAGCCTCCTGGGGAGCTAGGATTACAGGCATGAGCCACCCAAGCCCAGATGTCTTTGTATTTTGTTTTTAATCATAGTGATGATTTTGCCAAATAAATAAGCAGCTTAAAACATGAAGACAGAGGCCAGCAAACTGAGGGAACAGTGATAACTGTACCACAGAACAAAGACCAGTGAGTGGATCAGTTATTGTTAGACTATCCTCTTTTATAGACTTCCGTGAATTACTGTGCCTTTTCTTTGCCATGAACATTAATTGCAGTGAGGTTTTTGCTTTGGTGAAGAAAGAGGAAAATGATAAGAAAAATGGAAACAAATATATATTAATTTCAAAATACCATTTTCTGATGTATGTGCCCCTACTAGGGTTTGAACTCAGGGCTTTGCACTGTCACTTAGCTTTTTCACTCAAGGCTGGTATATTACCATTTGAGCCACATCTCCACTTCCATTTTTTGGTGGTTAATGAGAGAAAGGTGTCTAACGGATTTTTCTGCTTGGGATGTCTTTGAATTGAGATTCTCAGATCTCAGCCTTCTGAGTAGCTAGGCCTACAGATGTGAACCATTAGAAGCCATCTCACAAATACCTTTTAAATTAAAATTACCCTTCTTCCCTACTTATTTAAATATTTGACCCTTTAAGGTGCTTATTGAGAGAAATAATGAGGACCAAAAATTATTGATTGATATACTGAGGAGAAACTGGCTTAGGTTATCTCATGTGGAAATTTCACTTAGATGTTCGGTGAACTTGAACTTTGAGAAAAACACCTTTTCCACCTGGAAGATGATATTGACAGCAGGAATAAAAATGCTCAGTATTCTAGAAAGACTTCATAAATTGGTATTTTCCCTCCTATGTTACCAATATTTCAACTGTCATTTTCATATGATACCATCACTATAAACACTAGAATTTTCAATAATTTTCCCTTAATAGATATAATCAGCCACTGCAGACTACAATGACTGTAAAAATTTACTTTCAACTTAGAACAGCTGATTTAAACCTGCATTCTGTTATGAATCATTTCCAGAATTTTCTATCAGCTGCTGTCTGATAATCATAGTCAAATAAATGTGGATCCTAATCTTTTTTTAATCTAGAGGCTGAAAATATCTATTATCAAAATAATCATGCTAGGGTGGGAATGGGGAGGAGGAAAATAGGGACTAAGACATGAGAAAGGGTATTAATGTTTGTGAAGTAATGTACCTTCTTTCTGAATATAATGTAATCCTTCTATTAATTACAATAAAAAATAAAAAAATAATGATGCTAAATGGGGGAAGCCCAAGTAAGTTATAAAGATATCTTATGAATTATTAAAAATGTCATTTTGCACACAACTGTCCTGAACATGACACTAGTATTCATTTATTACATGTATGTAGTGAATCAAAGCAAGTTAGACACTGTAATGTGGACTGACAGAAAAATAAGCCTATCCTTTTCAATCAGATTTAATGCTTTGATTTTCTTTTAAGCATTGCTGTAAAGAGGGTCATACTTGTATGTTTTAATTTTTTGTTTCTGGATGTATAACTGTGTGTATAATTCAGTGTCTGAGAGTCAATCTCCCAGGACATTTCTCTTGGATAATCTTAACTAAACAATTCTTGTCAGCCAACACCACAGCAAGGCTGTTAGACAAAGGAAACACAAACTGAGTCTTAAACTTTAATGTTCTCGTCCTTCAAGAGGAGCTACAGTTTTCTGTTTTTGACTGCTACAGTCCTTTAACCAAAGCTATCTTGTCTGATGATAAAACCATAAGTGTATGAAGCTCACACATTTTTCATCTCTTTTATGACCTTATCTCTCACGAGCGGCTTCTGTGAAGGTATCCTAACTATAGGAGGCACCTGGAAAACATATGTGATATCTATTCTCTGATAAGCAGTTGTGAACAGAAAGTAGATCTGTCACTTCTGAACTGTTCTTTGTTAAAAAAAAATACTTTGATGATTTAGCTGATTGCAAAATACATTATAGGGATGCCTAACAGCTCCAGTAACACTCCTAGTCAAAAAAGTTCAATAGTTACATTGTACAAGCTTTTCTATAAGAGGTTAATATTGATAGGAGCTACATGGATTAAAAGTGTAGGGTTGAGAAAGGCTGCTTGCTTGCATGACTGCCTTCAAACACTGTTGCTGGTTTGTTCTGAGAAAATGTCTATCTCAATAAATAGCAAGGCTTTAATTTCTACAAGACTTTAATTTTCAGTTAAAAAAGTATTTGTTTTCATTAAAAATTATTTTGGCTTGGCAATGAGAACTGCCTTTACAATATGTAATACGGTATTTAAAGTTGCCATTTTGTGTGTTCTGAAGACGATTTTTTCTAATGCATTTCTCAAGTCATTTATGCCATGCATTATATTGCTCAATAACACTTTCAATTTCCTCTGGTAGGGCTGTCATTGATTCTGAAAACCAGAGTAAGAAAAATAGAAGGGCCCACAAAATACTTAGGATAGCTTTTAAAAATGCAACAAAAGAGCTTAATCTTGCAGTGGAAAACCATTAAATCCAGAGCCATTAAATTTAAAATATTATAGATTTTTTTTCTTCCTGCTTTACATTTATTCTAATTCATCATTTTATGAATTAATATTCAGTGTCGTAGATACCCCATTAAATATGTTTGTGCTTTGCTGAAAACACATGGAAATTTTTTAAAAAGGTACATAAAGAATTTGGAAAGTAAATGAATGAAAGTCAGATATAGCCCTTATTCTTTATGTCATTTTCTGTTGATATATCTTTTTTCTCATGTTGGTTTTTTTTTTTACCAATAAAGCTATGGAAAAACAATATTATAGCAAAAGTTTTATTATTATCTTGGATGTTAACTTATTTTTGCCATTATTCTAAAATACTCCACTGTGCAGATTTCAAATATAGGAGAATTAAAAATAGAAGTTAAAAGAAATAACAGTTAATGAAATTAATTCTAAGCCATTTAAGAAACTAGAGGTGGGTTAATATCAAAATAAAATTCTATTTATAAATTATCTATAAAAATAAATATATTGAGAGGAAAAAAAGCAAGCCTCATTTATGAAGGAAAAGTAGTGTTTCCAAATAATACTTCAGAGATTTTGTATTTGATTAAATTATTTTTAATCATTTCATTTTTCATTAGTAAAAAGATTAAAAATGAATTAGGTAAAAACATTACCATAAAAATGAGAACCAGTTTCCTGAGATAAAGTTAGATGAAATGTCCATAAGTTGAAATATGTGACATATTTTAGTTATTAAATAGAAATAATGGCTGAAATCAATTTATTAGCAAATGAGACAGTATTGCAGTGGATTATATTGAAAAAAAAATAATGAGACTAAAATCCAATTTAATGTCTGGTCAGTGAACAATGCTTATTGATTTAATACCTACCTCTGTGTGGTTGATTTTAAGTTCCAAGTAAAAATGTAGAAACCAATGCTTATAAATGTTAAATCGATTAATCCTTCCATCTTAGTATGTAAGAATAATGAAGAAATAGGGATCATTGTGATAAGGAACAAGGAGCTAGGAGGTCACATCGTGTTCTCATTGGTTTTTGCCATGTAGTAGACATTGTCTATAATTTCTCAATTTTGTCTCTAGTGTTGGAGATCAAACCCAGGACCTACATACACTGTACCAGTGAGCTATGCCCCCAGCTGTAAGACTTTGATTTTCAAATAGGGTAAAAGTGTGGCCCTAGAGTCACACTAATGTGGGATTATACATTATCCACCACACTTTCTACCAGTGTACCTGAGCATCCTTCCATAAATTCATGCTCCATTTTAATTTTATGAAATATAAGAATACAAGTACATGGCAGAGATGTTGATGGGCTGTCCAAAAGGGATTTAGCGAAGGTGAGTAGAGATAAAGGTATGATATCTTTTTAAATTTTTTTTGTATTTTTTTCTTTATTTTCAGTACTAGGGCTTGTAATCAAGGCATATGTAGAACCAATAAATATATGTCCCTACTCCTATTTGCTTTTGCAAGTTTGTTTGTCGAATAGGATCTCATACTAAATTCAAACTTCGTTTTTATATGTCTGCCTCATGAGTAGCTGGGATTATAGGCAGACAATACCATGCCTATTTTTAAACTGAATAGAAAAAAATATTTCTACTTATGGAGCTTCTAGACATTAAACCTACCAAATTTTGTGCTTATAAAATGAATAAAGATGACTCAAGACCAGGTGTTTTCACCTATTTTTTATTTTTTTTTGTCAGTCACTGGGCTTGAACTCTGGGCCTGGGCATTGTCCTTGAGCTCTTTGGCTCAAGGCTATTGCCTTACCCCTTGAGCCACAGCCCCACTTCCCATTTTCTAGTGGTTAATTAGAGATAAGAGTCTCAAGGTCTTTAGGGCCTGGGCTGGCTTTGAATCGTGATCCACAGATCTCAGCCTCCTTAGTAGCAAGGATTACAGGCATGAGCCACTGCACCCAGCTGTTTTCACATATTCTGATTATTGTATTTATATCATATTAGATCAGTCACTGCTCTGAAATACCTCTTGTGCCTCCCAGTGTCTCTACATGAAAGTTGAAGTCCAGCGTTTACTGCCTAGATTCTCTAGGACCCACTTTGCTTTAAGCTTTTCGTTTCTGACCTCGTAAATTATGCATCTGACCTTCTTTCTATCCCTCTGTTGCTCACATAAATAGTACCTATCTCCTCAAGTAGATTAGATGGCCCCTGCCAGAAAAATACTGTTTCTGATTTAGAGATTTTTTAACTATATCTCCAAAGATAATTAATTGATTGAATTCTGCATGGCATCATGTTTTCAAGAATTAAATTATAATAGCAAAACATTGAAAGGTTTTACCCCATTATATGAGAAGAAAAATAGTACGGATCATGCCTGAGTATACATTTAACGTGCATAGGTCATGGTGGGAACACATGCTAGAGAAATCCATTTCATGGCTGGAAGGAGAAGAGAGGACAAAGAAAAGCCTGGGGTGCTATCATTCCTTCAATGGCATTCCTCTGGTGAGCAGAAGGCTTCTCAGAGGTCCCACTTCTTAAAGGTTCTACCACTTCCCACCATTATCTTGGCCTCTGGGGAAACTTATCCAACCCCTTATATTGTAGCCCTGAGGCCATGGAAGAGTTACTGATGCTATCTGACTACTAATTTCCTACATGTCAAATTGATCTAAACTTGGTTTAGATTATCTCTGAAGTCCCCACTGGTGCTTATATCCCTGTGATTCAAGATTCATAAAGAATGACAGATGTGCTTGAAAAGAATGGGTACTGCTGAGAAACTGTAAGGTGCATTATCTGTGTTTCAATGCTGGGGAGAATAGTTCTCTTGTGTATGCACACTATAAGCACTGAGAATGAAATACCATTTCGCCTGTAGGAATGCAACCCGATGGTCACTACAATTCAATGTCATTCAAGTCCTTACAAAAGATAGAAGTTTTGGAATCCAATGCATACTTTCATTGGGTCAGCTATCCTGCTAATACTTAAGATATTAAGGTATTATACTGATACTTAATTAAATAATATTGAATTGATGATGAGAAAGTTTTCAATTTTTACATTTCATTGAAAAATTTTCCACATATCAGGGTTTAACTATTTCTCTTAGTTCTTGCTTATTGTTTTTTTTACAATAGAAGGCAAGCAATTAGGAATTCAAATATGTGTTAGGTAGAATGCTATATTACCTGTATTTTCATTGAGCCTACTGTTAGGGCTATCTTTTATTTTTAGTATATGATATTGGTTTTTCATTTATAATGTTTTTAGTTTTTCCAAATTATTTTTACCTTTTAATACACTATAACACCAAGTTCGAGCAAGTATTAAGCTGGAAGAAAATAATATTCAACACAATTATTCAAGTTCAATTCCAAATAAAAATATATCTGACTCTCATCTTTAATTTTTATTTTGCTATATTTGTTATCCCTCCATATAAATCATAACTTTGAAATTAAAGACACTGGCTGTGAGTGACTAACTTCTTTATTTCTAGCTACTCAGAAGGTGAAGCTGTGAGGATTGTGGTTTTTGAAGCCAGCCTAGACAGAAAAGTTTATGAGACTTTTTTCTCCAATTAACCAGCAAAGAGGTAGAAGTAAAGCTTAGGTTAGATCTTAAGAGTGCCATCTTTGAGTGAAAAAAATCCAAGGGACAGTACCCAAGACCTGAGTTCAAGCCTCATTATGGACATATACGCATGCACAAATGTGCACACACATACACACACACACACAGAGAGAAATGAGTTTTCTGTATTCAAAGTGCTAGAAAAATTATACATAAATGTTTTCATTTTCTTATCTATAATAACTCCAAATGAAAATTTATGTGAAACTATTTTTATTGCTTATAGTATTGATTGATGGATAAGTAATGATGGTTGATTGATAGCAAATGTTGGTTTGTTTATTGTTAAGACACAAGAGATAAGAAAATGATTAGTCACAGACATTTGCTATGATAGTGAAAATAAATGAAACAAATCTCCTGCCCTTTCTATCAGATGTCTCCATACAAGGATTTGAATGTCACATAGAAGATTCTGATCATTTCTCTTGCTCTTCATTGGTATTTTTTCAGGTGATGATGAAGGAATTCAGGAACCAGCCGAATCAGATGGGGACACACAATCAAAGAAACCGGGACGACCTGGAGTCGAGACAGATGACTGGGATGGGCCAGGTAGGACAAAAACATAACATTTAACCGGTTTTCATCATTAAAGTTGAGTAAGCGTTTAAAACTCCTCCAATCTCTTAATTTTAATTTTTAACTCTTTTTTGTATGCTGATTGCATGAAAATTTTAATAAATACTATTTAAGTATTTTATTTATTTACTTTATTTTTTGTCGGTCATGGGGCCTGGGCTTTGTCTCTGAGCTCTTTCTCTCACAGGTAGTGCTCTACCACTTTGAGCCATAGCACCGCTTACAGTTTTGTGGTAATACACTGAGACAAGTGTCTCATGGACTTTCCTGCTCAGGCTAGCTTTGAATCATGATCCTCAGATCTCAGCCTCCTGAGTAGCTAGGATTATAGCTACTCAGTCTGATGTCCAGCAAGATTTTAATTTTTGATTAAGTAAAATTTTAAAAATGCAGTGTCATTTTTGTTTGAAAAATCCAAGGGTCATTTCTGGTTTTTGTTGTTGTTGTTGTTTGTTTGTTTTTGCCAGTCCTGGGTTTGGGCTCAGGGCCTGAGCACGGTTTCTGAATTTTCTCAAGGCTAGGGCTCTACCACTTGAGCCACAGCACCACTTCTGGCTTTTTGCTACATATGTGGTACCAAGGAATCAAACCTGGGTCTTCATGCATGCTAGGCAAGCACTCTACCACTAGGCCAAACTCCTGGCCCTCATTTCTGTTTTTTACTCTCTCATACTTATAAAAGTAGTCAACTCTGTTCTTTCAGCAGAGAATCTTTAAGCTTTCTCCAAATTTAAACTGAACACAATTTGAAAGCTATCAAACAGAAGGAGAAATATTTTGAAGAACCTCATTCACAGTTTAATGTCATAGATTGAACTGCAACTTGTATTGCTTTGGCAATATTTTCACTTCTAAATAAAATAAAATTTTCACTTAAAGAATCTGACATTGAGTTATTTTTCAAAAACCTAAAAAATTAATCAAACTACTAATATAATTTTATATAGGCATGTGATATAGGAATTACCTATTTGTTGACAAAAGAATTTATAGCATAATATAGTCATATATACAAACCATTATGTTTTGGTTTACGGATATAAGTTGAGTTTTGCAATAGTTTTAGGAATAATTTCTGAAGCAGTAACATTTTTCATTAAGAAAAATCCCTGTATTTCCATCACATTTTCACCCTTGCGTGACTTTGCAAATTGCTGTCTGCTGTGCATGAAGAAGAGAGGAACTCCAAGGGTAATTTTCTGAAACCAGCAGCTGGAAAATATAATGCAAACAAAAATGAAGATGCACTATATCTGATGGTTATGATGTCATTTCTAATGTTATTCATAATATACACAAATGTTTGCATTCTGCACACTATAGCATAATGCTATACAAGATTTTGGAACCAATTGCATTAAATTTATAATATTATAATACCACATCTTAAGAGCTTGAAAGAAAATTCATACTTCTGGTATTTCTACCATATCTCATAATGCTTCTGACTTTGCAATATGGTATAAAAGTTCTTGGATTAAAGAAAAAAAAAACTGGTAAAGACAAAACAACACTCTCTGACCAAAACATAAGTAACAGATGCTGTCATTCGACATGAGATTTTTTTCAGTTGTCAGTTAAATTTGATGTATGTATTTGACTTATTTTTATTTGATAAAGTTGGTTCAAAAAAGTATGTTCTGTCCTGTGTTACATGTAATTATATCAACACTTGATAGGGAAACAAAGTGTCTTGTAGATTATAAAATTGATAGTATTTTGGGGTATGTAGAAAATATATATATATATTGCCTGTCCTGGGGCTTGAACTCAGGGCCTATGCACTAGCTCTGAGATTGCTCAAGGCCAGTGTTCTACCACTTGAGCCACTGCACCACTTTCAGCTTTTTCTGTGTATGTGGTACCACGGAATCTGTCGAAGGACTTTGTAAATGCTAGGCAAGCTCTCTACCACTAGGCCATTCTCCTGGTTCTAAATAATTTATTTTTAAGCTCCTGAATTAATGAGGATAAATCCAAACAAAAATTTTTCTCTTGAGCATTTATCACTATTCCAGGTAGGACCTTCACTAATTTCTTTCAGTCTGGAAATTCTAAGAAAGTATGAAGAAACTTTTTGAACTTTTGTGCTGCATAAAAAGTGATTGCTTCAGGGCCAGGAGTGTGGCCTAGTAGTTGAGTGCTCATCTAGCATGCACGAAGCCCTGGGTTTCATTTCTTGGTACCATATACACAGAAAAATCTGGAAGTGATGCTGTGGCTTAAGTGGTAGAGTTCTAGTCTTGAGAAATGTCAGGGACTGTGCTCAGGCCCTGAGTTCAAGTCCCAGGACAAAATAAAAGTAAGTTTTCAGAATTGCTACCCAATGCTTTGCACTCATTAAATAGTAAAAGTTGTCCTAGTAACATTTTGTAGCATAGCAAAAACTTGCCTTGGATCCCAAGGTCCAAGAAGCAGCTTTTGGATATGCCATTCACTCTTTGGGAGATTTGTGGCAATTTGCTTCAATTCTCAGCACTTCTGTCTGCATTTGTAAAATCCAAAAAATAGAGTATCAAATTTTTACAAAATGAAATGAGACCACACTCATTAAATGCTATGTATTATTGTTAAGGCTTTTGGAATTGTTGAGTCTTAAAGCAGAACACTTAAACATTCTCCAGATTTGTTAATACCCAGTTTTGAAGAACAAAGCATTGATTTCTCAGTTTTACTACAAACTATTGGTTAAGAGATGAAGTAATGACAGTCTAAGATGGTAATTTTCTCTAAAATCTATTAGAATTAGTGAATGAGAAAATTACTTGAAGAATTTTGAACTATGAAGCTGATATCATTTAAGATGTTTCACGATTCCTCTATTTTTGAAGAGTTTGATTGAAGATGCCTCCATATCTTTCTTGATTCAATAATGAATCAACCTTTGTCTGAAGGGTTCCGTTTCTAATCAACTGCAAATTCATCAGAGTAAAAATATTTTCCTTTAATCAGGCACTGGTGGCTCAAGCCTGTAATCTTAGCAGCTTGGAAGGCTAGATTTGAGTATCACAGTTCAAAGCCAACCTTGAAAGGAAAAAAAACTAGAGACTTTTGTCTGAAGTGAACTATCAGAAAACTGGAAGTAATGCTGTGGCTCAAGGTGCTAGAACATTAGCCTTGAGCAAAAACAGCTCAGGGACAGTGCCCAGGTCCTGTATTCGAGCCCCATGACCGACCCCTATGTCCACCCACAAAAAACAACAACAACAAAGCTTTCTCTTCTTTGTAACTCAGTTGAAAGCTATATTCATATATCCCAATTATTCATATCTTTGTTAAATTATTCAAATCTTTGAATGTAAATTGTACAGAAAAGTTTTGTCATTGTTGTAGGCATTTGTATGTTGAAGTTCTTTCAAGCTTGCCTCTATTTTTTAATTAATTAATTAATTAATTTATTTATTTATTTTGTGGATCATGAGGTTTGAACTCAGCCTGGGCGCTGTCCTTGAACTCTTCAGCTTGAGGTTACCCCCCTAACCATGGGTCTGGGCATTGACCCTAAGCTCTTCAGCTCAAGGCTAATACCCTACTCTTGAGCCAATCCTCACTTCCCATTTTTTCTAGAGGTTAATTGGAGATAAGAGTCTCAGGCCCTTTTGTGGCTGGGCTGGCTTTGAACCTTGATACTGAGATCTCAGCCTCCTGAGTATCTAGGTTTACAGGTGTGAGCCACTGAGCCCAGCTTATTTAAGCATTCTTTAAGTAGCTAGAAATATTTAGAGCTGAAAAGGAAAGTTAGAAACACACTAAACTAGCAAGGTTCAAGACAAAAACTCTACCATATTGTTTCAAATTTTTACATATCAAACTTTTATTTAAAAAATTATTCTGCTACTTCCTTTCTTAGAATCTGATTCATATTTTCCTGTTCAGTATTTTGCTTATGGTTCTCTCTTCTGCTTAAGTAAGTATTTATATTTATGCCAGTTCCATATCTACTGAGAGCAGAATGCTCTACACAACTGAAGAAAGTGGAAACCCATTTTAGTATAGCATTGTTCTTGTGGTTCCGTCCTGGGCAGTTATGGTCTTTTAACTTTTGGCACGTTCAAGAGCCAACTTTTAAACGTCTTTACCTCTGACAGGAGAAGCATAATGACTACATTTAACTGTTATTATTGGGATTCATGAGAAAGACATGATGGGCACAAGGTATCCAGCACAGTGCTTGAGAATAGAATTTGCTCAAGGTTGGGGGCCTTTGCATTCCCTAAGAATAAACATTATTAAATATTTTTCACCCTATCATCTTAAAGCCACCTCTGGTTAGAATGCTGATCTTAGTTTGAAAAGCATGTTTGCATTCACTGGCTCTCTCTTGTAAGAAAATATTTACAACTCTATTTTATGGCTACAGCCAGCTAGTGGGATACTTGAATTTGGGTCAATTCTTCTAAATCCATGATCATTTTTATGAAATAAATACATTAACAATCACTTCTTAGTGATTTATATTGTTAAAACATGGCTGCTTTGTGCATTTTGGAATAATGGATAACTTGGTTTCTCTCATGTAATGAGGGAATCTAGAGAATGTGTCTAGGCCTATTTATTTATTTCTATCACACTTTTGCCGATTAATTTAAGAGTTACATGAATATTTCTTCTGCCTGAGCAGGCTTTGAACCTCTAGCCTCAGATCTTAGCCTTCTGAGTAGCTGGCTACATCCTGAAGCCAAGCGGGTGTATTTTTGCTACTTGGATGTTAAATCTGGCTATTTCAATTTAATAAAATACATAATTGAACCTTATACAGGTAATTTAATTAGTGAATGAAAAAGTAGGAATGATGTTATAAAGTATGTTATAAATACTGGTACATTAACCATGCGAACTAAGTGACCATTGTAGGTAAATTTTTTGGAGTAGGATAAACAAGGGGAAAATACTAAAGCCATTTCTACTGTAGACTTGACCTTATCATTTAATTGCGTGACTGTGCAAGTTACTTCTACTCCAAGGCCTTTGTTTTTAAAAATACTCTAATATAATCATTAGTTCATTAAATCGACTTTTCCATGGAAAACATGGAGCTCATAGGTTCATAAGGACACAATAAATTCTCTTAAATTTTACTTTTACTATCATTTTCGCAACCATGCCTTAGTAGTTATTATAATGGCATTCAAAGAAATCCTCATTAAACATTAGCACAGTGAACTAATTATGCAAGACAATTTCCTTATGTAAAAATCACCACATGTTTTTATTATGTTCTCCTCTACCTGACCAATGCATAATTCAGTTAAAGAAATTTTAATGTAAATATAAATGTCAAATATGTATACTTGTTGCACATGGACTAAAGATTGGTGGAATATCTATAGATGAGTTTCCTCTTGCCTTGTTGTTTAGCATTGTGGATGCATATACCTGATTGGCCATGTTGTGCATTGTATCTGAAATTAAACTGGGAAGATGGGGCCCATTTTGCATAAAGTGGAGTGGTAACTAGAAGACCAGTAGGAGACAGAAGCACACACTTAATGACACAGGGTTTTTTTCTTCCTCTTTACTAGTCCAAAGAAGGACTTGAAGATTACAGTTCTGATTTCGTTTCCTTTTTGATTGGGAAAATGTGGTAGATATAAGATCTGGGGAATGCCATTTGAAGTAAATTAACAGACACCTATGAAACATAGTTAACCATAGATACAGTCTGACAGTAAGAAGAATATTGTGAGAAGCGAAGGAAATCGTAGAATGACTGTGTATTACTCTGACAGTGAATTGGTATTATCTCTGCTATCAGATAATGCAGTTATCATTAATTTTCACATTTGCATTTCAATCTTTGGAAGGAAATGACTCTTGCCGGATGAAGATAAGAGCTCTGTACCACTATAATGAACCATCATTTTATCCTAAGGCTTTGTGTCCATATGAAAATGAGGCTGGGAGGAGGGTGTGAGTGTGTGTGTGTGTGTGTGTGTGTGTGTGTGTGTGTGTGTGTGTGTGTGCGTGCGTGTGTAGGATGGGTCAGAAAAATATAACAAAGTGTCAAAAATTGCTACAGACTTTTGAGTCCTTTATGGAACAAGAGGGGGTAAAAATAAATCCTCTGTAGTTAAGTGGATATCGGATTAAAGGATGAAAGCCTTGCTCTGTAGAACAGAATGTCACATGAACATAGTCAAAAACTTCTCTTGATCTTCCCTTACTCCGTTTTTCAGTCTTCTCGTGCAGAATTAGGGCATGCACAGACTTAACTACAAAAAAAAAAAAGGTAAGTTGGATCTCCACTTGGAAAAACACTTCTTCAATCACAAAGATTATACTATTTTATCCTAATTTTTGTAGCTATTTAACAATGGAAATTAAGGGGTTTGGGGGTAGTGGGCTATCTTAATGTTTGCAAACATTTAGTGTGTGCTGATTAAATTATTTGAGCAATTTGAGTCGAAGGATAAGGAATTTAAGATTTAGTTTCTTGGGTATTTCCTTGCAATGGCTTTTTCCTTACACTTACTACTAGAAAATAAATGCAATATCAAATGTTATAACCATATCAATGTGACTAAAATATATAATACCAAATTCTTTTTAGTACCCTGTATTCTGTTCTATGTAAAAGACATTGTCAGGTTTCTATAGTTGAACCTCTTTTAACTGATTCACATCCCGTATTTAATATGTACTGATGACACCAGTTACAGGTTGATTTCAGTCCCTGTAAATTAGCAGATCAAAGTCCTATCCTGTTCTCTGAGTTGCAATGATTGTCACCCTGGTGTTGAAGTCATTCTGAAGTAAGTTGAACTACTGTGAACCCTGGGCCTGGGTGTTGCCCATGAGTTCTTCAGCTCAAGGCTACTGCCCTCCCTCTTGAGTCACAGTTTTCTGGGGATTAATTGGAGATAAGAGTCTCACTGACTTTTGAGTGCCCAGGCTGGAACCACAATCCTCAGATCTCAGGCTCCTGAGTAGCTAGGATTACAGGTGTGAGCCACTGTGCCTAGATAAGACTAGGTGCTTTTTTTTGCCAGTCCTGGGCTTGAACTCAGGGCCTGACCACTGTCCTTGGACTTTCTCAAGGCCAGAGCTCTACCACTTGAGCCTCAGCACCACTTCTGGCTTTTTTTCTATGTATGTGGTACCTAGGAATCGAACCCAGTTCTTCATGCATGCTAAGCAAGCACTCTACCACTAGGCCAAATTCCTGGCCCAAAACTAGGTGCTTTTAGGAACGGAATCTAAAATAATAATAATAATAAAAAAAAGAATGGAATCTTAAGACACACAAATGGTAAGCTGAAGGCAGGATGAGGGCAGTCCTTATCTACAAGGTGGAGAATGGCAGGGATGGCTAGGGAACCATTGGAAGCTCATGGAGAGGCATAGACCTGATCCTTCTTTGCAGATTCGGAAGTACCTAACTACTTACTCTTGCTCTTGGACGCCTGGACTCCAGCACTGTAAGACAACATATTTCTATTATTGAAACCACTTTGTCTTAGGTACATTATTATGGCCTTCTTATCAAATATGGTAGAAGTCCAGGGTTAGAATGAAGTCAGCAGTCACTTGTATTTTTTACTTGTAATCATTTACTGTCATTTTTTTCTTGACCTTAAATATTACATAGGTTGATGAAATAAATCTTCACATACATTGTTTCTCTCAAATCTATGTTGAAACTTTTGAAATACATCATAAGTGGATAAAGTAATAATGGATAAAGGTGTGGAGAAATGACTTTAAAGGCTTGGAGGAAATTCCTACAGTTACTGACATTTCTGTCAGTTTGTTTTGCAAGTGTTCTTATGGTCTCACTTCACATTCTAACAAAACCAAATAGAAGTCATACATGGAACTTCTGAACATTATGTGTGCATATGGACCAGCAATCCATAAAAGAGCTCCAGCAGGCTAGAGGAAGACCCGTCATCACGGAACATGAGTGAGCATGCCCGTGAAGATGAGGGAATCCATCTTTATTGAGGGAGAGGGACCTAAGTCTGGGTTAAATGGTACAGCGGTCAAGACTTGAAATTTAGTCATTCCTTTAAATTAAATGATGGGTAGCCATTAGTGTTTTCTTTTAATTTCTTATTGTTATAATTAAAGCAATGGGTTATAGTTACACAAATGAGGTAAAGAGTACATTTCTTTTTGGACAATGTCACCTCTTACCCCTCTCTCTCCCAGTTGTGCCCTCCTCCCCCACTCACAAGTTGTCTAGTCCATTTTCAATATAGTGTCTAGTGAGTACACTGCTGCATTTGCTCAGCCTTCGTCCCTCCATTTCTGGGCCTCCCCTTATGTTACTGAAGACAAACAGAAAAAAGAGGAAAGAAAACAAAAACAGCAAAAAAGAAAAAGAAAGAAAAACACCTTGAATTCATTTCCCAGAGTTCACCAGTGTTTTTAACTAGGATCTGAGTGAAATAGATTCAAGTTAGAGAGAAAGGGGAATAACAAATGAGCTGTTGAAGACAAATTATAAATTATATTCTTGATTATTCAACTTGGATTTTAATGAAGCTATTTGTCCAGTACAGTATATTTCAGGCCAAAAATTTGTTGAACTTTGGAGTTTAAGGGTTTCTTCTTAAATATATAGGTAGATACAGGACATTGTTAATATGTTAAAACAATATGAATCTACTATCCATTAATTTTTCCAGGTTATTTTAAAGGATCATTTTTTCTCATCCTATCCATGTCTTCAAGCTTTCCACCCAATATTTTTGTCATTTCTTTTGAAATTCATAATTTCAGTCTGTATCTCTCCATTACTTTAGTTTGCTAATTTATGGTTTGTGTTTTTTTTATATTTCAGTGCCACTTTAACCTAACTAATGTGTTAAGTTTGATTTTTTTTTAATGTGCAGTAAACAAAGCAGCAGTGGCTTGTTCCTGTAATCCTAGCTACTCAGGAGGCTGTGTTCTGAAGTTCATGCTGTGAAGCTAATTTGGGCAGAAAAGTCTATGAGACTCTTATTTCCAATTAACCAGGAAAAATGCAGAAATATAAGTGTGGTTGGGCAAAAAACCCCAAGCTAGTGCTTGAAACTATGGGTCTCGGTACCAATACTAGTGTGTGTGTGTACACACACACACACACACACACACGCACACACACACACACACACAGAGTTTTATAATAATGTGCTGAACAATTGACGTGAATTAGAAGTATGTTCTCCCTTTCTAGTAGTCAACCACATAGTAATTACTATTTTGTATTTGTTAATTCTGTATTCTGTTATTTTAACACAAAGAGAGTAGTTGCGTTTGGGTGTTATTGTCTTTTTTTCCTTTGTAATAAACTTCCATACTTGTTCCTAAGATAGATACTTGAAGTTCACAGCTCATTCACTCATGAATACAATTTACATATGCCTGCCAGATAATGTATTTCTTTTGTATCTTTGCAGACCTACATTGAATTAATTAATTTAATTAGTCCGCGTATTTATTCACCAGGTACCCAGGATAAGAAGATGACATACACTTGAGATTCCTTTCACAAATCTCATATAACAATCAGCTCACAGTGGCTCTATCCTGTAATCCTAGCTACTTTGGAGACAGAGATGGGGGATAGCCATTTAAAGTCAGTCCAGGTAAATTTCTAAGAATCCATCTTCACCAGACCTGAGCACAGAGGTACGCATCTGTTACCACAGCTATGTGGAAGAAGCACAGGGACTGTACATAGGGTCATGCACCTGTTGTATCAGCAATTGGGAGAACAACAAATAAGGAACCATAGTCCAGGCTGGTTATTCTGGGAGGGAGGGAGGGAGGGAGGAAGGGAGGGATACATATATATGTATGTATGTAAGTATATATATATATATGTATATATAGATAGAGAGAGAGAGAGGAAGAGGGAGAGGGAGAGAGAGAGAGAGAGAGAGAGAGAGAGAGAGAGAGAGAGAGAGAGAGAGAGAGAGAGAGAGAGAGAGAGAGAGAGGATTGTCTGATGGTCTCTTAATGCTCAGTAAGGATGGTCAAAGGTGCTGATGGATAGATTTGCCTGTAAGCTGAAGGGAAGGGTTTCTGGTAAAAAAAATGTGATTGTGAGAGGCAGTCTCTACAGCTGATCTCAAAGGCAAAAGGATATATTTTCATTAGCTCATTTTAAGCTTTGAAAAATAGATAAAACTATGTAGGTTTTTTTTTGCAAAATATGTAGTTTTGTTTTTAGTGTTTGTATTAGGACATTTCCTGTGTTAAAATCTTCCTGATTAAATTTATCAATTACAGTTTTCCTCTTTTATGTTTTTTCAGATTAATCGAGAGTATTACTTAGCTAACATTGTATTAATATGAGTGAAGCAGAAATACACCAGTCTATTATCATAAGAAGGGTATGTTATTTCTTACAGATTTAAGAAAGGTAGAAAGATGATATCTGATATATCTGAGATTGACGGCAATTATTTCCAGTATGTATTTTAGTGAGCAATACTTACTCAGTTTTGTAATATATTCCATATCCTAGAAATTAAAAGAAGAGCCACCCAATCAAAAAAAGAGAGAACATTGTTTCTCTTTATATCCTGTTTTTTTTCTTTAAGTTCCCATTTTTTTCTTTAAATTAGATGTTTGCCTAGAACAGTACCATATTCCTTGTCCACAGCATTTTCATTACCTTGTAAATTGAATACATGAAAAATATTGAATATGTGAACAATAATTACAGGAATATGATTAAACCAACAGTTATTTAATAAGGTAATAAATGAAATAAATATCTTGAAATTATACCTACCTCTTGTTATACTGCAACTGGGGAACAGAACGCATCTTAAAACTGTTTGCTTATTATAAAAGAAGTTAATTTAGTGGCACTTTTTAATTAGCAAATATAAGGCAAATAGGAACCAGAGTCTTTCAATCTTGTAGTGGAAGTTCATTGCCACTTCGCAACGAATGCTTCTTGTCTTGGAGATCTCAGCACTCACTGTATGGTAGTCAGATGTGACTACTTGTCCCTCCAATTGAACTATGTCTTAGTCTATGAGGTGGTCAGAAGAGAAGACCACAGAGGGACAGCCTCACATCAATTTATTTCTCACACCTCTGGAGGCAGCATGTCCTAAATAAAAGCAATAGCAATGTTGGTCTTCAGATGAGGCCACTTTGCAGACTTGCAAGCAGCCAAGTCATCTTGTCTTCCACTGGCCTTTCCTCTGTGTGTATAGACTGTTGTTATACCAGTTCTGTTTTGGGGGATGGCTCCACATTCATGACATGAATTAACCTTGTCTCCTTCGAGGCCATAGCCCCTTAGTCACACAGGTTATCAAGTCTTCAACAAGTGAATTTTAAGGGAATGCAGTTCACTCCACCCTTGGATTGGATTACGTGGGTGACTAGAACCAAAGTCTGCTCACAGGAAAAGTACAGCAAGGGAACACTGTTCGAAGCTGGAGATCAAAGTCAGGACTTTTCCGTAGGCTTATCATTCCACCTAGAAAGTGGCGCCCTTGGCAGTGCTGCAGCCCCTATGGGACACATCCCGTGGCCTTACTCTGGAGAAGAATGTCTGGATTGGCGATAGGAGTCTGAGCTGAGCGGAGCTTTGAAACACCAAAGGCCCCCATACTACTCTCCAGGTTCTGAATGTATCCCCTCTGTGGAGAGGAAAGTCCTCTGGCCTACATGGGAAAGGAATTAAGGAGTGACATGAAGGCACATGACAGACATAGTGACAGAGGCTCCAGGGACCTACCTGGTCTGCTTAGGATTAGGACTCAGAGCTGACACATAGAGGGTCCTTTCAGAGGGTCCTTGAGAACCTGGGGTACATAAAGTTATCAGGATAAGGAAACTTTAATGAGATGAAACTGAGAAATGTTACTCTAAGTTGTTAAATGAAGGTTATACAAGACATGGAAGAATACTCAAGGAACTCAGAGAAGGAAGCATATGTTTGGTTTTGGGTTGCCAATTAAGTGCTCTTAGTGAATTTAGCAGGCAAAGATATTCCAGCATTTCAGGCAAAAAGAGCACAGTTCATGCAGCATCATAGGAAGATGAATGGGGTTAGGGGTCAGACGGGTACTCACAATGGACAGGAGACCGTCGTTATTGCAGTTTTGTTCCGATTATGAAAGAGATTTGCAATGAAAAGTGATATCTTCATTAATAAACAGTGGTGTTCATTGTGAAAAGGGGTTGGAATTAAGAAATAAAAAAACGGGGGTTGGAAGTGGTGGAGGAAAAAGGAAGAAAAACACACTCATGTACACACATATTATTTTTTTTTGCCAGTCCTGGAGCTTGAACTCAGGGCCAGTGCACTGTCCTTTGTTTTTCTCAAGGATAGGGCTCTACCACTTGAGGCACAGCACCACTTTCTGTCTTTTACTGTGTATGTGATACCAACGAATCAAACCCAGGTTGTTGTGTATGATAGGAAAGCACTCTACCACTAGGCCAAACTCCCAGCCAACACATACTTTTTTCCCATATATTTTTAATAGTAATTAATAGAGGGGTTACATTATATTCACCAGATAGTAGGTGCATTACTTCACACACTTTGATACCCCTTCTCATGTTTTTGTCCCCATTTCCCTCCCTCCACCCCCCACTCATTTCATTTTCTCCCTTCCCTTTCCTATTTCAAATAAACAAATAAATGTATCTACAATGTACCAGATAACATGGTAAGATACTGTAACAATATGAGAATTACCAAGGGATAACAAAAGAGATGAGAAAAAACATAATACATTAAGAACATCAATAACACATTATATGGCTCTTGTTTCCATATCCTAGAGGTCCTTTCATCTAGCCTCATCCTATATGGCCTTTTGTATCTTGGTTTTGAGGTATTGTAATCCTCTGCTAGGAGAGTTCAAGGCTTGTACTAATTAGGAAGAATGAGGGAAACCGTTAAGCCTATCTATGTTCCTTTGAGTTTGGCTTACTTCACTTAATATGATTTTTTTTCCAAGTCTTTCCATTTCTTTGAAAATGGGCAAAGTCGTTCTTTCTGTTGCCAGCATAGAATTCCATAGTTTATAAATACCATATCTTGTTGATCCACTCATCAATTGAGAGGCATCTGGGTTGGTTCCATATTTTTGCTACGGTAAATAGTGCTGCAGTGAACATCATTGTGCTAGTGGCTTTAGTATGTCCTTGTTTCTGGACATTTGGGTAAATGCCAAGTAGTAGAATTGCTGGGTCATAGAGGAGTTTTATGTTTAGTCTTCTGAGGAACTGCCATACTGCTTTCCATAGTGGTTGAACGAGTTTGCACCTTCTCCCCCACCCCCACTCCTCATCTTGTTTTCCCCCCTTCCCTATCCAATTTCAAATAACCAAATACAAATATATCCAATATATCAGATAACAAAGTAAGATACTGTAACAATATGAGATAACCAAGGGATAGCAAAAGAGATGAGAGATAACATAGTACATTAAGGACAACAATCACTCATTATATGGCTTTTGTTTCTATATCCTAGAGGTCCTATCATTTAGTGTCATACTATATGGCCTTATGTATCTAGGTTTTTCTCTATTGCAAATATTCTGCTAGGAGAGCCCAAGGTTTCCACTGATTATGACAAATGAGGGAAACCATTGAGCCTATGTTCCTTTGAGTCTGGCTTACTTCACTTAATATGATTTTTTTTATTTGCATTTCTTTTATGGCCAGAGATGCAGAACATTTCTTTTTTTTATTGTAATTAGTAAAAGGGTTACATGATATTTGCCAGATAGAAGGTGCATTAATTCACATTCATTGATACCCTTTCACATGTCTTGGTACCCGTTTCCCTCCCCCCCCACACCTCCCACCCGTCTTGGTTTTCCCCCCTTCCCTATCAAATTTCAAATATCCAAATACAAATAAATTCAATATATCAGATAACAAAGTGAGATACTATACCAATATGAGATAACCAAGGGACAGCAAAGGAGATGAGAGACAACATAGTACATTAAGGACAACAATCATTCATTATATGGCTTTTGTTTCACTATCCTGGAGATCCTTTCAATTAGCTTCACATTATATGTCCTTATGTATCAAGATTTTGCTCTATTGCAAATCTCTGCTAGTAGAGCCCAAGGTTTCTACTGATTATGACGAATGAGGGAAACCATTGAGCCTAAGTTCCTTTGAGTCTGGCTTACTTCACTTAATATGATTTTTTCTAAGTCTTTCCATTTCCTAACAAATGGGGCGATGTCATTCTTTCTGACAGCAGCATAGAATTCCATTGTGTACAAATACCACAACTTGTTGATTCACTCATCAACTGAGGGACATCTAGGTTGGTTCCATATCTTGATGCAGAACATTTCTATAGGTCATTCTTATTTCTTCTTTAGAGAAGTCTCTCTTTAAGTCTTTGGCCCATCTTTTAATGGAATGGTTGTTTCTTTGAACATGAGTTTTGGAGTGATTCAAATTTTATCTGTTGATATCCCACACTTTTTTTTAAAGCCACTTTTCATGACTATAAGGAAATAGGATCTGGATCATTCAAACTAGATGTGGAAGCTCTGTCAATTCTGCTGTCTCTGATCTTAGTGACCTCAGAACTCTGAAGGTATGTGTGTGTGTGTGTATGTGTATTTGCCCATGTAAATATTTAAGTATATTTGAATATGCAAATATGTATATTTTTATACTTCTTCTAAGCAAAGTTAAAGCTTGATTTCCTCTGCTATGAATATATGAACAAAATGCATCATTTAATATTGTAAGGAAAAACAAGACTTATTCATTTCAGAAAAGTTTTTTAATTATATTTATTATTCATTTATTTATGATACTAACCTTTTATTTAAAGTTCAGGAATAATTATGGATTTTAAAGAATATTTTATACAAGGTAATCTGTGTGCATTTTTAGGATGATAGTTTTATTATAGGAAAAGTACATTGCTCCTAAAGAATAAGTAGATATTTTTGAATATCACAAATATTTTTGAAAATCACAAATTATTTATTCATGTGAAGTCATCAATTTTATGACAAAATTAATTTCCAGTAAAATAGAGCTTTCTGTCTGAAAAATTGGAAGCAAATTATTGTAGAAATCATGTAGGTTCAGGCTACATTTCATACTAATAATTCATCATTAATATATGGAATATTTTTGCACAGCTTTTAAGTTGCAGAGATTTTATGTAACCTTGTGGACTTTATTTATTTTATACTTTTAAAGGTAAGTGATAAGATATGAAATGTAGATGTCAGATATTTAATAAAGTGAATTATAAATAACATATTTAATTATTAAAAAAATTAGTGAAAGTGTTCAGAAGTTGTTTTAAAGTTTCTAAAATTAAAAACATTACTAATTCTTCTTGATTGTTCAATATTTTATCTATAGAATTGAAGGCAGTCCTCCAGTTGGGATCATTAATAATAATTTTATAAATTGTAAATCATTCAAATAAACATGCTGATAAAGGTAAATTTAGTAAATCAGTCCTCAAAGCATTTATTTTGCAGAGTGCCTTTTTCTTTTACGTGATCAAAATAAATGCTACAAAATAAAATGAACATTGAGGTCGTAAAAACGCTTCTCTGTAATGTTTTCTCTCTTTGGAGTTTTCCAATTCTTTTTTTGCCATCCTTCTAGAGGGTTTTCTGTGTGCCATTTATGTTATAGGAATGAAGTTCATAGTAACAGCACACTCTCATTTTTTTTAAGAACAACTGGAGCATGCAGTAACTTGTCTAGACCACACAGAATTTAGAAACTGAAGTTAGGCAGCTTGACTCCAAAGATTGTCTATATCTCCAACAATTTCTCTCTTTTCATGTCATAGTGACATCTATTATTTACTAACACATTATGACATCTCTTCATTTCACCAGGTTCTATCTTTTTCCTTCTCTAAAATGCAAGCAAGTGCTATATGTTTATATATTTCTTTTATAGCATTTGTTAGTCCTAGTTCAGTACTTCAATACTGGAAAACATCTAGTTTTCTTATTAGTGTAATGCTGTAGATGCTGGGTTCAATTTATTGTTTATCTGTCTCTGGCAGGCAGGTATGCCTGGAACACACACACACACACACACACACCCACACACACACACACACACATGTGCGCGCCCCTGATCTATATACAGCTTTGATCCAGTCTGTGCTGTATTTTCCATGGATGAAGTTGAAGGTTAATAAAGTCATCGATCTTAATCTTCCCCCTGTTTAATCAGCAAAAGGAAATGATTAGGTCAGACTTAACTCTGTCCCTATTAGCAATGACTCTAGCTAAGTAATCTCATTATTCTAAGACAACATTCTTCACTATAAAATATGAACAATCTACCTATTTTCTCATGAGAACTAAAGAAGACCATTAGTGACATCATTTCATGGAGTGCCAAGAACAAATAGAGAGGTTTCATCTGTAAGGAAGTGGCTGGTGTTACTGAAAAGTCCAAAGGAATCCACGAAGTCTTGGGTCTCTCCTTGATGACAGAATGTGACAGGAATTTTTAATGTTTAAAAAGGATTGTTTTCAGTTTTCCTTTTCACAAAAGACTGCATACTGTACTGACATAAATTTCTCATTCAGACAGTTATTTATTTCTAAGCTTCTACATTAAGTACTTAAAAATCCTGTCCCAAAGAATACATTGGCAGTAAACCTTTCCTTTCTTTGCCTTGCCTTTCTTTGCCTTTCCTTTGTTTGGTTTACTTATCTTCTTTTTCTTTTCTTTCTCTTTCTTTTCTCTTTCTTTCCTTTTGTTTGGGGTCCTAAGGTTTGAATTCCAGAACTTGAACCTGAGAAAGTGCACTAACACTTAAGCCACACTCTCAGCCTCCTTCTTATTTCAATTTAATTTAATATTTTGTTGTTTTACTTTATTTTACAGGTAGAGTTTTCCAGTTTTATCTGGGATGGTTCTCAAAAATATCATCCATCCTTTTCTCCAAAAGTATATGAAAAAAAGTGCACTGCCATGCCCAACTTATTCTTTTTTTCATATATTTTTATTGTAATTAATAGAAGGGTTACATGATATTTGCCAGATAGATGGTGCATTAATTCCCATACATTGATACCCTTTCACATGTCTTGGTCCCCATTCCCCTCCCCCCCACCTCCACCCCTCATCTTGTTTTCCCCCCTTCCCTATCCAATTTCAAATAACCAAATACAAATATATCCGATATATCAGGTAACAAAGTGAGATACTGTAACAATATGAGATAACCAAGGGACAGCAAAAGAGATGAGAGATAACATAGTACCTTAAGGACAACAATCATTCATTATATAGCTTATGTTTCTATATCCTAGACTTATTCTTTAAAATAAGATTTCCCCAACTTTGTTTCCAAATTTATTCTTTACCATAGTCCTCTTGTTTCTGCCCTAAGAAGTTGGGATTGCAGGCATAGGCCAATATAATAGACCATATGGTATCTTTGGAGTCAATCTCTAATCAGTTAATAATCATGACTTTTGTGCAGAATGCATATGTGAGGATTAGAAAAGTGCAAACTCCCCACCTTTCTACATGATATCCTCCTCTGCACAGTTTCTCTGATTTACTAAGACATTCACATGACTTCATAAATGCCTTCCAGTTTCTCTTTTCACTTTTTTTCAATTGGGGGCTTCCCTTCTGCAGAACTCTTCTGACACGCTCAATTACTTTCTTAAGATTTTTATTCTCAAACAGTGTTCTAAAAATCTTCCATTTTGGGGCCCGTTCAAAATTGCTCATTTTCCTTTCTGAAGGAAGAAAGTACACAATGTTATCACATTCTTTCTGGTGTTTTAAAGAAAACACAACATTTGTTACTTCCTATTTTGTATAACTTCACAGAAATTCCTTACCAATCTAAATGTGTTGATATCATTATTTTAATAAACCTTCCCCTGAGATCATTCCGTAGATTTGTGGGGAAGGAATGGTGAATGCTAGTGATATTCAATAGGGAGCTCTTAAAAATACAAAGAATGCCGACTATATCTTTGCCAATTTTGATCTGTAAGGAAATGATTTTATGAGAGAGGAAAAGAGAGGAAACCACCAGACAAGATGTGGAAGAATTCAGCCTTGTCCTGAGGAAGGCAGCTGAGAAGACTAACGCAGTGTACAAATGCAGACGAGGCCTCAGAAGAAGAGGGTGTAAAAGGGATTTAGTGGTGGGGTGGATTATAGAAATCCATGTAACAATGTTAATAATTATAGTTCCAACAGAGATCAAAGCATTTCTGATTTAACACCCTCAAGCTGTTAACATGAAGTAACTGGAAGGGGGAGGGGGAGACAAAAACCTGCCTAAGAGATTGGTCAGCTTGGGCAAACATATCTGTGTCTTGTACCAGTCCAACTGTATTGTAGCCATCAGTTATAGGTGAGGAAAGATGGAGTAGGGAGTCTATTAGGAAATTTTGTCCTTTATAATTGGTTCTGAAAACCTAATTTGGGGACTGTGGGTAATTTGTTTGTAATTGCTCAGAAAAATATGGCCACAGTCAAACCTTTCTTTTGGAAAAGAGAAAATCTATCACCTCTATTATAACATAGATGCCAAAATATTTTCTATAATTGATTTCATTACCATTTAAATTTTTTCCTTGTAGGAAAATTGTATTTTCATCACAGAGACATATCCATTTATCATAGAAGCAAAAGGAATGTTAATTATTAAGAAAAAAAGAGAGAATATATCTAAGGTGAGAATTTGATTGATTCTGCAGTGGCCCCAAACACAAAAATATATTGACTTATAAAGCAATCCAAAATCAGTTCTAAAGTGAGATAACCATTTAAGTTAACCTATGGCATAAGAAATTTTAGACAGTTTAGTGTAAGTCTATACCTCTACATTCAAGAATGATTTATGTCAATATGATTATGATAAAAGATGCATAGCATGTGTATGTTTATGCATTAAGATGAGTATCTACAGGAAATGATCTTCCCTTTTTAAGTCATGTTAAATAAAGTCAAAAAGTGTTAAAGTAGGTTTTTATAAATTATACTTCTATAGTTTACATTTTGTGTTTAACTATATATGGCTGCCATATATGGTTGAAATATAGAATGGGGCCTATTATTTGCAGATGTATTTATGCATTTCAGGATTTGTGATTGGCCTTTTTACTTGATAGGATGGAGGCAGATGTGTCAGGATAGTGTGATTTCTATAATAGCATTTTTAAGATTTAGTGTGGGCTTGAGCCAGCTACCTAATTTGAATTGAAAACCCTTATCATAAGAGAAGAAATATTGATTCAAATATAAAACAATAAATATTTAGGCATTTCTGAAGAAGTCATTAACTTTTAAAGGGAAAATTGCTTTTGGATAGACAAAATCCAACATTTTATTAGAACAATTTCATAAAATTTCCTCTCATACATTTGCCTAACCATTCACGTAAAAGCTATTAAAAATGATGACTTTCTGCTGTATATCTCCTTCCATTGTGGAAATAACCAACATGAAAGACAATTACATCTGAGAGTGGAGTGGATTGGCTTCATGACTCTTCTAAGGTAGAGGTTTATGACATTCCATTTAATTTTTAATATTTTAATATGAATACATTTTCCTTTCCCAAACTAATTTCTATTTTATAGGGGAATGAATGTGTCAGCTCTAATATCTTTTCTCATCTGTGTAAAATATTCCTCGTATGTAAAATATTCTAATATCATACTCAGGTGGTATTGGAGAAGATGATAAAAATTATAAGGATACTCTGTTTTCATAAATATGTATTGAATATTGTCACAAGAGTTTAAGACAACAATATAAGGAATGAAAATCTAGGCAATTTCTATGTGATACCAGCTAATTATTAGTCAGTTTTATAGTTTACCATCCCTCTTATCCTTAAGATAGTTATACTATTCTAAAAATATTCTTATGTATTTAGCAATTAAATAATTTGATTATTTTTTCTTTTTATTGTTAATTTCTATTTATGTCCCAAAATTATTTTTATTAATTTTATTGAATTGTATTGATTTATTCTTTCATTATACAAAAATTTTATAAAATGCAGAACACATTTGCTAATTTCCCAGATTACCTATGCTGAAATATTACTTTAGATTCTACTTTTTACCTGCTATTTAAAGTCATATTAATCTATCTATCTAAAGTACACATTTGAGAGTAAAATATAAATCAAATAATTTTAAATGTCATATTTTATTTTGAGAAAATGACTTTGTTCTAAGAGACTTATGATCACAAATATATTCAGGAATAGACAAAAATTCTAAAGTACAACTTAAGTGGTGGAACAGCTTAAAATTTTCATTCTGATAGAACTGAGTTCAATTTCTGTCTCTATTGTTCAGTAGAAATTCAGAGCCTGATAGCACTACATTTCAATTTCTACCTAGTTCATCTATCTGTTGAGAGAATTACAGATCCAATGGCACATTATGAGTTTCCTTCCAGTTTTGCTGCATGCATGAGTAGAAGACAGACTACCTAAGAACTCTCCAGCATCCTTCACTATTGGAGACAGTTCATAAGAGGATTTTGATGGGCACTTCTGGCCTTGAGCCTCGTATTTCATAAAGCTGGATGTCATTTAATCACAACTAATTTTACAATGGTGAAAAAGACGAATCGTAGAAGGATAGTAATTTGGGCCAAGTGTGTTTATGCCTCTGATCTCCAGTTTGCTCATGGTAGAAGGCAGATAGTAATACAACAGTGCAGCTAGCTAGCTTTAATTAAAGGAAGCACAATTTCTCCATGGCTAGCCAACAGAGAGACTCAATTGTTCAGTTGTTAATATCGTTGTTTCTGTTCTCCCAGACAACATGTAGCTGGTAGTAACTATTTTTTTAAAGCACTAAGCCCAGTAAGATAGTAAATATTTCTTGCATTTCTCTATATAACAGAGATTCTGTTGCATGCAATGAATGCTTTGGTCAATAAGACAAGTACAATTGACCATTGGTTTTAGGAAACTTGCATTCCACTACAAACATTACATGAAATTCTTTTAGCCACCAGGAAATAAGTCAAATAACTATTTTAAGCAGTACTGGTTTTAATGATGGTAAAAATAAGAATTAGAGACTTTGAAGCAAGTAAAGACTCGTATGGGCTTCCTTAAGGCAATGATTTGGCCGTGTCTGTTCATCCAACGGTGTTATAAATTTTCTTTATCAATACCCTAAACATCTCTTTAAAAAAGGACATTTCTCCTTTCTACCACAACAATCTGCCCTCATCCTCATCAGATTCTCCTTTCATTGTTTTTTAGGTCAGTTCTCTTATCATTATGCCTTCCTCTTTCTCACCTTTGCTCAACAAACCGTATTTAACTTCACATGAGTTCAGACTCCTCAGTTATACCAAAGACTTAGTTTTCAGGCAGGTTCTTTATCCTCCTTTGTGACTGCTAACCGCATGATCTCACAACAAACAGTGGTGAGGCAAGCATCATTTCTGTGAAGAAACTGGAACTCAGAGCCATTGGCCAAAACTTTCAACTCTGTGTAATGGAGAGGACTACTCTAACACAAGTCTCTTGAGATTCTTCCTGGTGTTACTTGGCCACAAAGAATCTTACATGTGTTAAAGGGACTATTTATTGTGTACTAGACACTGTGGCAGATACCTAACAAGCGACATCTTAGACAGTCCTCTCAATATCTTAGGACCTGAGAAAATCACAGAACTCTCTGTGTGTGTTCTTGCAAATTCAAGTCATTACTAGTGTGTATCTGCAATAGGCTTATATATAAATTTCCACAGTAGTTGTAAAACTCTCCTCTCTGAATCAGTAATCATTTCCTCTCTCAATAACCATCTACCCTTCAGGATGCAGACTAATATTTATTTGTGTGGGGTGTGTGTGTGTGTGTGTGTGTGTGTGTGTGTGTGTGTGTAAGTGATCCATTCTTGAAGACTTTTTTAAATGTAAACTCATTCATCCCATAAGGAGAAAAGCAAATGTGATGTGGGGATAGGATGAGGGGGAGGTTGTGGCTGTTCTCTGAGCACATAAATTCAGAGACATTGTAGCTTGGAGGTATTGTAACCACTTTGATCATGGAGCTGTGTCACCAGAATTTTTTTTCTATTATCTTTGCCCACTAACATAATAAGTTTTGCCAACTTCAAGGTGAGTCTGCATTGATGTCATTTTAATTTTCTCATTATGATCTCTAATATTTTCAGACTACTCACTCAAATTAATTGCTGTTGCTGATTAAAAGAAAACAGACTCATTACTATTCCTGGATTTTCTACAATGAACTTCTTTTTGTTTCACATCTCTTCTCTGCTCTTTCCCCTTCCTTCTGTCTTTCAATTTACTTCTGCCTTTTCTAACAGAAGGCCTCCTTCTATTTTCTGATTCATGAAAATTTTTCTGATTCATGAAAATTTTTCTGATTCATGAAAATTCTATTTTCTGATTCATGAATGTCTTCTTTGCCTGCACACCTCTCCCTAGCTCTTATATTTATTCAGACATTCGTGCAGTCTATACACATGTCTCCTACACTTGCTGTGGAGAGGAGCAAACATTTAGCCTCAGATATTGGTTTCATCACCGCCCGGGTCTGAGGCTCAGCGCACACCTCATCCCTGGTGTCTAAGTCACCAACTACAAAACAAGAATAAGTGTCATTGTATCCATGATAAAGGAGAACAAATTATAATGTGTGCACTTCTTACATTCCCACGAGTTTTAAACAATTTACCTGTAACATTAAGTCTCTTAAAACACTAAGAGCTACAGTTATTAATCTTATGCTTTGTGGGTATTATAGATTTTCATAATTCACTCAAAATCACAGAGCTACACAGCTCCTCTGAAGGTTAAATATGTTCATACCTGAACATACAGAACAAATGCTCAAAAACCTGTAGCTGTTGTAATTATTATTATCATTAGAAACAATTTTATTTCTCTTCTCAGTAAATAAATCTCTTGACGTTGTGAGGGCTGTGAGGAATCTGAACATGAAAGTCATGTCAAATATAATGGCTACCTTCAAGAAACTAAGACTATACTAAAGAAGTTTCTCAATCAGTCTATGTTCCTCTTCATTTCTTGAATTCTTGCTCTAAACTTCTCAGAGAGAGGGATGAGCCCAGGGCTGGAGGCAGAGGCTCAAGAGCAGTGCCACCAACAAACATCACATCACAATGTCTGTTCTCTAGCTTTGTTCTGTTTTGGTGTGGGTCTGGGTTTGGGTTTGGGTTTTGTTTGGTCATGTGGCTTGAATTCTGGGCCTGTGCACTGTCCCTCAGCTCTTCAGCTCAAGGCTAGTACTCTACCACTTGAGCCACCGCACCACTTCTGGTTTTCTGCTAGTTTACTGGAGATAGGGATCTCACAGACTTTTCATGCCAGGGCTGCCTTTGAACCATGATCCTCAGAGATCTCAGCTTCTTGCATAGCGTAGATTACAGGTGTGAGCCATCCAGTGCCAGCTGCTGGATGATCTTTGACAATAGATTAAACTTCATTGCACCTTAGTAGTTTCATCAGCTAACTGGACCAAATATACATGTAATTTATGGGTTAACTGAGACCACAAGCAAATTACAGATTACCTGGGTTTCATAACCATAATGAGAGTAGATATTAGTTTTTCTCCATCTTATTTTCTTCTAAATTTAGATGTAAAGAGTTTGAGTATTTGTAAGTATTGATTATATCAGTTTATTATTTAGAGGTTTATGTTCTCTTTTTTAGTTTAAAATATTTACTACTTAATATGTTATTCTTTAAAGTTGCTAAGTTTTACATAATTTAAAGTGCAGTTGTTCACCATGATGATGCACAAGGCTGTCCTGAGACTGCAGTACAGTAGGTCCCATCACTGTTTACATGTTTGATGTATGTGTATTGCATATTTACCAGGTCTGGGACGGTGGAGATGACGTCAAGAGATGTTGTGTGTAGTTAAAGTAGCTCATCTTGTGGGTGGGAGAGAGCCAGAGCCCTGCATTCTTTGGAATTATACAGTTGATATTATTCAGGAGAATAATCAAAATCTTCAGGAAGTATTGACAAATTAGGCTTTTCCATGCTATAGTCCTAGTGCTTTATTACTGGAAGTTTGAGCAGAATCTTTTTGGACACAGAATTTCTTACTCAGGCTGATGATCAAGCTGTGGACTGTTTCTGGCCAGCCACTACTAGGAAAGACTCCAGGACAAAGGTGCAGAGTCTCCTCAGCATGGGGGTGCATGATGTGAGAGCAGAACTCTGCTTACATTCCCCAACCAGCAGCCCTCTGGTGAGCACTGCGCTCTTCAGTTCTCCATTAACTTCCTTCCTTCTCCATTTGTGTTCAGAATTTCAGTTCTGACAGGAACAGAAATCTATTTATCTGATATATTGTATATATGCTTATTTGGCTATTTGAAATAGGATAGGGAAGGGGGGAGAAACAAGATGAGGGGCGGAGGTAGTGGGAGGGAAATGGGGACCAAAACATGAGGAAGGGTATCAGTGTTTGTGAAGTAATGCACCTTCTATCTGGTGAATATAATGTAACCCTTCTATTAATTTAAAAGAAATGCTCTCTGGAACTGGAAAATAATTTAGACATGAAAATAGCTAGGCCTTCTACACACCCCTCATAGTTTCTATTTATTTGGCCTTTGATTTTATTCACCTGCACTATAATTTTCTTCTTCTCTCTAAACTGATTCATCTTCAAAGACTCAACTCAGAAACTCCTACAATACTCTTCTGTCCTAGAAGGCCCCTGTGATTACAGGAGTTCCTACAAGCTTTATGCAATTCATAATAATTGATTTTGAGGTGTTTTATGACCCATTGTTGTAAATGGGTGTTTACAATCTTATTTGAAATATTTTACATGCATTACCTTATTTCCTTAGCAAGTGACTACTTTATTTCCCAGTACCTGTTACAATTCTTTGAACACAATTAATACTCAGTAAGTATTTATCAGTTTAAGGTCTGGGTTAAACAGGAAAGAAATAATCAACTACACTGCCCACTGAAGACTTAAAGTATGCCAAACATGCAGTTTAAAGATTTTTAAGTTGAGATTGCTATTTTTTTCTGTCTCTTATATTCAGGGAAAAATTCCAACAGAGTACCAGAATTGAAGAAATACATGCATTTTTTCCCTAAGTTCCAATGCTTCAGAAATAGCAACACTTAAAAGTAAGCCAGACTATGGGGCTGGGAGTTTGGCCTACTGGTAGAGTGCTTGCCTAGCGTGCACAAAGACCCGGGTTCGATTCCTCAGTGCGATATATCTAGAAAAAGGCTGGAAGTGGTATTGTGGCTCAAATTATAGAGCTCTAGCCTTGAGAATAGTCCAAGGACAGTGCTCAGGCCCTGAGCTCAAGCCCTATGATTGCCCCCCCCCCAAAAAGTAAGTCAGACTCAAAGGAACATAGGCTCAGTGCTTCCCTCATTTGTCACAATTAGTATAAACCTTGGACTTTCCTAGCAGAGATTTACAATAGGGCAAAATCTTCGATACATAAGGCTATATAGGATGAGGCTAAATGAAAGAACTTCCAGGATATGGAAACAAGAGCCATATAATGTGTGATTGTTGTTCTTAATGTACTATGTTATTTCTCATCTCTTGTTGTCCCTTGGTTATCTCATATTGTTACAGTACCCTACCTTTTATGTGGTATATTGTATACAGGTTTATTTGTTTATTTGAAATATGATGGGGGGGAAACAAGATGAGGGGTGAGGGTAGGGGGAGGGAAATGGAGACAAAAATATGAGAAGGGGTGTCAATAATAGTGAAGTATGCACCTTCAATCTGGCGAATATGATGTAATCCTTGCATTAATTACAATAAAAAATAGAAACAAAAAAGAAATATCAACACTTAGATTTAGAAAAGATCCTTGAATTAATATATTTTCTTATCTATAAATATATACCATTTCATGTTAATATATGTATATACATGAATGCAAAAAATATATATATAATACAAATACATTGTATAAACAATGTATTGAATATTTGTTATTTATATTTGCATTATGTGTTATTATATTATACATATATATTATTTACAGAAATGCCTATTTGTGTATATAACAAATATATTTGCACATGTGCCAAGGACACTTTCAGCAATGGAGAGAGAGTATTATTGACATTATACTCTACTTGTGTAGCTTAGATTGGAAAAGTTTCAAAGCACTTACACAGGGTTCTGTTGCTTTAAACAGGCTACCCTTCTATATGACAGTTTTACTGTGGTGGTTGTGTTCTAATGGATTAGATTATGATGAAAGATTTGATAGTTGATCAACAAAGTGACTAAACTAGCTCCTTGGCTACTGGGTATGACCCCACAGGAAATCTAACAGTTTTGAGTTCAGATTTATGTTTTCATACTTTAGATCTGTCTCTATGACTTTTCTGTTTTTCTGTTTAAAATTCCTGTGTCCAGATTAAATGTATTCTGGACATGTATTAAGAGTCAATTTATAGTATGGGGCTAGAATACCCGCAGTTCAGGAGGAGGCAAGCAGGAAGTTTGAGGCCTGACTGCACAGAGTTACCAAGTAATAACAATAGAGGACTAATCTGGCAAGTGGGAGGTCCTGGGTTCAGTCTCTACTAAGAGAAAACATCATTTTGCCTCAATAAGTATGACAAAAAGCCATTATGTTGACAAGCTTATGTCTTCAACCCAGCATTCAGCTGTAGTTAAAGTCTTAATTACTTGTGGTCAGGAAGACTGTAAATTCAGTTTGAATAAAGGAACTGAAGTTTACCAGTTCTAGCATCATTTACATGCTGAGATGCTAAAGAGATGCAAGATAAAAGATTGATGATTTTTTCCCTCCTTATGCCTTTTTCTCCTTTGATTTATTTATTTCCCAAAGGTTATTGATATAATTTTTTAAAAGACCAAAAGACAACCACCATAAAACCCATAACTCCTTAAATAAGTTCTCAAATGTAACATGATTGAGAAATTTACATCATTTATCTTCTTATAATCTGATTTTATAGTCAATCATTAACTATCATCTATTAGCTAATATGCAATTACATAACAATTTGCAAACCTAATAGGTGCATATTTAAGATGAAGGCAATTAAAACCATCTTATAATTAGTTGAGTGTGGAAGTGATCTTGTGGGAGAGGATAGTTTTAAAAATAATCACCCAGGATAAATACCACTTTAGTCAATTGATGCATAACAAATAGCTTTAGCCCCACCCCCTTCCCAGGCCTCTTACCCTCAAGAAAACCCACTTTTTGAACCTATGGGGGCTTGTATAGAACAAATCATTCCCAGAATCAGTAATCTGTATCAACTCAGTCCAAATAAAGTACATCCGTATAAGCAAATAAAATGTGAGTTTAATACAAAGTTCCTGATTTATAGAAAAACACTGGCTAAAAGTACTTCATTTCTTTTATGGCTGCAATAAAGAGGTTTTACAGTTAGTAACATATAACTCAGAGGAGTGACAAATTTGGTACTTAAAAAATATTTAGGTTAAAAACAACCCTGTCACTTCTACTAAGTCATTTTTAGAGCATAATCACTTTAATTCTTCCCTCTCTCTAATTTTATAACCAGAAGACAACCTTTCCAAGGAAAATCCCTAACCTCTTGTAAAGAACCTTTCTGTTCCTCATTGTTACGGCTCTCAACAAATGATTGGTTTGACGTTATGTTTGACCTAGAAATTACGAAACACTTGGTGTTTCCTCTGGCTACCTTGTGCACATAAATAAACACCGTCAATTCTCCAGGGCTTCAACACACAAGTTTAACTGAAACTTTGATTAGTAGCAAGGATGGAGTGTTTGAATGAGTACATGCTTGCGATTCACCCAGGAAATGTTAAGTGTTCGGCAGCAGTGCTACTGCCAAAGAAGATTTGGAAATGCTAAAACAGTTAAAAGTGGGAAAGAAATTAGCTTGGAGTGAAGGTAATTGGAGAGAGGGGGAGTTACAAATATTAATGTGGGGATAGGCAGCATGTTAAACACTGTTTCTGGATGATGTTAGAAAGTTTATGGCAGTGAAAACACAAACTCTTTAGCCACTTTAACTTAGAACAGTAGAATTTTTGCCAATTGGCATCTTGATTTAGAAAATAATTCTTATCTTCCAAGACATCATTCAACTTTCACACTTAATTTTAAAATTACGTGTATATATAACATACATATGTATGTTCATTTAACCTGTTACACATATATGTGTAGCACATACATATTATATGTGGATGTAACATATATGTTACATCCACATATATATGCATATATGCATGTGCATATATGATCTGTACAGTATATGCAACATGCACATACATAGATACACTATATAATGCCTCATATTTCACAACATATCTTCCATTCTACCAATGTGAAATTTTAGATTTATGTGCCATGGTTAGGGCTCTGTAACAATGTAGCGATGCATCCTGGCTTAGCAATGCTTTCACTTACTTTGCCATCTTGTTACTTCCCTATTCCTCCATTTCTTTTTCCTTCTGCATGTCTGGATTAAAGGATCTATTCATTATTTCCTTTCTTAACGTGTAGTGCAATGATAAGAATGTTTGACTTTGGCTTCAGAAGCAAATTCTTTCAAAAATAGCAACAGAGATTCCTGATCCAAATGTGCAAAGCAACAAGGAAGATCTGATATTGCTGTCCTTTGCCATTTTCCCGTTTGAACATCTTCCATTCTAAGTGTGCACACCATGGGAACTGAAACCCACACACTTCACCTCAAGTGTCAGCACCTGGTCCCCACACTTCTTGGCCGCTGTAGTTTGGGCAATATTATATGTGGAACTTCCTATATAAACTGTACTCTAAAAATGCTGTGTGGCTGCTATTTTAAAAGTGCTGCCACTTAGCTTTCTATGAAGGGATGTAGTATGTGCATAGGAAAGAAATGATTGTGGGGTGTAGTGCCTCACCCCTGATATCCCAGCTACTCAAGAGGCTAAAAGCTAGCCCAAGCACTAAAGAACATGAGACTCTTATCTCCAACTAATCACTAGAAAATGGGAGGCTCAGGTGTAGGGCAATAGCCTTGAGCTGAAGAGCTGAGGAACAGCACCCAGGCCCAGAGTTCAAGCCCCATGACCCACAAAAACAAGAAAAGAAAAGGAAGAAGTGATTATCTTTTTCTCTCTTCAGGAATGGTAAGACTCTTCCCTACGGGAGAGCCAGAGACAGCTAAAATGATTTCTTCTCTAAATGATCCTGCATCCTGGTGAGAATGAGCTTAAGGAGATGAGAAGCAAATTTCATAATTCTTCCTAGTTGTTTGAGGCTTCTTTCTTTATTATCTGCAAGTATATAGGAGGTGCCATATTATAGCAAAGCATTTTGTGAATATAGTGCATTTTAATCACTGTCACCCCTTCAACATTCTCACCTGCTTCGACCACCTCTTACCTTATTTGTCTTAATTTTGTGGCATATACGATACATTCTTGACTGCATTCTCTCCTCCTTTTCCTCTTCATTTGTCTGTTTCTCTCCCCTTAGCCTTAGTTCCCCTTTCCATATACCCATTTTCTGGTACTGATTTTGGTGGGCTTTGACTTGGTCTTTCTAAAAGATTTTGTAATTTTGGCTTGCCATGGACTCTTATTCTTCAATTAATGCAATTCTAACCATTTGCATAACACTCAACATAGTTCCATAAAGATTTGTAGGTACATTCTATCTAGTGCAAATGAGAGTTCCTAATGATAATACTAACATTGTATAATATCCAAAGAAGAGTCTTTGAATGGGAACATATCTTATAGACAAAGTTAGATTCCAGGACCTTATTGCTGAACTTTAATTCGGCAAGTGTATCACAACGCCTGGGAATCTCCCTTGTTACTATGTACCTTCTGAAGACCATTGGTTCAGGAGTGCTGGAAGAATTGCCTTAGAATTTTTCAGTGCAGATCTGTATTCAGGAGAAGGTCTGTAAAAAGGAAGCCCCCAGGTGAGCTCCTCTTGTACCTCAACTAATGTTGTGTCCCACTTTTTTTTTTTGGCCAGTCCTGGGCTTGAGCTCAGGGCCTGAGCACTGCCGTGGACTTTCTCAAGGCTAGAGCTCTACCCCTTGAGCCTCAGCACCAGTTTCAACATTTTTCTATGTATATGGTACTGAGGACTTGAACTCTGATCTCCATGCATGCCAGGCAAGCACTCTTACCACTAGGCTAAACTCCCGGTCCCTGTGTCCCACTTTTTATAAGTGTGGCTTCTTGAGAATGAAGAAAAAGATATTCTTTTCCCCTGCTCTAGTCTTTTTCAAAATTATGCAATAATAGTCTGGAAAAGTATGGAAAATTTTATGAGGTAGTTGCTCTCAAAGTTTATTAAATCTTAAATTGTGCTTCTAATGTTGAAGTTCCAATTAGCCTTATTCTTAGGTTCATTTTACTTTGACCCAAATTTAAGAAACTTAGATTGAAGTTTAAAATCCAGACTGATAGATGAAAGTTAGATCCCAAGGAGGAAAAAGCTAACAAAAGATACAGACAGGTATTCCATTCTAGATTTATTTAATTATGTAAGTATATTTTGTTTAAAAACATATTTTTATGTTTTTAAATAGGCCTCATTCTTCCAGACAGTTTTTATTTATTTACTGACTCTAAAGTCCTTTATGGTGGGTTTCTTTCAAAAAGTAAATGTGGCTGTTACTCCCTTTTGGCTGCTAGTTCTGTGTCTTCTCTATAAAACTTAATGCTCAAAAATGTCTTACTTCTTCAAACTATTTACATAATGTAGTAACAACTATAGTTCATTAAGATAAATGCAACTTAATTCAATAAATCATGTGCAACCAATGAAATATTCTTGAGTCACAATAGTTAAGATGCACCATTTTTAAAAAGGCAAATTTATTTGGTTTGTTTCCTGTATTCCACCTATTCCATTGTTATTGAAAATGAAAGAATGTCCAAGCTTCAGGAAGTACAAGTCATTAAAAGGCATCAGAAATTTTATCTACAGTATCACATTTCTTTCTTTTTTTTTTTTTTTGCCAGTCCTGGGACTTGAACTTAGGGCCTGAGCACTGTCCTGAGATTTCTCAAGGCCAGTGCTCTGTTTACCACCTGAGCCTTAGGACTACTTCTGGCTTTTTCTGTGTATGTGGTACTGAGGATTTGAATCCAGGGCTTCGTGCTTGCTAGGCAAGCACTCTACCACTAGGCCAAACTCTCAGCCTGCAACATCACATTTTTTAAATCAAAAGATATACTATGACAGATGGTTTACAAAATAATATGACTGCTTGTTGGGTGGGTTCTTGTTTTGCTTCATTTCTTTTTGTTTTGGACTGGTAACTAATAGTTCTCCAGAAGAGTAATGTAAGATTCAACCCATTATTCTGTGTTTCGGCTATCTTGGTTATGTTAGCCTCATTCTGTTTCAAAGCTACTTTTATTACATTCTGTTAATCAAAGCACTGAAATGATGCATCACTTGAACTTCCTTCCCAGTGATAGTCAAATAGTTTGGTAGTTCTTGAGGTTATTGCCTTGATACTTTCTTGAGAGTGGGTGATTATAGAAGCACACTGATTTAGTGTCAGTAGCTATGCTTATATGCAAAACTGCTTTTAGTTTCATTTGTCTAATGTAAATTGTACATTTTTGTTTCATGATTTGTAGGGAGCAACAAGATATCTTATGCCGAGGCCTTTGAACTGTGAGGTGGTAGAAAGAAAAGAGAATGTTCATCCAAGGATGATTGACAGTTTATCTAATTTGCCTTTACTTTATTCCTAGCAGAATAGTTTCCTCTTCCTATACCTGCATTCATGTGCATATCTTTCACTTACATGGAAGTCATATACCCAACACTGTACCCACAAAAATAATTGTATCTAAACAGTCTTGATTATTATAGATTACAGGTACATGTGTTACCTCAGAAAATTAATTCACATAACATATAATTTCTATTTTTAAAATAATTGAATCTTTATCACATAGTAGTCTTCTTTAATAAACAACTATTTATGGAATTCATACAGTGGGTAGAGTACTAAATTAGCATGCAAGATAAAAAGGCCTATTCTGTAAAATTTATGATTTCTTTGCAGAGAAATAAAATTTTTGCATTAGTTTAAAAAATCATGTAATATTATTTAATGAATTAAAATAACACCATGAGCTTAAATATCAAAAGGAAACAATATGGTTCATAAAACAAGTGGTAAGAGAGGTTTCATAAGGGATAAAAGATCATTGTTCTTTTTGGTGTAAAATATATTTTTTTCCAGTCCTGGGCTTGAGCTCAGGGCCTGATCACTGTCCTTGGACTTTCTCAAGGCTAGAGCTCTACCACTTGAGCCTCAGCACCACTTCAGCACTTTTTACTATGTACATGGTACAGAGGAATGGAACCCATGTCTTCGTGCATTCTAGGCAAGCACTCTACCACTAGGCTAAATTATTGCCCCATAAAATAATATTTTTTTAAATTCAGGTTATATAAATTTTCATAATTGTTTTTGACAATTAGTTGGCTTGAGCTGCTATAACAAAATGCTGTAAATGCGATGGCTTCAACCACAGGCTTTGGTTTTCTAACCATTCTAAAGGTGGGAGTGTGAAATCAGTTTCCATCATGGACCTCAGAAGCTTCTCTCCCTGCTGGCGGGTGACAATCTACTAGCTATGGGCCTACATGGTCTTTCTTTAGTAGGTTGTATGTGGAAAGAGCAGGGACCCTGGACTCCATGTTCTTATAAGGACCTAATCCTGGTGGATCAGCCCTATCCTGGTCCTGTAAGCCCATTTAATCGTAATTACTTCCTTGGGAGCATTATCCCCAGATGCTGCCACAGTGAGGGTTGTGGCTTCCAACATTTCAATTTGTGATCAGTACCATTCATAGCATTGCATCAATTTAATAAATATTGATCTTAGGTCAGTAAGTGAAAGGATCTCCAGTTGGTTCCTTTGTAAGAACTATATGCCAGCCCAGCTGGTGAGTCCAACACTCTTTAGTCCAGACTAGTATGTCATGCCAGTGCAGGGATAAAACCAGTGTTGAATACAAACTAACTGAGACTTAATGCAGATAGAATCCTTCTAAACAGTAACCAAATATTGCCACTGGATGGAGTGGGTAATTGTCAATCCTTCATCTATACATTGATATGATCTGTACTGTCTACATATTAGGCTCAGATTCCATTAGATAAAGCATATTAATTTAGTTGTTTAGATTAAGGCAATTAAGGCAAAAATTAAGGCACAATTAAGACCAAAAGGTATATTAGCACATCTCATTTTGAGCATGAATTTGCCAACCTCTTTTATAATTGACTAGTTTTACCTCCTGTATTGGAAACTATCATTATTGACGTGCATCCAAATGAAATCCTTCTTTTTTGTTTCCTAGTGAATTATTACTGCAGTTATTATTTCAGTAACACATTCATTTTTTGTATTTTTTTATTTATTGTATAGAGGGGTTACAGTTATTTTCACCAGATAGAGGGTACATTATTTCTCACACATTGATACCCCTTCTCATGTTTTTGTCCCCATTTCCCTCCTCCACCCTCTCTCAATCATCTTGTTTTCCCATGTATTAGATTGTTTGCTTATTATTGAGATGAGAGTCTTAATATGTGGCCTTGAATTCGTGGCTGTTCCTGTTATCTCAGCCTCCCAAGTTGCTGATAATTACATATGCATGCTACTGTGCCTCACTTTAAGAAAAATACTGTTTGTAGTATGATACTTGACGCTGACTCAAGGCTCCAGGCTTCCTAGGCCAGCACTCTTTTACTCATACAGAAAACCCTTTTTCTCTGATTCCTTCGATAACATATTCTCACGTTTTCCCTGGGCCTGTCTAGACTAAGATAGTCTTACTAGCGCTTCCAACCATACCTGGGATAACGGGTGGGTCACCAGCTCCAACATTTTCTATTTAACTGGCGTCTCACAAACTTTGTTTTCCCAAGAATTGTCTGGTCTGGAATTGTGATTCTCCCTTTTTTAAGTAGGATTCTAGGAATAAGCCACCATACCACTCATTTTATTTCATTTCTTCTCTTCATATAAACTCAGGATCTCATAATGGCCCAGTGTGCTTGACTGATCGGCTGGCACCAACGAATTGAGCCATGCCACTGTGTGCTGTGTGCTGGTTATTTTGGAGAAGGATTCTCATGAACACTTTTTTTTTGGACAGGCTGACTATAAACTTCTGTCTTTTGGATCAAGGATTATAGGAGACTAATTATTCTTAATACTTGTATTTAGCCATAATTCTATTGAATCTTTTCACCTAATTTTTTATTGTTTCTCTTCCTTAACTTTTTTTTTTTGGCAATGGGGCTTGAACTCTGAGCCTGGGTGCTGTCTCTGAGCTCTTCACCTCAAGGCTAATGCCCTACCCCTTCAGCAACAACACCACTTCCTATTTTCTGGTGGTTAATTGGAGATAAGAGTCTCACAGACTTTAGTGTCCTGGTCTGGCTTTGAACTGCAATTCTCTGATCTCAGCCCTCTTGAGTAGATAGGTTTATAGGCCTGAGGCTCCCAGCTTTTTTTTTTTAAATATTTTATTTCCTATTTTTGGTTAGCCTCATCAATAAAACATATAGACATGGTTTAAAAATTTTAACTTAAATTTTTTAATTAAATATTTTCTCCTGTTTGCTTTTATTGTGAACCTTGATTTAGTTATGTGTATTTCAACTTCAAATTCTTTTACAAAGCTGTAGTAATAAAAACAGTGTGGTACTAGCACAAGAATAGGCCAAGAACTAATGGAATACAATAAAAGACACAAAAATGAACCTACAGACCTATGGCCACCTAATGTTTGATAAGAGAGCCAAAAACAGATCAGGAGTTTGGCCTAATGGTAGAATGCTTGCCTAGCATGCACGAAGACCCAGGTTCAATTCCTTAGTGCCACCTACATAGAAAAAAAATTAGAAGTGGTGCTGAGGCTCAAGTGGTAGATCTCCAGCTTTGAGAAAGTCCAAGGACAGTTCTCAGGCCCTGAGCTCTAGTCCAGCAGTGGCAAAAAAATAAAAAAGAAAAGAAAGAAAAAAGAAAGCCAAAAACACAAGATGGAAGAAAGCCCCTTCAAAAATGATACTGCCAGAACTGACTATACATGTGTAGAAAACTAAAGCTAAATCCTTATGTATCACCCTATATCAGAATCAAGTTGAAATGTATCAAAAACTCAATGTAAGACTCTTCAGGTTGATGCAAAGAAGTTTTGGATAAATGAGATTGCATCAACCTGAAGAGTTTCCCCATAGCAAAGGACATAGCTGACAAAATAAATAGAAAGACTACAGAATGGTAGAAGATCTTTGCTAGCTACACATCAGACAAAGGCCTCATATCTGAAATATGAGCTCAAAAATTAATTTCTTGTACCTGACATAAATTGGTAGTTCTCTAAATGGGAACTCTGAACCCTTTTAATCTAAAATATACTTTATTTGGCTCTCATTTTGAGCAAAGCCTGGAAACATTAACATTTATGTTGTGTATTAATACATCATAGATATTTGAAGATATATCATGTCATTATTTTCTGGCCTCTATTCTTCCTGTTGGAATGGTTGTCAGATTAATGGTAATTCCTCTGTGATTCATGTATCTTTGCTCTTTGGTTAGTTTTATGCTATTTCTTTCTCTTGGAACTCATGTTAGAGATGGGAACTGTTGATTCTGCTCCAAGTATCTTAATGAATATATATTTATTCCTTACTTCTTATCTCCTCTGTAGTCCAGTCAGTGGTTTAATTTTTCTCTGCTGCTTAAATTTAAATATAGACATCACTAGGAATTTATTTTCTATTCTGAATTCTATTTTGGTACTACTTCATTTTATTCTTTCTGTACATCAATAATTATTTTAAATATCCTTAATTTGTTATCCTTCCTACTGATTATCATCAGTTTTCTCAACCATGCACATTGACCACTGTAGCTACTCATTGAGTTTATGTAGCTCTTTAACGTGTGACTACATGAAATGTTTTTAGGATAATGCACTGCATATAGAATTCCTACAGAAGATCATGGCACCTATTCCTGTTTCATTATTAGTTAACTGACTCTGTGTATGTCTAATTTTGGATTATGAGCTTATCTGAAGGGAGCTTCATCTGTGAAAGTTCTGGGTAGCTCAGAAGCACATAGTTCCAGAGCAATATTTATGTTACTATCTATCATCTGCTCTAGTAATACCACTAGCCTAGGCTATTTTTGCTTTCAATTTATCAAAGAAGGTTAGAGTGCCCTGAGATAGGGCAGCATAAATTCTACCAGTGAACCCAGATGAAGTTAGTTTGATGGACCAATGATAAAATAATCTCAAGAAGAACATAGGCATTTTTACTATCTAAAGCCCAGGTTAAGATAAACAGCCTTCCATGAGAACTTCTTGCATTGGAAAGGGTAGTCTTGCAGAAAGGCCTGGCTTATTGTAGTAGCCTCAGTTCCCATTCCACATTTTGTGTGGGACTAAGTATTAGTCACTGATCACTTATGGTCATAAATGCCCGTTGTAAGCAACAGACTACTACAGCCAGAGTACTGCTTGTACTCAATATAAGCTTAAAGTTATTGCCTCTATTATTTTTTATTAAAGAATTTATTAACATTGATTTTTACATCATATTTCAAATGATACATTTAACAAACAAGTGTTCAATAAGGGAATCTCTATAAACAATCACTGGCACTTAGTTTTTAGACCATAATCAAAATTAGGCTAAGGGTTTGTATATCATAGACACATTAATTTATGAAATAAAACATATCTATAGAGTCATAGGTTTTTATGTCTATGTAGTTGTGTTTATATTTCCAATACCATGTCCATAGCATTGGGTATGCAAATATTGAGTCCTCACTCTTGTACCGTTTGGATCTAATAGCTACATATTAAGGATACCATGCGCCTTTTGTTCCTTTGGTCTTGACTTGTCTCACTCAACTTGATTCGATCTAGATTCATCCACTTCCCTGCAGTGCCTCTATTATTTTTTAATTTTAGAATATAAATAGAAATCTGCTATTTGCTATTTGTAGCCATATTGTGAGGAAATATATAAGCCTAGCTTATATAAATAACTTAGCTGACTAAGGCATAAGTCCTGGGCAAAGATGATGAGAAGGTTGAAAGCAGAGTCATTATAAAGTAATAAGACCGGCTACATAGATGAGGACACAGGGAATCCATATTAGTTCTAAACAGATATCCATAGGTCCTGAATCAGAAGGAGAAACTAGGAAGTAAACTGAAAGGTAGTCAGGCTTTCAGCTCAACCCACCTCATTTTAGATACTAAATTACAAGGGTAAGGAAAACAAAGGAAGCCTGAATCTCCTTTAAAGTGGTAAAAAGCCACCATTTTCTAATAAATAAAAATGTAAAATACTAATAATTAAAATACTAATAAAATGTCTGGGGAAAGGAAGCCCTTTTAAAATTTACCAACTGTCCCTGTATCTTGAATATGCACAGACACATGGCCATATTTTAAACAATAGACAGCACCCCATCCTATATACTGTTGTGTAATGGTTGGGAGTCTCTAGACAGCATGATTCTATGTATTCTTCCAGCTCAGAAAATATAAAGACCATAGATGAATACCATCATTTTCAGTTTTCTTAGTTCATTTCCTCTAGAAATGCCTTCACAGACCCCAGCAGAGGTATGCTTTACTAAACTTCTGGGCATAGCTTAGTTTAACCAAGTTGATAGGATTTACCACACCATGCATTACAACTAAGAAACCTACAATGACAAATCATTATCAGTGATTTTATAGCTTTCATTAAGATTATCAATTGACATATAACATTAACAGGTAAATCCCCAAGTAATATTATCTTCTATAGGAAAGAAGCCCATATTTTTGGATGTATTTAGAATATAGAGTAAGCAATCCATGGTTGAGTTACAGCTCCAGCAGCTCATTCTGTTTTATTCTCTACCATCTTCCACTACAGAGTTCCATTGGAAAGGTCACAATGGCTGCATACAGTCCAGCCATCACTCCTCATTTTGGCCATCATTTCCATTATAATTATTATTCCTTTGTAAACACTATAGGTTAGAACTTGTTATACTATTCATATTGATTGAAAGGAAGGTATAAATACAAGAGTACATTTTCAAATGGCAGTGGAAATGAAACTCTAGTGGGGATCATACTGACACGTGGTGCCCAGTGCAAGGAACTGTGCCCTAAGACCACACACCAACTGTCAATATGCTATCACATCTGCAGCAAATGAACTAGACAAGTCTGTTTTAGCTGGGCCCTGGTAATCATACCTATAATCCTTGTTGCTTAGGAGACTAAAATCTGAGGCTCATTGGTTCAAAGCCAGCCTGGTCAGGAAACTTGGTGAGATTCTTATTTGCAGACAGCCACCAGAAAACTGGAACTGGAGTTGTGACTCTTAAGTGGTAACATGCCCTGAGTTTTTCTGCTCAAGACTAGTACTCTAGCACTTTGAGTCACAGCCTCACTTCCAGTTTCCTGGTGATTAATTGGGGATAAGAGTCTCATAGACTTTCCTGCCTATGCTTCCTTTTAACCACGATCCTCAGCTCAACATCGTGAGTAGCTAGGATTACAGGCATGAGTCTGGCTTCATTTTTACTTTTGTTGAAATTATATAATTATTTATATACTAACTTTTAGCAAAAGTTTGCCCTTTTACTAGTTTAAAAATTATATATGAAATTATGTATGTATAACCCCCCATAGAGAGCTACTAGTCTGTAGCAGAACAGTATGAGGGGAGGGAAAGGGGGAAGGGGTAGCAGCAACACAGCTCCAAGCTGCCATCTCAGCCTTCGGAGATGTAACTATGCTAGCGTGTATTTTTTATTTTGACTATAAAAACATCCATTTTTCATTTGAAGAAGTGAGAATGAGATTCTTAAAACACAGTCAACCTTCACTGTAGTATTTAAAGAACTAATTCTTTTGCTGGTACTGAGGTTTGAACTAACATCCTTGATCTACACACCTGCTCAGCCAGCACCCTGCCAATCCAGTCACACACCGCCAGAATAGCAATGTCCTAGATGTTTTGAAGACAGAGGTTTCTGAACTATTCTGTCTAGGCTGGCTTTGAATAATGGTCTTCTAGATGTCAGCCTCTTGAGTAGCCGACATTCAAGGCTTGAGCCTCTGGTACCAAGCAAAACTAAATTACTTCTAAAATGAGCAAATTGAAGCAGAGGTACTTCGTTACTTCTATGTTAGCTCTAAGTGCTGAGTGTGAAACTAGTTCCATGTACATAAAGCTGGGAAAATAGTGCTTGATTGCATGAGTGATATGAAATTAAAAATGGAAATTTAGTGTACCAAGATAGCTTGAAATATTTATACTTCAGATTACTTACTGAAATTATTTTCATATATATATATATATATCTAGCAAAATATAGGTTATAAAAAGAACATAGTTTTACAACTTGGTCCAAAATTTCAGTATTAGAGTAACATAATACATGAAAGCATCATTTTTATAGCAACATGTATAAATCCTAAAATCATTATCTTTGATCTTTTGCAAATATGTTGTGTTTTTTTAGGTATTTGTCTCTATTTCTCTGTCACCCCTCCCAACATAATACTCTTTCATACTTGCTGGCATGTATATTTAATAGGAAGTTGCCTGAATTTTGAAATTCAGGAACCCATTTTAACCAAAGCACTGTTCCATTTTGCTTGAGCAACGTCATGTTTTCCTCTTTTTCCTGGGAGTATCCTGCCCTGGGCCCTGTTTCCTTTCACCTCTTGGTCAAAGACTGCTTCCTTTCAGAGTGAGAAGAGTACATTAAAAAGCACAATAATAATAATAATAAATGTTAATCAAAAAAACTGCATGTGTCTTTCTGATTGTGCCAGTGTTGTGGTATTCAATTATGCAATTTTCATTGGCATATTAATCATCTTTTCAACAAACAAGCTGGCGTTAATTAAAGCAAACCATGGATAAAGACATGTTGCCGGATCATCATTCCGTTTATCACAGTGCACCGGCTGGCCGTTAAGTAAATTCCGGACTGTGAGATGAATTTCAATGCTGGCTTCATGTTTTTGTTGCTGTTGTTGGAGTTTGAATGCAACTCATTTAACAATAGTAGCAACAAACTTCCAACTTCACATGAGAAAGATGAATTTGTTTGTAATTAATGGTGAAGAAAGCTAGAATAGCTGTATGCTTCTAGTGTGGAGTGGGACTATTTACAATCAATTTGGTTTTTTGTAGACTTCCATATTTCCCCTTAACATTAAGTGCCAGAAGGACAGGAATGAATAGTGCATTTGTTGCTTTCTTCTTTCTTCCTTGCGAAAAATACTCTCTAAAAACAGCAAGTTAATGGTTACAGTTTGCACATTAAGTTAAACACTTGTTTTGATGAAAAGAAGGTATGCACAGGATTTAAAAACATGTTGCTTAAATCCTTGGATTTTAACTAAACAAAGATGTTTGTTGGAAGTGAATTTTAAAGCATTACGTTTTCTGTACTACAAACTAAACTGTTTCAACTCTGATTACATGCAGTCTCAGATTTCCTTATAAGTAATTGTTACATTACCATCTGTCTTTTAATTTTCTACAAACCCAAGCACTAATCAATACAGAGGGTATAAATCAATTTCACAAACATATAGTTGAAACAAAGAAAATTAAATGTGTATGCCATTTTACTGGGTTAATCTTAAAAGAGTGGATTTTCACAAATACATCTTTTGTCTGCACTTTTTTTGTTGTTTATTTTTTGTTTTTGTCATGGGGCTTGAAATCTAGGCCTGGGTGCTGTCCCTGAGCGCTTCAGCTCAAGGCTACCGCACTACCCTTGAGCCTCAGCTCCACTTCCCATTTTCGAGAGATTAATGGGAGGTAAGAATCTCATGACTTTTCATTGCCCAGACTGGCTTTGAACCTTGATCCTCAGATATCAGCCTCTTGAATAGCTAGGATTACAGACATGAGCCACTGTGCCTGGCTTTGTCTGCACTTTTAACAAACATAGAATCTTTTTTTTTTTTGGTTGGTGCCAGGGCTTGAACTCAGGGCCTGGGCACTTTCCCTGAGCTCTTCAGCTCAAGACTAATGCCCTACCCCTTGAGCCACAGTTGCTTTTCTGGTTTTCTGGTGATTAATTTAAGAGTCTCAGACTTTTGAATGTCCAGGTTAGCTTTGAACCAGGATCCTAAGATCTTAGCCTCCTAATAGCTAGAATTACAGGCATCAGACACTGGGCCTGGCTTCCCTTTGTTTTTATGATCATTTTTCCTTTGAATTTACTATGCAGAATCATGCTCTACCCCATTCTTCAAGGCTCTTCCATATTACCTCTGTCCCAAATGTCCTCTCATCTTTGGCTATCAAAATTTCCCCATTCCCAAATCATCAAGACTAATCATCTTCAGAATGGTTCTCAAAATTTCCTCATAAAGAATGTCTAGATTCGTTATTCTTAAAACCACTCTCTGCACCAGCAACAGTAGCATTACATGGAACTTGTCAGAACACTCTCAAAAACCATCCGGACCTAAAAATGTAAAAGTATCGAGGCAAAGAGGCTGGCAACTATCCAAGCAGTATTGTGTTTACCATAGCCTTAAAGATCTTGTGTGCCTCTTAGCCATCTGTCTGTATGTATGCCTCTCTCTTCAGTTGCACTTATCTCCTAGAGGGAAGTGATCATATTTTTCTTACTTACATAGTAGCATCAGAAAAAAATAGTCTCTCAGTATACTTTATTCAATAGAAGATGAAAGAATGAATATATTAGAAAGCATAGATTGCACTTTTGTGATACTGGCCTCATTTTTTTGAAACATCTTCTTTTTTAAAAAATCTTTAAAGATATTAGAATTTATAGAATTTTATAAGTTTTTGTAGTTTTTTAAAAAATTCTGTTTGTTTTTTAGGAGTTTGCAAAAACTCATATACAGGAAACTTTTATTCATTTTGTTTCTTCATTTTAAAGACATTATCCATTTTTATTTATTTCCTAGATAACATCAGGGCTAAAGCACAGTTTTCCTTTCAGATATGAGACTTTCCCATTAACCTCTCATTTCAGGAAGACCTGAAAATAGATATTTTCCAGGTGTGAGATTTCTACTTAAGGCTAGTCTGAGGAATTTCTGTGACCAGTGTTCCATCAAATGTTTAATCATAGTCTGTCCATTTTGATCATAGTGGTCTATTTGTTTAATGTTTTATTTTAAAGTACTTGTAGGCTTGTCATAATGTAGTCATGAGAAAGACTGATATTGAACCATTTATAAAGAAATGGAACTGGGTGCTGGTGGCTCACACCTGTAATCCTAGCTACCCTGGAAGCTGAGATCTGAGAATCATGGTTCAAAGCCATCCTAGGCATGAAAGTCCATGAGACTCTTACCTTCAGTTAACTACCAGAGAACCAGAAGTAGCTCAAGTGGTAGAGTGATAGCCTTGAGCTGAAGAGCTCAGAGACAGCACCCAGGCCTGGAGTTCAAGCCCCACAACTGACAAAACAAAACAAAAAAAAAAAGGAAGGATGGAAGGAGGGAAGGGACGGAGGGAAGGAGGCAGGGAAGGAAAGATTTGGAAAACTTATATTTAGTGAAGAAGATCAGACCCAGAGAGACAAAGGATGTATGTTTGCTCTTGTATGTGGGAGCTAGATTTAGCTTATAAGCTTATCACTAAAGACATTGGGTGATATGTTAAGTATTCACAAATGTATTAACTGAAATATGGTAGATTCAAGAGAGAAGTCAGAAAATGTAATCCCTTAAAAAGGTAAAGTCAAAGTTCAGAAAAATAAAACACTAGGAAATGATACTGGAAAGGGCTACGGGGGGGGGGGTCAGGGAGAAAGGGATAGACAGATGAAGAGGAAAAAGGGAAGAATGCAGTTAAAAATCCAATATAGAGTTAGGCACTGGTGACTCATGCTTGCAATCCTAGCTACTTGGGAGGCTGAGATCTGAGGATTACCATACAAAGCCAGTCTGTGTGGAGAAAATACATGAGATTCTCAATAACCACCAGAAATCTGGAAGTGGCACCCTGGCTCAGCGGTAGAGCACTATCCTTATGCAAAAGTGTTCAGGGAAAGCACTCTGGCCCTTAGTTCAAGCTCCTTGACCAATAAAAAAAAAAATCTGTTGAATATCCCTCAAAATTAAGAAGGGATGAGTACCAGAGGGGTGGATCAGAATGTTTAAAGTGACATTGATCACTATATATTGTATTCAGAAAGTGCTTTGTTAAATGGCAAACTGCTATACAACTTAATGTATTGAAAGATCAATTTTCTGTTTCTTTGTTTTAAACTACCTTCTTTTTGTCTTTTCTTTTTTGGTATTGGGATTCAGACGTTGAACCCTAGATGTTGTACTTGGTAGGTAACACTTTGCCACTGAGTTACATCCTAGCCCCAGAGAGTTCCTTTGAATGCCCTCACTTTCTTCATTGTTAATATATAGGATTATTAAATTAAACAAGTGCTACTGATACAGTACAGCTATTCAGATTTCATAGTTTTCCTTCAGGAATGTCCTTTATCTGTTTCAAAATCGCTACAGTTCCATATGGCTTTTAGGTATCCTACCTATCTCTTCATCAAATCTGTCCATTCCTCAGGCTTCCTTGTCCTTCCAGATACTTCTGGAGAGAAGTACTTCATTATCTTGTAAAATGTCTCTATATTTACATCTGTCTGATGATTTGTCAAGATTAGATTCACATGTTTATCATTTTAAGCAAGAGAACCACACAATTCTGCCTTTATCAATCTATCATGTCAGAAGGCACCCAGAATAGTGATGCCTCCTACTGCTAAGAATGCTAAGGGGAGCTCTGTAGGCCAACCACTGTATTTAAGATGTCCCAGTTTAATTGAAGAGACTTTTCAGGTGTTTAGATGACAACACTAATCCCAAATAACATAATCTGTATCCAAGTACAATAGCAAAGCGATAGCTTTAGAAAAGAAAATAATTACACATAAAGCTTAAATAATTAGAATTTTGTGTCATCAAAGTTTTATACACATGGTAGTACATGAGTGAAGGGACTGGTAATATTTATCAAAAGTATAGTGCTTAAATTGGGCTTCTTGCTGTGCATATTATTTTTATATTAATGAAAATGAACACATGAAGATAATTAGCCTTTGTGATTACAATTTCTGTATATGTCATTTAGGTATCTTGAAAAGCAGGAAGGGAGGAAGGGGGACCATGATAGAGGTAGAGATCTAATGGTTGATGGATGAGTCATGGAGAAGAAATTTACTGGAGTAGAACCATAGCTAGGAAATCCATTGATATTTTGAGTCTCCATTTCATTTATTACATATTGGACTATTGGGAGAATATCAAAGGTACTTTAAATTTGAATGTAAATTTGCTAAATAAAAATATTAACAACTTTTTCCTTACATACTGAAATGTAATCCATATGGAATCTCTATTGGAAGAATAGTTTGTGATGATATAGTTGATTATATTTCTAGAATTTCTATTTAATTATCTTTTTTATTAATTTTCTCATTAAATGTGTATTTATTCATCAGCTGTATATGACCAATATCAAACTGGGTGGTCCTATTTCCTTTAAGAGAGGCAAAAATATTTCTTTGGTAAGACAGAAGTATCTTATGCCCAATACACTTTGTATAGTTTTCAGCTTAGTATTCAGTAGTTTATTTCCATAGCTGTGTCATTTCCCTTGCAACTTGAGCCTGTGTACTTCATTTTTATATACCAGACATCTATTCATAGCTCATATACATGCTGGAAAGAGGAGAAAAAGTTACCAAAATTGAGGTGAGGAAGGAGAAGTGTATGCAAATATGGGGTGCTGGGAGAAAGTATATGTTTGCAAATCCCATTCTATCTTAGTGTATTCTGAGTAGTAGAATGGACAGAAGAATGGATAAAAATATGTTGTACACTGGGCAAACAAGTTTATGTTTGATCTACAAGTGAGAAAAAGCCATTGAGGTCAGCCCACAAATATCTAATGAATTCAAGAGGACATAGCTGAATTACAGTAATAACAATATAACCAGTTTCTGAATTCTTGCAAACAGTGGTGGACCATATTTTAGGATTAAAAGTGCAGACTATAGTGGTGAGGGAAAAACATTGCTACCAATTTTTAAGCATATAGCCATATACAGGAAAAATTTCAAATAGAATATTTGCTGTAGCACTCACCTCTCTTTTTCTTTTTTTTTCTTCTTCTTTTTGTTGGTGTTACCCACCTTAGAGTCTCTTCCTCTAACTCCTAGAGCTACTGGTGGCTTGCATATCCCGGAGCTCTTTCTACTTCAGCATACACAATTGACTTCATGTAAGGGTTCTCTGCTGGGTTCCAGGAAGATTATTAATAAATAAATAAATAAATAATAATGGTAAAATGTGAAATTCCTGACATTCATACTTCAAGACTAGTTAATTTTATGAAGAAGAATGTTTCTAATTCAAGTAAGGTCATTATTTGGTGGCATTACAGACACTATGTCTAATAGATTTGAGTAAAATACTTCTGTTAGTGAGGGGCAAAAACCAAAGATTTAATGAAAGGAGGACAGATTCCTTAGTCAAGTGCCTTTGCTGTCTCCACTTTACTGCCTTGTTTGTTCTCTTTTCTTTCTATCCTGTAGACACACTACAAGCTCATTTTACTCAGTCTTCCCACCGCGTATTGAATGCCATAAATGTATTCTGCACCAACTGCTTCAGGAGAGACAGTCCTTTACACAAATGGCAGTTGGTAAGCGGGAAAGAAGGGGTTTTTATGAAGGCAAGCAGTGGAGTTGGTAGGGAGAATGGAGCTGGGGACATTAGAAAATGGCTTTTGCAATCAATCACAAGATTAAAATCAAAGTCTTCTTCAAACTGATTAGACAGCATTTGTCACATGGAAATTTGTAGATTGTGTAGAAAATGTGATAATCTGAATTCCAATGGCCCAAATAGTCTTAGATACATTTGTTATACATTTTGGCTAAATGAATATTGTTTTTATTATTGCACAAAAGAATAACATTTTGTGAATTGTCTAAGACACATCCTTGCCAATTTTTTACTTTTCATAAGCTGTTATCTATACATTATTATTTATATATTCAAAATGTTTCATCTATTATGTGTTTATTATTATGTGATGGTGTTATTTCTTTTTATATGTCCCCTTCTGAACATAATTAATAGAATGTTTTAGTCTTCTAAATTATGTGCTAAAGAGCTTCACAAGAAGTATATGTCTTTGGGAATTATAGATGGATGGAATACTTTTATTGAAAACAAGATAAGAGAGTATCCTGCTTTATTAGAGAATAAACATACATTAGTTGAAGTTTCATATAAACCAAACAGTTAAGAAATTGTTTTAAATAATGTGAGTGTAGAAATTTTGTATTTACAACTAAATGAGGTGTCATTTCTGGCCAATGTGCACATTCTATAAAACATAATATTTTCCAAGAATAATATATTTTCTCATTGGTAAGGAATTTTGACAGTTACTGAAAGTACACAACTAATCTGAGATTTTTTCTCTGAATTTGAGCTGGAAATAAACTTAAGGTTCTAGGAAATGATAATATATGAGTTATATATAGTGTATATGCAAATATATAGTAGCTTAATATATTTTAGCTTAATTTTATGTTATTAAAATATAATTATAAGATATTCTGAATACATATACACTTATATTACTAAACAACAATAGCATTTCTGGTTTACTAAACAATGCAAACATGTTTGACTCAACAAGTAACAATGGTGCATCCATGTAATCACAGCTATCCAGAAGCCCCAGAATAATATTCTGGTTTGAAGCCATCCCAAGCAAAACATTAGTAACACCCTGTCTTAACAACAAAAAAGCTGGATGTTGGAGCATTGTCATGCTAGCTATGTGGATGTTTTAACTATGAGGATGCATGACTAGGAAGACAGTGGGCCAGGTTGGCCAGGGCGTAGAGTATAAGACCTCCTAGAAAAAGTAACTAAAGCAAGAAAAGATAGATGTGGCTCAAAAAGTAGAGAATATACCTAGTAAATATGGAAATCTGAGCGTTTGAGTCCAAACCCGTGTACTACCAAACAAACTAAAACAAACAAGAATATTGTGAGGGCTGAGAATGTTGTTGCTATAACTCTAGTAGCTCTCACAATCTCACTATCACTCAGGAGACTGCAGGATTGTGGCTTAAGACTAGTTCAGATAAAGGTTAGTGAGATCCTATATCGTGAACAAACAGGACATGGTGGCACATACCTGTGGTCCCAGATACTGAGGAAGTTCAAGTAGAAGAATTATGATTCACTAGGCCAGGCAAGTTAGCACAGGAGACTATCTGGAAAACAAACTAAGAACAAAAAGGCCTGGGCCATGTTTGAAATGGTGGAGCATAAGTACGTGTCTCTCAAGAGAGTCCCCAATATTGAAAAGAGAAAGAAAAGAGGAAAAATGATAGAAAGAAAGAGAGAAAAGGAGAGAGAAGGAGAGAAAGAGAACAAGAGAAAAGGAAGGAAAGATGGAAGGGAAGGAGGGAGGAAGGCAGGTAAGAAAGGAGGAGAATATTTATGATGTATACTTCAGTTAAAATGTTCATGAAAAATCAGTCATGCACCAGTGGCTCAAGCCACTCAGGAGGCTGAGATATGAGGATCATATTTCAAGGCGAGCCCTAACAGGAAAGGTCATGAGATTCATATCTCCAGTTAGCTACCAAAAATAAAAAGAAAGAAAGAAAAAGAAAGCCAGAAATGAAACTGTGGCTCAAGTGATAGAGTGCTAGACTCGAGCAAAAAAAAATCTCATGGCCAGTGCCAAGGCCTTATATTCAAGCCTTGGATTAAAACACACACGCACACACACACACACACACACACACACACACACACACACACACACACACACAAACACGTTCATTTCATTGAAACCATAGAGTATCTTTTTTTTTTATCATACTGAAAGTGATGTAATAGGTTACATCATAAGTCACATAAAGAGCACATTTCTTTTTGACCATCTATATGTTCAAAATATATATGTGTATATATATATATATTCTTGTAACAAATTCAGTTTGTCATGCCTAAATGAGAGTTTTTTTAAATCATTATTTCCTTTCAAAGCTGATATTGTAATGGCAATATAATTTAATTCAAATAACCTGAGTTTAATTTTATAAGTATTAATAATTGAATGAATATTTTCATGAGTCAGATTATTTCTTTAAGCTTGGTTATAAACAAGGCATTGTATTTTATTTTGTTAAATATTTATATAAACCAATTAATAATGTATTATAAAAGTAGAAGTAAATTACTCTGGAACCAGATGTAAAATCTTGAGACATTTAGATCTGTGCTGGACAAAAGTAATTTCATTCAAATATTAGTAATCATAAACTAAAATATATGAGAAATATCAAAGTATACAGTGTATTTACATTTCTGTGGGCTCTGCCCTTCTTTTGTGACTTTTTTGAGATTATAAAATGTATAGCCTCATAATTATACACTATGAAAATATCAAAAGATCTTGTTTTAAATGTAATCTATTTTCTGCTGTAGTTTTCTGTCCTCTCTCCTCTTTTTGTCTTATTTTTTTACTCTCTTTTCTGTCTCTCTCTTTGTCTCTGTTCCCTCTTTCTCTTGTCCATGTCTATTTCTCTCTATATGTGTCTCTCATTCTTTCTGTCTTTCTCCTCTCTCTGAAAATAAATATCATTTCACTTATGTATAAATGTTTAATCTCTTCTGCAAAGTCAGTTCAATGATAGAAATAAATCTGAACTTTGCCAGCTGTTTTATTGACTTAATATGTATGCATCCCTTAATTAAAAAAAAAAGGCTTCACATATTGCTTTAACAATTTATTTCAACTATTGATTTTAATTATGCCCACAATCTTGTTTATTAATTTATTTATCAATAAATTGTATAATTGGGCTCTTTTCAATTTACTTCAGCATAATTTCATCTAAATAGACATTATAGTAAAGGGTTTTTTCTGATAGCTTTTTGAAAAGTTTAAACATGCATTACACAAGCAAAATTAAGAATAGTTTTATTTCTGAAAGATAGCAACAAATATTCATTGATTCATGGTGAATCATTGCTTGTTCAATTACATATCAAGTGTCATTGCATATAAACCAAATACATATTTTTCTCACTTTATGAATGTAAAGGGTCCCAGGTAAGAACTAGGCAGAGAAAAGCACACAAATAAATTATTTACCTTTACAGTAAGTTCATGTTGTAAAAGAGAAATATACATCAAAGAAGAATGCATGATTTGCAGAAATTTCCTTTGAAGGCAAGAATCTTTTATTACTTTATTGAAGACAGATTCAGTTTATAGTAGCTACATTTAAGAGTCCCTATTTATTAATGCATATAAAATGCAGTTAATTCAAGAAAAAGATAACTTTTTAAGAAACACCTGCAATCAAAATGTAGGAACTATATAGGTGGATAGATAGGTAGGTTTCTGTATATATATATACATATGAATATGTATATATATAAATTTGCTAAATGTATAGAGAATTGGACTTGAATAGTTACTAATTGCTATTAGAAAGAATGTAAAGAGGGTAGGAAAAAAGTCACCATTTGTGGGAAAAGTAGTGACTATCCCCAAAAAAGAAGAGAAGAAGGAAAAAAAGACGATCCTGGTAATTATAGACCAGTCAGCTTAACTTTGATACTGCAGTAGATACTAGAGCAAATCGTCAAACAATCAATTTGCAATCATCTAGAAGAGCAAAAGTTAGTGGGTAGCAACCAACATGGTTTTGTGAAGAGCAAATTGTGCCAGGCCAATTTAATTTCCTTCTATGATAGAGTGACAGGCCATGTAGATAAGGGCAAAGTAATAGATGTAATCTAGCCAGACTTCAGTAACGCTTTTGAGTCCTCTCCACATGACATTCTCATCAACAAGCCAGGAGATACGGTCTAGACCCTACTTCGGTTAGGTGAGTGCACAGTTGTCTGTGGATTCATACTCCATAGTTGATTATCAGCTGCTGGTCACCATCCATGGGGCCATATGAATGGTGAAAGACCAGGATGATACTATGCATAAGGCCAGTTATATTTCCAGGGATGATCAGGGAATTCGACTTTTGTTGAGGCGTATTTAGAAATCAATTTTTCCACAAGAAGAGAGAGTTCAAATGTAAGGGCACATTTAGCAGTGTCTAGAATCGTATATGTACATTAAAAAAGAAGTGAACAGTTCACAAATGAATAACAGGCTAAAGGAAGCTATCTTTTTTAAAAATTAATAATCCAATCATAAATGTTGTTTCAAAGAAAAAGTAATATCAGGTAAAGGCTGGTTGTTCTGATAGGCTTCCTAAGAGTTTATTATTAGTGTTCTTTTCTTGGGATACAATTGCACACTATTAAGTCCAGTCTGGCCTCAAACTCTCAATCCTCTGGCCTCAGCTTCCTGACTCCTGGGATTACAGGTTTCCATCACCACATCTAACCATCAATTATTTTCTAAAACTCTTTAGAAACCACATTCAAAGAGAGCAACTAGAAGATAATATGGAGATTTTGTATTCTACAGGAAGGAATGTTAAGATGAAATGTTACCTAAATAACTATACCAAGCACCTGTATACTGGCCTTGGACATAGATTTGAGAACAATTATTTCACAGGTCATATGATGGTGAGCAATAATGAGTAATAATAAAATTCTTAACTTGTAGATAACAGAAATTTCCAAACCATGTTGACATTTTGGGAAAATTGTCTATGGACCAAAACAAGATAAAGGCCATGGGAACGAGGAGATAAAAGATAAAGAAAAAAAAAAGACAGACTAGCCTGGCTCTCCACACACTGAAAACAAGGTCCAAAGTATCAGAGAGCCACTTGCACGTATCTCAGAGCAGAGTCTTTTGATAATTCCTTTAACAAATTATCAAGCGTGTATCACAAAGCAAATTTATTTGTAGAGAGAAAGAATTTATTTTTCAAAAAAGTAATGTTTGTAAGCACACAGCTCTGTGGAATAATAAGCCACCTTTAAGGAATTTATTTTTTCATACTATTATTGACTGTTTTTGAATGTCTTATTTAAAACCAGTTGGCTGTTTAAGTAGTAAAGTTCAGGGGCGGGAGGGGGGATATGGTTTTATTCAAACCTACATTACTGATGACCTTGGAAACAATTTGTAGTGATTGAAAGATGACCCGGATTGCTTAGTTCCCATTAGACAGACTTGGATTTATTTACCCGCGCAGTCTCTTGCACACTCAGCTTGCTCTATGGCACCCCATGATTTTTATGTATAGCATACCCCCATCAAAGATAGCTGATTGGAACTACCCAAACTTTAAAACTGTTTGTATTCTGTGGTTTCTCAAGAAGTAATGAGCAAGGCTTTCTTAGAGATAACTCCCTCAGGATTAAGTCCAAGGGAGTGGTTCTTAAACATTTTTCTTCCACAACTCCCTGAGAGTTCCTGCCAAAAGCACTGCCCATTTCATCCCTCTTAATTGCATACAGGAAGACAGAAGAGGATATTATCATCTTGTCTTTATTTAGTCTAGGGGAACCCAAGATTGCTCAGGGAAGATGGCTGACAGAGTTGATAAGAGGCAGGGAGAAAAGAGGTTGTAAGAAGGACAAATGCTACCGCCATCAGCAGGAATGAGGTTGACAAACTTTGGCTCCATTTCCTTGTCAAGACTTGGCATGGAACTTCCTAATGATGTGTAGAAAAATGACACTTCCTAAATTGAAGAAATCCTTCAAAGAGGACCCACAGAAGTGATGACATCAGAACATAATGAGTTTTGTTAGACCAGAGATCAGCACCCTGAGCAGGGGCCACGGTGATTTCATTTTGACTTTTAGGACACATTTGCAATTCCTGGCTGAAGTTAAAGCACTGTACATACACAAATAAGGGACATGGAACAATCCAAACTTACTACTTACAGATCAAAACATGGATTCTTGTGTACAAACTTCTCTAAAGACTTCAGTGTAGCATTTTATAATGATGCTAATTAGAAATAGATTTTCATGCCTATGCTAAAAGCCTTGTTGAATTTTTCTCTTTTTTGAACTTGAGTTCTAAGAGAAGAGAAAAATAATGACAAAAGCAAGTTTGTAGTATCTGAGTGTATTTCCTACAAATTACAGTGGGAATAGTATTTTCTGATTAGTAGGTGAGATAATTTTAAATTAATATTTTGCTAGCAATAATTCTTACCATCTACCAATTGATGCTTTGAAATGATTGTATTTGATTAGATATAAAAATATCAGTCTAGGTTTATATATGGAAGGCGTCTATACAGCAGAGCCTACAGAAATGTAAGAGTTGGACTTACGGAGACATGAGTGTAAATCTTGACCCGTTACTGTTACTTAAGCTCCATGCACCTCAAGTTCTTCAGCTTGAAGAGGAAAGTTATTATATCTGTCTATCAAGGTTCATTTCTGGGAAGATGAAATGATATAGCATGATTTTAGTAAAAGGAAACTTCTGATAATCGAAGTATGCACACTTTTCCACTAAGGATCTGATGTAAAGGCTATTATTACCAGAATGAGGTTGAACTTCTCATTGATGTTAAAAAATATATTGAAAAACCTAACATTTAGTCAGATGATTTGGGTCTAAAGTAGTCTATATACAGTTAGCTCAGACTGGCATGATTCAACCATTTAATTTCTGGATTTTTTTCACCATGTTAATAAAAGCTGAAAACAATGCTTGTCTTAACTTATGGAGGGAAATAGCTCTCAAACCAGCAAATGGTTCCTCATGACATTCCGAGGAAGTCAGTAAAATCAAAATAAGATATTTAGCTTTTCTTTTTTTGTAGAGTTATTTAATGCTACATTAAATCACTAAAAATCATTAGGAAAAATCCAGTTATCAGTTGCTCTAGCTACACTTTGAAGAAATTGGTCATCAGAGGTAATCACAGGAAGATATATAGCCAATTTATATGAAAAAAGGCAATAAGATGTGGAGCCATAAATCTACTTTATACCTGTTACATAAAGAAGTTTTAAAGTTTCAAAGTATAATAATGGTAAAATATGACATAAAATGTATGAAGAATATTTTAGCTTATGCTTGACAGAAATATTTTCTAGAGGAAGAACATACTCTACTTTTCTTTAACAGAATGATTTTTAAAAAAGCAGGAACAAATCTGTTTCTAAATCATACACACCAAAAAAGCAAAAAATAAAACAAAAAAAGTGGCTTTTCCAAATTCAAGTTTAAAGAAGCACTGTAAATATTGTGAATAAATGTCACCTCCTCCCAGCATTAATAAATGGGGAAGTAACCCAAGTCTCTTATCTTTTTTTGGCATAATTTAAGATAGTTTATTATTTTGGAACAGCAAGCAGTGTGCACTGGTTAGATATTATCATTTGGTCACAGATTTGTAAATATATCAATTCTATGTTGAGAGAAGGATTATCCTGCACCCACTTCACTGAAAATAAGTATAGCTCCTTTCATATAGGTTTTGAACATGCTATTTTCAACCAGTTGCTATCTGTATTTGCACACAGTTTATAATTATGAGTTCTCTCTCAGGTGTTCAGTGATATTTGAGTCTGTGTTTTCTCTAAGAGGTAAAACCTTGCAATTTAGCTCTCCAGAAAAAATTGAGATGCCACAGTTAAAAATTGTTTTATAGTACTGGTACCAGGGCTTGACCTTAGAGCCTTGTGTTCTTCACTGACAGTCTTATTTATGCTTGGCACTCTACTACTTGAGCCATACCTGCACTTCAGCATTTCACTAGTTAATTGGAAATGGAGTCTCATGGAATTATGTTTTTCTGCCCTGGCTGATCTTAAGTCACAATCCTCAGTGTTTCAGCCTCCTGAATAGCTAAGAGACAGGCATGGTGCCGGTAATACAGGCCAGTGCTTGCCCAAGTATTTTGTTATTCAATCTTTTACTTTTCCAACATCTGACACCCTCCCAAAGACATCCTTCCCTAGGCCTATTTGATCTGTTGTTGATGTGGTCAGAATGGAAAATTGACTGAGAAATTAAATAAAATTTCATCATGTATTTTGTGACTTATAAGAAATATTATGTATATGGATTTATTCACTTAGCTTTTTTATATAAATCAAGCATACAAATCAAAGCAAATTAAAGCATACACATTTGCAAGGTTGAAGCAGATTCTTGAAATGACACAGTAAGCTATAACTTTAGAGAGAAAGAGGGCAGAAGGATCTATGTGTGCCAGACCAAGGCCAACTTTAATGTTTATCCCAGCCAACAAAAATTAATTAATAAGATGTATTTATTATGTACCTAAAGATCCTGGACAGATTTTAAAGAGAACTGAGGGGCTGGGAGTTTGGCCTAGCAGTAGAGTGCTTGCCTAGCATGCATGATTCCTTGGTACCACATACATAGAAAAAAGCCAGAAGTGGTGCTGAGGCTCAAGTGGTAGAGCTTTAGCCTTGAAAAAGTCCCAGGACAGTGCTCAGGCCCTGAGTTCAAGCTCAGGGCTGGCAAAAATAAAAGGGGGAACTAAGTTGAATATCCATGCCAAAACTCATAGTATGTCTGAAATACAAGAACTATACAGATGACTGTCATCCAGAAATGAATACATTCTCATGGTGCCTTTATCCAAATATGAGGAAATGCTAGATTTTCTTTAATATTGTGAAGAAACATAAAGTTTGGCAATCAAACCAACCCAGTGGTTTAGTCCAATTGAAACCCAATTAATTCCTCAGTGTTTTTTTTTTTTTTTTTTATGGTGTGGGGAGGGGGGGTTTGTCAGTCCTGGCGGTTAAACTCAGAGCCTAAGTATTTTCACTGAGCTTTTTGCCCGAATCCAGTGCTCTGCCAGTTTGAGCCACAGCTCTGCTTTCCTCATAATTTTATGTTAATGTTGCATATGAAGTTCAAATGCACAACTATAAATGTCTAACAGACCATACTTTGTGTGTGTGTGTGTGTGTGTGTGTGTGTGTGTGTGTGCGCGCGTGTGTGTGTGTGTAAGTGTACCCACACTCATGTGTGCCATTACTGGGGCTTGATCTCAGGACCTTATACTCTCAGCTCTACCACTTGAGCCCTACCTTCACTTCCAGACTTCAGCTGGCTAGGAGTGAGATAATAATCTCACATGGACTTTTCTGTGCAAGGTCACTTTGAACCTTGATCCTCTGGTCTTGAGTATGAGCCACCAGAGTCTAGCAGGTCATACATGTTTAAGATGAATGTAGATGAATCCTTAAACACAGTGAAGGAACTTCTACTGGTTTTGTGTCTAGTACTCAATACCTTGAAGGAATTATATGCTGTTTCATTACTAAGTCCTGTTCTGTTTCCACACTTGAGTCATGCAACGAAAGTTGGCTGATTCTCCAAGTCATTGAAATTGATGAGTAGCTTCAGTCTTGGTGCTACAAGAAAATCAAGGATTTCCTTAGATAGAAACAAAGTCTAACTCACATTTCTGGGAGAAGAAAAAGTTCTTTGTCAAGGAAGGAAAAGAGAGGGGAGTTTCCTGGCTGCTGTGAGTGCCAAAGAACCACAAGGTCTTCTGGGGGAGGGGAGGGCTGCAGAATTCCAGATGCTTCCAAGACAACCTTACACCCTCCCCCCTCCTATACTTGGGTCATGAATCATGAAGCATTTGGGGAGAACATTCACTTTCTCCTAGAGAATACTTCACCATTCACAGTGCTGAAGGCCCATCTGATAACCAGGGAGGTCCTTATGGCAGCTGCTAGAAGCCCCAGCCCAACCAGTAACACGGTTTCCTGGCCGAGTCACTAATTCCTGTTGGAAACTTATCAGCTTCTGTCTCTAGCAGCAGAATGCTGCCTGATAAGGGAAGAGGCTCATCTGCTGGTAGCAGACCCCCGCCCCCAGCCTCCCCAGTTTATCTGCTTCCGACCAGTTCATAAATCAGTCGGTGGGATTTTTTTCTTTTCTTTTCTTTTTTTTTTTTTTTTTGTGGATGTGGGTGGGGGAAGAAGATGTGGTTGTTTTGTTTTTATCAAAATGTATTTCTCTCACTGGAACAATTAATACTTTATTAAGAACCCTTAGCCGGGGACATTAGGAAGTTAGTCAGAGACATCTTGCAGGCGCTCCTCCCTTGTCAGTGACAAGGTACGGTAATCCTATACACAGCCAGCTATTGTGGAGCTGAGAAACTGGTCTCCTTCTCTGCCAGGGACCAGATGCACCTCTTCTATCCTAATCTGTAAACGACTTAAAGGAGCCTTATCTCGGGGCTCTTCGGCTTCATTTCATGCTTGATTTACTTTAATTTGTCTGATAGGGCACAAGGATTTGGAGACGGCCCATCTTTCTGCAGAAAACGTTCAGATTTTTTTTTTTCCTTTTCTCCCCTGGCATTGTTATGGTTGGGGTTTGGGATTTTTTTTTTTTGAAAAAAAAATTTTTTTAATGTGGAAGAAATCTTGCTCCCGTGCAGCAAGCTGCTTGAGTGTGTTTAGATTTAAGCTGCCCCAGCAGAAAAGAGTTTGTGAAGTGGTGTGATTTGTGCGATGGGCCCCATTTACATTGAAATCACATTATGTGATATATCAGGATTCCTGAAGGGAGAAGTGCAGTAGAGCGCCAGGGCCCACAAGATCCTTTGAAAGGCCTATATATAGCAGCAACAATTGATAGGAGATTTTACAGGAGGCTTTATAAATATGTAAATAGCTGTTATCTGATTGGGTTCTGTGGCTACACATCTGTACCTCAAAAGAAGCAGAGCTGGGAGAACTACCAGGGAAAACAGTAGTTTGCATTCTAAGTAAGTCTGAGAAATAGAAATATTTCCCAGGATGACAGCAGGTCATGGTGGAGACACTTTCCATAAGTCTGAGGGGAAGTTTCCTGCCTGGTGTGAATGTGCCTGCCCCTCTCCTAGGAAGGGAAACTTCCTGCTCTCTGGGAGCTTCATTTGTTTTTGTAATGGTGCTTAGATCAGTAGCTGTTGACCTTTCACCTTTCGTGTTATTTCTTTACGTTGTTTGTAGAATATGGTACCAGAGAGAATTGCTGTTGTTTTTTTTTTTTTCTTCTTCTTCTTCTTTTTAAAAAATGTACTTGCAGTGACCCAAGGGAAAGAAAATAAAGTCTTTGGTACATTGATCCCCTGATTAGTTATTTCCTAAATGAAAATGGAAATACTATTAAAGCAGTAATAATGTTCCATCTTAATAGTTGGGGAATCAATAAATGGCTCCCATGTGCTTCATTAAGGATCTTAATGAAGCCATTTTTGATGGCTGAACTTTACATTATCTTTTTTTTTCTATTCCCACATTTTTTTTGAAAGCTAGGACTCATTTGAAAAAAAACATGTATTCCCTTCCTAAGATTTTTTTTATATATTAAGACTTGCCCCTGTCAAAGTGAATGATATTTTTCAAAAATTCTCATGTAAGAGATAACACACAATCTTAGGTTTCATATAAAACACGTTTAAAATAAAGTTGAAAGGCTCATCTGTAAACACACTGTTACAGATTGGTTCACTGGTCATTCTCTGTTCATATAATTTTTTGGTCATCTGGGCCACACAAGTACACACACACACACACACGCACACACACACACACACACACACACACACACGCACACACACACACAGTCCAACATGTCTTCACATAGCCCTGAAACAATAACTGAGATTAACCAGTCCTAATTCAGTTTCTAAAGCTGATCTTTCCCACCATTTAATACTGAACTGTTCTATGCCCATTTGTGTAATCTTATTTCCCTCTGCTTGCCACAGTAAAAGGTGACTGAAGACATGTGTCTGAAGCAGTGGTTGGTTCTAGAAACTTACAGAGACAAGTCTCACCTCCCTATAGGACCCCTAGGCTTAAAACAATTTTAAATACTTTCAAAGTTTCTAACAAGAAAACAACTTTACTTGTGTACCCTGTTTGCATTATGTGTCCAAGTAGAAAGATAAAATGCTATTACTCTAACTGGAAGATAGTGCATTTGTCAGGACTTTGTCTACTCATAGAATCACATTAGAACAATAATTAGGAACTTTTCATTTATTCTGATTCAAGAGAGCTCAGTTGGATGGATAATTAATAGAGAAATACAGATGTTTCTTGAAGTCTTCACTCTGTTGGTCTTTCAACATTTTTTGGTGGAGAGGGTTTGAACTCAGGAATCCACTCCTATAAACCAGGTAGATGCCTTACCACCCACAAGACACTTGCCACCAGCTCTTTTTGCTTAGTTTGTTTTTAAGTGGGGTCTTGGTTTTTGCCTGGGTTGGCCTGGGCTCTGGTCCTCCTGTTTATACCTCCTGCTATAGATGAGATGACAAGAACACAGACCCAGCTGTTGGTTGGGGTGGAGCCTAATGAATGCTTAGCTCAGCTGGATGAACACATTATAATTGTTTCGGTTGGTTTTGTTTGTGTTTTTTCTTGGTTGGTTGTGGGGCTTGAACTCCGATCTTGGGCACAGTCCCTAAGTTCTTTTGCTCAAAGCTAGCATTCTACTACTTTGAGGGACAGTACCCCTTCCTAGTTCTGTATTCACCACCCCTCCATCTCTCCATCCTGTCCTCGAGGGAAAAATCTTCCTTCTTGAAAAGTCGCCAAATAATACCTGTACCTTTTAGTTATGACTTCTATTTATACTGGGCAATGACGACCAAAAAGGAATTCAAAATGAGTAAGACACAGTGCTAAAGGTTCTGTTGAAAAAAATGTTGAACACTAAAGACATTGCAAATACATCCTTGAAATGACCTTAAGAAATGGGGAACCTTTGAATAGGAGGCTGAAATTAGACTAAATTATTGCATTATTTTGCAAAAGTAATTTTATATAGTTAAGATATGAAAGACAGGCCGGGAGTTTGGCCTAGTGGTTAAAGTGCTTGCCTAGCATGCATGAAGACCCGGGTTTGATTCCTTGGTACCACATACATAGAAAAAAGCTGGAAGTGGTGCTGAGGCTCAAGTGGTAGAGCTCTAGCCTTGAGAAAGTCCAAGGACAGTGCTCAGGTCCTGAGCTCAAACCCAGGACTGGCAAAAAAAAAAAAAAGATATGAAAGACATAGGTGTTGAAATCACTTGATCTTAGGCTCACATGTAAGCTTTGCCCCTGGTACACTGGTTGATCTTGGGTCTCAATTTCTCCTTTTACAAAATGGAAATAATAATAAGTACCCCACACTGACTTGTTAGGATTAAGTTCCATTTTTCTTTATGAAATATTAAAGCTTCATGCTGGTCATATAGAGGATATTCTATGAATTGTGAGTCATAACAATGTAAAAGTCAGTTTTTACCTTTTATAACACTAGATATTCATTTTCCCCACAAAAATCAATAGTCAATCACACGTTATAAATTTCTTCTTTATGTTGGGTTTTAGTGGTGTGATTAATGGTGAACCATCAGAGACTCTGTTTATGTTAAAGGGAGGATATGTTTTAAAAAGAATTGCTGGAAGAAAAATCAGCCCTTAAAAAATTCAGTGATTTAATATGCATAATTAACTTCATGAATGTCAGAGGAGTATACTGTTTGTTTTTCTATAAATTAATTGGTCACATAGAAGTATCCTTGATAAAAGACTTTGAGGCCAAAAGAGGAACATGTTTTTCTGTATTTGAAACTGGATATGGATTGCTTTTTGTAATATGAATTTTATAGAGAATATAATGCTTAATGATTCTTATATCAACTCACAAACCATATGCCAAAATACATATATTTTCACATATGTATCTGTTTCCATTTTATTCTAATTTTTACTCACTAAATGTTGAAATAGTGTCAATTTTTCCCGGTAGAATTGTGGCTTTGTGATTTTTTTTTGTTTTGGCAGTGTACTGTCATCCTAGTTTGTTTTAATTGCACATTCTGTGAGATCAATGATTTATATATAAAACATATTTTTCACTGTGGATAAGTTTGAGCCAGCTACTTAAATTTTGTTTCCAGTTATAGAATAGAGGGCCTAACATGCAAAGTAATTGGGAAATTTCTTAAATGAAACAAAAAGGGTATCTTGTGGTTATAGGCAGATTCTGGTGCAGCAGATTTGTAAATTACATTTTTCTTTAGATTGGACATAATTTTCGGTCCTCAGTATTTCCTAAAAGCCTTTATGAATTCCAGCTTGTGCCTTTTCTTATATTTATGGTTTCTCTAAAATCCTCAGGTAGCAAAATACCTGCACTCATGAATCATTTGCAGATAATAGTGGTTCAGACATTCTCTGTCCAAATTGATAATGGGTATCTGATTCAACGTGACGCCGATTTTTTAAGGTCTATATAAAGAGTTTGTGGGGGGAAAATCCCTTTCTCTGTGATCTCCTGTTCAATATCATATCCAGTATTTAGCATACTAAATGTAGAAATGTAGAAATACAGCAGACAAATACTCTTAAACAATAGACTCAGATTATTTTATAAAAATCACATCTATTTAGAAAGAAACCCTCTTACTTTATGCCATTAAGACTCTTCAGACAGATGGTGTTTTATGTTTATAGTTTCTCTTCATGTCCATAGGTTTTTTTGAAGTACTCCAATCACTACGTATGAAATTTTATCTTAAAATTTTACATTTTTAATGCAAAGTAGAATCTATGCACTAAAAGGCATTCGATTTATTTATAATACTTAAACTTTAGATATAGAAAGCATACTGCATTTAATTAAAATATGGATTGACTTAGTAGAATCTAAGGGTGGACTAAATAAAATCCTTCAGAAAAAAAATGCTGTGATCTCCACCTGGCCATCTATAGTATGCATAAGAGTCACCTTGAGAACTAGTATAAAAATGTAGATTTCTGGATAATGCCTGCAAATTTTGAAAAGTCAATTATTGTAGAATAAATTGGCTCTTCTTTTCTCTTCCTCCCTCTTTTCCTCCCTCCCTTCTTTCTTTCATCTTTCTTTGAAAAAGTCAAATTGTCCTTAAAACACACTGTCTAGTACTTCGGCAGATTTTTAAAGGAAGGATAATATTTTCTGATTTATATGGCCCAGCATCAGTTTCGTGTTCATCCCCACTTGTGTGCATACCTAGAGTATATTGTGACCAGATGTGCTACATGAACTCTTCACAATCTCAAATCTCTTCTTCTGTTCTCTTGTTTGTGGTTCTCGCTAGACTAAAAGCTCAACAAGACCCAGAGAGTAGTATTTTTCTTTTTTGCTTCTGGGTATAATGACGGAATATAGTCAATTACAGCCAGAGTTAATATACTGAAGGGAAACCTTGATCTCTCTGCTAAAGTTACACAGTGTATGAATGTTATGTATTACTTGCCGTCAGGAAAGTGTGAATGAATGTTTGGACAAGGATGACATCAGCATCCTTAGTAAGTCAGGAAACCAGAGGCCCTGGCAGGAAAGTCTTGAGTGGGGTGAGGTCCTGTATTGACCAAAATCACTTGAACTTTGAATAACAAGAAAAGTTAGTTATTATAACTACTGTACCACAAATGCCAAATATAAGTACTAACTTCAAATAGGATTATATGTTAGGATTGAGGCTTTACTAATTCAATTTTTCTCTTACAAATATATTTGCGGTCACTAGAAATATTGCTGCTTCCATTTTTTATTTTTTGGTGGGTCATGGGGCTTGGGGGCTTGGGGTCTTGAACTCTGGGCCTGAGTGCTGTCCCTGAGCTCTTCAGCTCAAGACTACCTATTGCCCTACCCCTGGACTTGGCTGTTGTCTCTTTGCTGCTTCCACTTTTTATTTCTATTCATGATAAGACACTAGATTTAAAGAAGACTGTTTGCAGTATGCTGTTTGCTAGGTACTGCGATTTTGCTTTTGTCTGTTTCTCATTTGATCTTCCAGGCTATCCTGTGAGGAGGAAGGAATCAAATCAAAGCCCTAGGACCATTCGACTAGTCACTCAGTGTCTTAGCTTTTTGATTCTGTTTTGTTTTGGGTTCTCAAGGGAGACTCTCAGTCTCTGTGTTTGAATGCTTAATGAAATACAGGAAATTAATCTGTAAGAAATACCAAGGTCCAATATGAAAAATAAAAAATTGGTTTACATAATTGAAGGCCCCAGAGGGACCTAATGCCTTTGGTGTACAAGTCTGTTGGTTAGTGGTCTCCTGGATCTGCCTTATTTGGGGATTCAACTTTGTTCTTAGATTAGTTTCTCCTGTAACAACCAACATTTTCTGGACTCCATAGTAGAGAATGTAGATGTCTAGGTTCTCTCATTCTGTTTCTCTTTCTCTTTCTCTTTCTGTCCATGTCTCTATCTCTCTGCCTTTCTCTCCCTCCCCCCACCTCCCATCTTTCTCTCTCACTCTTTTTTTAAAAATCTTGACATACTCTGGCCTGAATTGTATGTCCATTTCTTGGGCCATTTGTTGTGGAGAAGGGAATGGAATGTGCAGTTGCTCTTGTTTTCCTTGCCTTGTTTTCTATGACACGCAGGGCAATCAGTTTTTCTTAAAGCAGACAAAACTGTCGGGAGGGAGAAATGAATAGATCTGTGAAGATCAGACTGTGTATTTGGAAGTCTTTATTTATTTATCAAGAATGTTAGCAATGGTAGAAGATAAATATATTTGGGGACAATTAATATTTGAATATAAATGTTGATAATAAAAGCAGTTATCTTTAAAATATGTATTTAGTCTTTACTAAGATTTGTCTGTTATCAGTTTAACACTAAAACTCAAATGTATTGTAAGATAAACACATTTCTGATGGTAAAGTTCTACTTAAGGTAGCTATATATTTGGATATTTTTATATGGAAGTGAATAACTTACAGCACAGAAAATACTGATATTAGATTGATTAATTTCTTTGTTATCTTTGATAATAATGTCTGCTGTGCTGTCTAGTATGGTTATTAAAGCATTAATATATATTATAGTTAACATTTTTCCAGAGAATTAATCCACTATCTTGTCTACAACCCTATGGAAATACTACTAAGATCATCCTCATTTTCTAGAAATACCCAATACCTCCAAATTAGTAGTTGGTAATATAAGGCTGAGAGCCCATGGTTTACTGTTTATGATCTTCTTGTAACAACTGTTATTTTCTGTCCAGGACTGTAATTATAAAGAAGATCTTCAATTCATTACCTGTAATAGTTTCACTTGTTGACATTTCACTTAATTGTTGAGATCTTTTTTCTTTGGGCTTTTCAAACACTTTTGTAATTAACTTCAGAACAAAAGTATGAAGTATAATCCTATCATGAACTGAAACTTGTTTTGATATATGTAATCCTCAAATTAAGTTAGATAAATAACACCATCCTTGTCCATGATAAAAGTTCCTGAGCCTTCAGTCTCAAAATGTTTCAAAAGGAGTCTGTTAGTTGCAAGAGTGAACAACAATAGTGTGTCATGGCAGATAAAATCGTGATGCTCTATTATTCTGTGAAGTATAATTCTCTTCCCAACTTGATGTAAATTGAGATCATTAACCCACTGTTCTTTTCCAGTTTTACAGCATTATAACTGACACACACACACACACACACACACACACACACACACACACACACACACACACACACAAAGTTGGATAGTTTAAAATACACAATGGAGGAAGCCCTATCACACTTTTGCTAATCGACACATCCAGCCCCTGACCGTTTGGGTGTAGTGAAAACACTTCAGATTTGCCATCTAAACAAATGACCATCCTTTTGTTACCGCCTTCTTTTGTTGCCTTTTTTTTTACAATTAGTCATGTTCACATTATTAACTCAACATGGATACTAACCAAACAATTGGCAAAATATCTTTGTTTGGATATTTTAGGACCAAGTTGCTGCTATCCCAGCACATTCAATGAGAGGTAGTGAGAACATGGATAAATCATGGCTGTGGCCTCATAGACGCACTTCCTTTGTTATTAGCTAAGGAGTTTTAAAATGAATACCTTCTTTGAAGAGAGGCAGACCACAATTGTGCCCTTTGTGTTTCTGTATTTGTCACCCTTTCCATCTGTGTTTACAAACTAGGCCTACACACCTGTGAATCATCAACGTGTTGGGACAGAAGCCTGTACTGTGATTTTAATGGGCAGTGTGGCACTATTAACATAGATACAATTACGGTTCATCTTTTTCAACTCCGACGGATGGCAAGTTGTCTTTCACGATACAGTTTATTTATTCAAATGAAAGTTAAATTTCACTTGCAGATTTGATAAAACGCTTACTCTCTTGTTGATTTAGTTTCCTCAAATGTCCAAACATTTTAAAAATAGTTTTATACTTCTATCATGCATGAAAAATTGTGTGTGTGTGTGTGTGTGTGTGTGTGTGTGTGTTGATTTGCTGAGAATGAATCATACACTGAAGTCATGAAGTCTTTGGTGTTATTACAACCACGTAACTGCTATACATAGAAATGAAAAAGAGGAAGAGTTGGGCCTGAAAAGTGTTTTCAGTGGCAACAAGCTCCTTGAAATGTAATTACTACAAAGAAAATATGGAAAATGTAGGTGAGCTGCTGTGCATACATTTAAAATCCACAAGGACTAACTCAACAAGGTAATGCTAACTTCTCTTAGCTAGAGGAGATATTTTACATTTTGGATTCTGCTGGGGTATTTAAATTTTAAGTATGCTGCAAGTTGAAACAAAGTTATGGATTGCTTTGTGATCTAAATGATGGTATAAATTGGTATCCAAAGAAATTAAGCCAAAATATTAAATGCACAGAAAGGTATTTCCATACTTGCTTATTAAAGATAAATTTGCTTTGTGACTTGAGAATAAGAATAACAAATATAGCTAGTATTTTAAGTGCTTACTGTATAATAGTATGCAGTTAGTATGTTGCATATGCAAAGCATGCATGGAGTTTTTGTTTGATTTTTGTGAGAATTAAAAATAATAATGAATATAAAATGCTTGACTATTATCTATAGGATAATAATAGTTTAATGAATGTAAGTCATTGTTATTTATAGTGTTTAGTTGAAGGAATCATTCAAATATAAAATAACAATGTGAAATGATCATGTATCTAGAAAAAGAGAAAGGAGAGATGACCCTAGAATATCTTTCTACAGATGATTATTTTGCAGTTTTGGACAAATATTGAATGGACTCTGCTAGTCAATTTTATATTTCCTTTTACTTGTTTATCTCTAGTGGATATTACATTAAACAAACTAGAGATGCTATACTGATCAATTAGATAACAGTTGATCTTAGGCAAATTTGTATATGTGTGTGTGTGTGTGTGTGTGTGTGTGTGTGTGTGTGTGTGTGTGTATGTTGGTCCCTGGGGCCTGAAGTCAGGTCCTGAGTGCTGTCTCAAAGCTTTATTGTTTATGGCTAATTACCAGCTTGAGCCATAGCTCTGCTTCTAGCTTCTTGGTAATTAATTGAAGATAAGTTTCACAGACTTTCCTGCACAAGTTGTCTTTGAACAATGATCCTCAGATCTCAGCATCCTAAGGATCTAGGATTGCAGGTATGAATCACCAGCTCAGATAGCTTTGAATTATGATAAATAGGGATCTGGAACTCACATACCAAAAAAAAAAAAGACAATGTATTCCAGATAGCACACTAAGATCTCTCACTGACGCCCTAAGTAGATTGACAATACATTGGCTCCCTTTTGTATGTTCTTCTAGTTTTCCTAATGAATGTTTAGGCCAGACATCATGTATTTTAGTTAAATATTATTACACAGCACCTATAGACACATGTAGCTATAAACTAGCTCTACTATTGGAATGTCTGTAGGAAAAATAACTTTTTGCCAGTCTAAAATTATAACCCTCTTTCCAGTAGAAATAAATTGTTTATGTAACATGAATACTTTTATAATCTATTTTAAGAACAACTATTCTGTTTTAATAGAAGTAACGATACCAAAGGGAAATTAAAAATAAAACTAAATCTAAAAATGAAATAGAGGTACCAAGAAGACACAAAATTACATACCAAAATACAAACAGCATAACTAGATCTAGTCAAAGTCAAACTTTACAAACAAAATTTTATTTTTGATTTTAGTTTAAGACAACTTCTGACTCTGTATCCCCAGGCTACCTTCAAACTTGAAGTTTTCCTGCATCAATTTCCCAAGAGCTGGGATTACAAGTATGCTTTACCAGTTCTGGCTAATTATTTTAATACCAAGAAATAAGAAATCTAGAAAGCAATGTATAAAAAAGACATTTAATTTGACCTGAAAATAAAGTGTGTAGGGAGGCCAAACTAGCATTTAGAATACATTAAGGGACCAGTTTCTCAAATGCTAGGGACAAGCTAAAACATTGAAATAGGTCTGTTAACTTATTAAGCATGTGATTGCATGGCATAAAAAATAGAAGGAAACAATCGCTGTTTTGTTTCAGAATCACTGATCTTTTTTGTGAGACCATTGATGTTAAATAAATATAATTTAATTCAGCCCATTTAAGTTACACTGAATAAACAGCCATGCTCCTGATATACATGTAATGAATATATGACAGTGTTTTTCTTCCTGCAGCATGAATCTTATATTGTGAAGATAGATGCTTGGTAGCAGTGGTTTATGATAATAAACCTACTTCTAGAGGAAGAATGTGTTCAAGGAATCTCCTGGTTAGAGGTTTTTTCTGAGTAGTAAGGAGAGTCTCTTTGGCAAAGATTATTTTTGAGAGGGACTCAAATTACCTATATGCAATTGATAAGGATATCATTTATTATGTGAAGAAAAAGTCTACATTTTGACAGCAGCTAAAAAGATGTATGGATATTTTTAGTGGGCAGAAGACTTTTTATGGGAATGGCTAAGACTTAGCAGTGTTGAGAAAAGCTGACAATAGAGACGTGTGGGAGATTGCTAAATATTCGAAATGTCTACCTGAGTTGGTAGGCAAATTTCTGTATCAAAATATCACCAACAATATACACATGTGTGTTATAACTTATGGATCAGGATTTAAGATGGTAAACTAAGCTTATATTCTTACAAGCCTACTGCCAAGTTCCATAAAAGGTCTGCAGGTCTGCAAGTAGTATACACTGACACACAATGACACATAGACAGACAGACAGACAGACACACACACACACACACACACACACACACACACACACACACAAACATACTGGACTTAAAAACAGGAAAGAAAGGCTATCAGTAAACTCAGAAACCAAGAAATTTCTAAAAAATAGGAAGTAAATAGAATTAAGTTCACAAAAACAGAAAATAAAATACAGAGTTCTAGGTGTTTTGGGGGAAATAAACCTCCAGTAAAAGGATAAGATTGTTCACTCAGTGAAGACCATTGCTTGGAGGAAAATACTCAAGGGGTAGGTTGTGGATGACTGAACCTCACAGTATGTAACTAATTACTAAGAAATTATATTACATATAAAAGTGTAGAATAAAAATGTAGCTATAATTGCTAAGAAATTGTAGAATAAAAAACTTCATTAGGTTTATTGAGTTGACAGAAATGTGTAGAAAATTATGGAACCTGAAAGTGTTAGAATACTTTTTTTTTCAAATATTGAAAAGGGAAAATTGAGGATAAACTTATATTCTGTGACATAGAAATCCATTATCTAAGGACAATTGCTAGATCCCTGTGATATATGATAGTAGTGTGAGAAATGGGAAAGGAAGGAACTAATAGAGTATCCATCTAGAAAAGAACACCTGCCTATGTAAGCATTTGGTATATGATAAATATATATGAAAATAATGGACTGGAACAACTAGTTTATATATATGTATATGCATATATATGTGTGTATGTTGATCATGGGGCTTGAACTTGGTCATTTTAAAATAAATAAAATAACATGAGATTTCCTATTGTTAATAACACTGGCCTCTGGTGTGAGAAATAGAATAAAGGGAGATTAAAGACAATTTATATCTTTCAAAATTATTGTGGTTTAAATGATTTTTATGATACTATATTCAGGCTTTACTTCCACAAAATTTAAAAGAAAAACTCAGAAACAGAGAACATCTCTGGCTTGTCAATATCACTGAACTTTTAGATGTTTGCTATTGTCTATTGGGAATGTAATACATCTTTGAAATTGGATGAAACTCCTTTGCTTTATAAATCAGCAGAGTTCAAGTCTATATATTCTTACATTGAGGAAGATATTGAAAATTTATTTTTGGTTAGGGTCCAGATATTGTTATTTCAACTAAAAATTGTCACGTTGTTCATCTGCTCCTAATGGCTGTGCGTCTTTGGAAGTGGAAAACTTTTATATGAAAACCATACAATGTCTGTCCTGTTAACCCTGAACCCATACTGTCTTCCTGTGTGGATCTGTAGCATCTATATATCAGGTATTCAGTACATGTTGGGAATAGATTGATCTGATAGAATAAAATATTAGCTGTAGCACTCTGACCAGAGCAATAGCTTTGACATTGAACAAATTGTTATATCTTTGTGTGCTGGTACTGGGACCAGTTTAGGAACTATCCCTTAGCTTTCTCTCCTCAAGGCTAGCACTGTATGTCATCTGGAGTTACACCACTACATCCGGCTTTGTCCTAGTTAACTGGAAATAAGATTCTCCTAGAATAAACTGCCTGGGCTGGCATCAAATCATAGTGTTCAGATCTTAGCTTCTTGAATAGCTAGGATTACAGGTGTGAACCACTCGCTCCTGGCTGAGCAAATAAATTATATTTAATTTACTTTTCCATTGGCAAAAAGGGATAAAAGTGACTGTCTCACAGGACTTTTTGAGAAAACATGAAAACACTCAGGACAATTCTTTGCATGTAACTAATATCCAATCTGAAAGTAGATGTTTCTCATAAGTTTTTAAATTCTTGTTCAAATATTTTCAAAAGATGCTGATAAGTCATTTATATCCAGATTACATGAGATTAAAAAAATCATTATACCAGTCATTCGAGAATATGAGCTATGTTCCATTTGGAATCGAGTGGGAATGTGGATTGGTAGATCCAGTGTCCAGAATGATGGAGCTATTTCTAAACCTTTGGCTTGTCATTCACATGGCCCTGGCATTATTCTGACATGTTTGTGATCCCCCCCATCCCCATCACCAAGGCCAAGATGGATGGCATGCAGGGGCCCGGCCAGGAATGATACTAAGGTTATGCCTTTTTAGACATCAAGAATTACAGCCTCCACAGCTTTGAAGTAAATCCTCTGAAAGAGTAATTTCTTCTCTGCTCTATTGCATCAGACAATTACTGTCCGTCCCTGCCTCCCTCCTGCTACTGTGTGTGAGTAAAAGGTTCTGCAGTAGTTTAGTGACCTGAGAGGAGATATAACCTGAAAACAAACCGGGAAATTTAGTTGATTTATTAGATAGAGGAGCTCATCAAAATAGATATATGAGTGAATGGTTGCTTGATTCGTATTTGTATAGCTTGGACATCACAAACGTGGGAGTTCTGGTTTGGGGATCGTAATGGTCACAATTAACCAGCAGACTGGGACAGCACATTCACGAAAACAAGTTCCCACAGGTGTATCTTCCCATGTCTGTATCCTGGACCCTCTCCAGATTGCTCCCTGAGCAAATATATTGATCTGAGTAGAATTACTGAATTAAATACCATAATCACACAGCACTAAACATTTTGATATTAACCAGTTTCAACACTCAGACCCAAAATATACAGGAAAATATTTATGCTTTACAATTGGGGTGGGGCAGGGGCATTTTAGAGGTGGAACAATGGAGATATTTGGAAAGTGTACTGGTATACATTCAAGGAGGAAAAAATACAATTTTTATTTTTTTTCTTGTTGACGGATGGAAGTGTATGATATTGTTTGTACTTAATACCATGAATTCTGGAAAGAGCAAAGGAGTTTGATCATCAGTGGTATCCTAGGTGGCAAAAACATTGCACAGACAGTATTTGCAGAGTATATGAATAGATCAGTTAGCGATGCCTAAGTGACACCCCATTTTTCTGTTTTGCCTTAGCTATTTTGTCATGGCTTTGAGAAGCAATTCTCGAGCACACATACGTAATGCAGACCGCTCCATTTTACCATCAAGAAATGGTCTGCCCAATAATTGGAGGAAGGTCCCTCTCCTTTGCTCTGTGGGTGAAGTCAGAAAAGGAGTCTGCAAAGCCTTTAGTGCAGAACAGGATTTTCTCTCCACATCAGTTTTAGATGATATCTGTGATCAAAGAGACATGTGCTGTTCGTCCGCTGCCTCTGTACTTCAGAACTGGCTGTGACCTGGAGGGTGTATGAGTGCCCTTGTGTGGTTGCCTAGAAACTTTGGCTGCATCAGTGTCAACCTTCTTTCATGACTCTAAAGGGGAAGGAGTCTCACAGAGAGCTCTAGACTTTGTAGAGAAAGAAAAACTAGGTCCTTGTGTGTTTAAAACAAGTGTCTCACCAGGAGATAATGGTTGAGCTGTGGTTTATAAATGATGTATTTTGTTGTTTTTGTCTTTCTGTTGGTACAAGGGGGGAAAAAGTTCATCTCTTGCTTATCAAAACCTGTGACATTTCTTCTTTCACAGGGAAATGTTCAATCATAAACTAATGTAATCACCCATACCAAATTTACCCAGTTGTGAAACTCCAATGTCATGACACCTGTTTGTAATAACTGTGCTTTTTTTGTATCTCACCTAGAAACATACATACATACAGACACACAGATTCTCCCATTAAAATTTGCTGTTAATTTTCTGTATTTTTTTCTGGAATATACTTACTATTTATCATAAAAATAATCTTTGGCTCCTAGGCTCTTTCTAGTGGTATATAAAGCCATAGGCAAAGTTATCGGGTTTATCAGCATTGAGGAAGACAATCTTTTCAAAGTTTCCTTGAATATGAATACATTTTGAATGAAATTTAAAGGTTAGAGGGCTAGTCATCTATGAGTATGTCGTGCATATTGATGTTCTATGAAAATACTATGCTTACTTTATTTATTCAGGATAGATAATTCTCCTCTCCTAGTTGAATATTCCTTTGTAAAATCTAGAGTGATGATTTTGTCAATTTCAGATCAATAGGAGTAAGGATTGTGTAACTCAGTTTTCAAAGATACAGTTTTAGGCAGGCAGGTGATGTGATTTCCATGTCCTTCTTGAGATTAAATTGATTTTGTAATTTTAATGTAAATAGCTATTGCATATAGAATCTAATATTTCTTAATTCCTGAAGACTTGTTGTAAAACCTTCTGTCCCAGTTGTCTAAAAAGACAAACTAATATGGCAAACTCTTCCTATAAAGCCCTTTGGGTAAGCCCTAGTTTATCTACATCACCTAAGTTTACTTCATGATAAAATAATTCTCAAACAGAGTGTAAATTTTGAACCTACAATGTGAACATAATTTTTTTATCAGCCTGTTTGGCTGATAAAAAATGTCAATAAAATGAATGGCCCTCAACTTAGATATATAATTCATTTGTATGTATATAAACTGTTCTTTATAGTGCTTGAATATTTATTGATTAATTTATTATACTTCTACAAAAAAGCAAATGATGGTGGTATTTTTTCAATGTTAGTCTTTTAGTCTGCATTAATTGAATTGACATTTTACCTGGTTGTGTTGTGATAAATTCCTTCTCTCAAAACCTTTTTACTTATGCCTTTACTAGGCTCTACTTTAAAAACATTCATAATTAAGATCCTAAACCTCATATTTAATACTGATCACAACTTTCCATACATGTCATATCCATGAAAAATTAGAAAAAAATAAATATAAGAGGGAATTTTGGATGAATTCACAAGGTCACAGGAAATTTTTCAGACATGAAAAACATGTAGAAAACATATTAGATCAATGTTCAATTCTGAGGTGAATAGGAAATATCAAGTGCTAGATGCAGTTTTTGCATTTTTATCAAGTAGTGTTTTACTTACCAAACCTAGGAACTACTAGGCTAGAGTTTTCTAATTTGTTTCCATATTTATGTTTGATAGTCCATTATTGAGCTTTGTAATTCACACACACACACACACACACACACACACACACACACACACAGGAAAACAAAGATAATGAACAACAGTGGGCTAAGTTAAAATTAAAGGAGCCACAAGCTTTGGTAAAACATTCATTTGCTGGTTGGAAAATGAAAACTGCATGTAGGAGTTTAAAAATTATAGGAACAAAGCTAGTAATTTATGCATTCTTAGCACTATAAAACTATGTTTGAGACCAGTTTTCTAGTTTATGTGAAGTCCAAATTGAAGTGCAGGGAAAGAAAATGTTTGTGAATTCACAAATGAGTTTCTTCCTCTTTCTTTCTCCTTGTATCAGTGCCTGATCGTGAATTTTACCTGGTTAGGCAGCCTTTGTTCACCTCATTTTAATTTCACTTTCTCATGTTCAAATAGAATCACTTTGAAAATTAGGAACTAGACATATTATTTGGAGGTTGGAGCTAAAATTCAGTCCATGGGAACCGGTAGCTGTGTGTTTAGACTCTAATAAATACAAGATGTAGTTCTAGGCTCTGAGCTGTATAATGTGTAAGACACAAATACAAAGAGCAGACAAACCTAACATGTTGGACTGACAATTGAATTCAGTTTTTTCTAACCAGTTTATATGTAATTTTACTTTAAATCCCTATATTTGCTGATCAGTATACCAAAGAAAGTATTACTTTTTCACTAAAATGCATCTTTTCAAATAATAGATATGTTGGTGAAAATGGAGAAGATGCTTGCAGAAACTACACTTGTTTTGTTATGTGGTGAGTCATTGAATTATAAAGTTGGAAAGAGATGCTAACTGAGCTGCATCACAGGTTGTTGGTACACAATTTCCCTCTTGTATTTATTTTCTAGAGCTACTGTAAAAAAAAAGTACCATAAACTGTCTGCCCCCAATTCACAAATGATGAAACTTACGACATTTAAACCAAATGTAAACCTCTCTCTCTTTCTCTCTCTCTCGATGATCAGCTACATTTCTACTGTACTATGTCTTCATAAAAAGAAAATGTGCTAAATTTCCTTCTAATTGCTTAAGTGTAGGAGACATAGCCAATCTTCAGGGGAAAATAAAGAAGCTTCTTAGGTATTTGGAGAACTGACCTAAACAAAACCTAAAAGACATTTCTGGAGAATTTGGAAGCTGTGTTTTATCAGTCACTGGAAGATCTGCTGGTAACCTTCCCCCAAATTTGTTGTAAGAGCAGCAAACAAACAAATGTACATCATATCTAGGTAGATATCCTGAAGTTCCCACCTTTTTCTTTTCATTATTGAAACAAATTTTTGGCCATACTGCTATTTGAATGCAGAGATTCATATTTGCTGAAGCCGTAACTTCAGCCCTGTTTGCCCTGGGTATTTTTGAGATTGGGTCTCGTGTTTTGCCCCATCTGTCCTAGACTATGATGGACGTACTTATTATGCTATTACTGCTAACTGGGATGGCAGACACAACTCTGTTTTACTTAGCTGTTAGTTGAGATGAGAATCTCATGGCTGGTGGTGAACCCTAATCTTCTCTGTCTCCAGAATAGCTAGAATTATAGACATGAACTACTTAAATCCAGATTCTTCTTTCCTATTAGCTTCTGTTTCCTTTTCTTGGTCTTCTTCCCTCCCTTTCCTCGCTCTTATTTTTGCTTCCTTCTCTCCCTTCCTGGACACTATTCCTGGCACATAGGAGTTCAGTGAGAAGGTAAGAGACTGGAACAGAGCAAAAGAACAGGAAAACATTTGAAGATTTTTGTCCTTGGCTTAAGAGCAAAGGGACAACATTAAATTATTTCCCACAAGAGGTATTGGAGGAGTAGATATTTGCAATTTGGAAATGATTGTTTTGGCTGGAGTGCTGAGACCAGATTGTACAGAGTCAAAATGTGCCTTCATCCAAGTAATCAGAGAAATATATATATTTAGTAGCAGCAAGTTTTCAGATTACTTATGGTTAGATCATAGAATGAGATTTTCCTGATTCATGGCTGTTTTCTAAGACACATTTGGCTTATAGGATTTTTCCCACAATGTTCAAATAAGGACGCAAGTTAAACATATAAAGTTATGCCATTGGAGACTAATAGACTATAAATTTCCAGTGGTATGGCCATTGGATTTCCTTCCATTAAATAAATAACTATATGATGGTCCTGATTTCCACAGAAGCTTTGTAATTTATAAAGATAGTCCTATCTTCCAAGTTACTTTTGTGTGTGGGGATAGCTTATGTACAGAATCACAGTTGTGGTTTGTATCTTCATTAATCCACGGTACTCAGTATAGTCCTATTTGTTGCATCTCTTTGGAGCAGGTGATTCAAAGGTAACTTCAGGCCTTGATGGGAAGAGTAACGACCTCTGTGAAACCTAGATGTGAGCATGACAGACTGTTGAGGAAAATTTTCAGAATCTTACTCCTCTCGTGCCCATAATAAAGACAATTTCAGCGTGTACTCCATCATAGAAATGGAGTATTCTGTTTGCTTTGGAAACAAAGTGACCTTTGTGTAAGAGTCTACAGTTTTCAGTTCTCTAGATAATAATTCTTCCCTTTGATTTTTTTTCTGGGTTTATTTTCAGCAGTTCAAAGAAATTGTAAAGCCAGTCTCAGCCCTGGGAATGTGAGGTTTTCTGAAAGTGATATGTCTCCATCCACCTGATTACTTCCGCCTCCCCGTTACTCGAGGTGCTCAGCCTGGAGAGTGTTCAGCTCTGCCTGCTCTTTGGTCAGCATCATTCATAAATAAGCATGATTCATGACATGTTGGAGATTTGTAGCCATAGATCATTTTGTGGCATTATTTTTAACTCTTTTAGGCCTATTCACAGATTATGAGCATAATTTTACCGAACAATGTTATATAATTTTACTTTATAGTGCCGGGCTCTGCATGCTTTTCCAAAAAGGCAAGAAATCTTGACAGAGAACTCTGAATTCTATACAATTATAGAAAATTTCATAACTTTTAGGAACCCAAAGTTGGATTAAAATGAAAACTGTAATTTGAAGCCATGATATTACAAAAAAACACCTATAGAATAAGGCTTTAACGAATGATATATTATTTAGCCCTGTCTTAAAGATTAATATGTACCCCGACACCGGGGTATTGCCAAATGCACTGTGAATGACTTCAGATCATATTGAAGATATTGCTGTTTAAATTTTAGTCTCTCATAGTAGGTTGTTTTCACATTTAGGACAATCTTCTACTAACCACTCATTTTCTTTAGTCTCAGAATGTTGTTATTGGAAAGATATTGGTGATTATCTTTAAAGAAGAAGAATCATTTTTAAGGACGTCTTGGAGTTCTTTGCCAAATTTCATTCTCCCCATGTCCCCGTTTTATTTTTCGCAGTTTTCTGTGGAATGTTATCTTTTTCTTTAAATGTTGCACTCCTTAAGTTGAAGGTCAGGGGCTCTCTCATAATGTTCAGAAAAGAAAACTGATTTCTGTTAAGAACTACTTATATTTGCCTAAAATAATTGGGTCTCTGTCTATGTTACAAAAACATGAAAAGACAAAGTTCCTTCAGTTAGTTCTGAAGACACATTTATGAGCATGAGGCACATTGTTGGCTTTAAATGCTATTTCCAGTGGTGAACACTGAATGCCATCAGTATGATTAGTGCTAGGGTGACTCTTATTAAAACATGGGGCTGTCAGAAAAGAGAAATGATACCAACAAGGCTCCCTTCTGCAACCTGTGGGAGAGCTTTGGAGAAAGTCCAGTAAAATGGGTATTTTAAACTGGCCAAATCAAGTTTTTCCAAGAAAACATCTTGTTTGAGCTACAGTGTATCAACTGTGTGGCAATTTCTCTTGCTATCTGTCTGATTCTTGTATTTCCTAGAATGCCTCTTGGCCATAAAAGTCATAATGGTGATAAAGATCTTCAAAGGGTTTGAGGAGAGGGTTGTTCTTCCTTTTGTGAAATTAGACAACATGGACCAGTAACTGATCATATACTTAGAAAAATTTAAAGGTAAAAGTCTATTAAGATTTCATGTATTTATTTGTTTTGTGCTGATACTGCAAGTTGAACTCAAGGCCAGGGTTTTGTATCTTTTTAGCTTTCTCACTCAAGGCTGGCATTCTGGTTTTAGGTGAGTAAGTGGAGACGGGCATTTCTGCCTGGGCTGGCTTTGAACTATGTTCTTCTTTTAAGATTATGAAATTATAGGGTCTAGGAGCATGGCCTAGTGGTAGAGGGCTTGCCTAGCCTGTGTGAAGAAGCTCTGGGTTCGATTCCTCGGTACCACATACACAGAAAAAGCCAAAAGTGGTGCTGTGGCTCAAATGGTAGAGCTCTAACCTTGAGAAAGTCCAAGTACAGTGGTCAGGCCCTGAGTTCAAGCCCTCGGACTGGCAAAAAAGAAAAGAAAAGAAAAAAAATTATGCCCTTTCTTAATGAAGTCTTGTTATGGTTGACTCAGTAATACCACAGGTAAAGTTCCATTTTCACTGAAGTGCTGGTTGTTAATTCTTCCTTTGCTCAAGCTTAACTCATTAAATGAATACTTGATATATATTCCTTTTTAGTTACTTCAACTCCCAAATGAGTCACAGACTATTGATACTGACAGTGTAAAAGTCAAGGTAACTTCATGCGAATCTTATCTTTTGTATAGGCTTAATGGCAATAATAAATGTTTGCAATTGAACAAATCATCCCTTTCTTGCTCAAACTATTCAGGAAAATGCTGCATTTCAATGGTTTTGAGAATGATATTGACTATGTATCTCTCAGTGAGGCGAGGGAATCATTTGTAGGCACTGATTTTAAATTACTATTTTGCCCAGAGCAAATTATTTAACTTCCTGCAGCCTTTTTCCTATGTAAAATGAGTATGAAACTTTTCTGATGTGGTGATTTGGGATATGTCAGGAACTATTTCCCCCAAGATACATTATGCCTCCCTTTATCTCTTCCCATTCTTTTATTTTGACTGAAGACATAATATTCCTACTGCACCTCTAGATTTTCTACCCTGGTTGGTAGATATTTTGCTTAAGACACTGCTGACGTACTATTACTGTTTCCTTGGGGATATTTTTTGTCCTTTATAGAAGACACCTTGTAGTTTTCAGCTTAATTGTCTTCTTGACCTCTTTAAAAATATAGCTTTTGCTTTCTTTTGAATAACAGCGATGAGAGGTTCATATTTTTTGCTGCCTCTTGCATCACAAATCCTTTCCAGAGAGCATTTTTTTTTGTCTTTCATGGGGCTTGAACTCAAGGCCTGAGCACAGTCTCTAGACTTTGCTCAAGGCTAGACCTCTACTACTTGAGCACAGCACTATTTCCAGCTTTTTTATCTGTGTGTGTGCTACGAAGGAATCGAACCTAGGTCTTCATGAATGCTAGGCAAGCACTCCACTAGGCCAAACTTCCGGCTCCCCAGAAAGTATTTTCCTAACTGCTAGGGTTCGGATGTGGTTAACTGTTATTTTGTTTCTTTGTGCGTTTTTTTTTTTTTTTTGCCAATCTTGCAGCTTGAACTCAGGGCCTGAGTACTGTCCTTGGGCTTTCTCAAGACTAGAGTTCTACCACTTGAGCCACAGTACCACTTCTGGATTTTTTTCTGTGTATATGTACATGCTAGGCAAGCACTCTACAACTAGGCCAAACTCCCAGCCTTGTTCGTTTGTGTTTTAGAGTTCAGTGTTGGAGATTTCATCCACTAGGTTTAAGAAGGGACTGATGGTATAGTTCAGCATTGGAGCACTTACATAGCAAGAAAAGACCTGAGTTTGAGCACAGCATGGCAAAAATTAGAATAATTAAAAATTAAATAAGAAACAAAATATAGCTGGATTTGTAAGAAATGGAGTCTAAGTGGGAAGTCACCAGAGTCTGCTCAGGAAGCATTGGCATACTCTTTGTGGGTCCCTAGTCTGTCTTACATGTCCAGGTGTCACCATGTTCGAGTCATACTGCTGGGATGTAGGCCACTGGGATATGACACAGCCAAAGGCTCTCACTAGAGCTGACATTATACTCTGGACCATAATGTAAGATGGGACCATCAGTCTTAAACTGTGACCTAAACAAACCTCTGTTATCATATACACATACATGTATCTATTTATATCTATGTCTGTTTCTATCTATATATGTATTTATCTATCTAGGTATCTAACTAGCTAGGTATCTATCTATCTATCTATCTATCTATCTATCTATCTATCTATCTATCTACTACCTACCTACCTACCTATGTATCTAAGTATCCCAGCCTAAGGTATGTTGTTACAATAATGGAAAACAAAGAGTTATTATGAGCTCATTATCAATATATTTTCCAAAGATGTCAGTTTTCTGTATTATACTGACAGATAAATGATGTTTCTTTATGATGCCATAAGTGACAATACACTAAGATTTGCTTACTGAAACTAGGTTTTTAAGTGGTCATAATTTGATCCTGAGAGAGAAATACTGGTGCAAAACCTACTGAGTTTAGGCACACTGGAAAATTGTCCATTACAGAGGCTTCCTGTTCTTGTAAGCAGTCATCAAGACCACTCATATGGAAATTTGTTTAGAATAAATAGCACAGCAGTATCTTTTCAGCTACCAAGTTTTAGATACAGGTTATATTTAGAGATACAGCTTTATTACAGTAACTACATATAGGAGAAAAGTCTAAGGTCTTTCCTGAGGCATATTTATTGTCTATAGGCAATTTTTATTTGTAGTCATGACTATGATAGATAGTAAACGAACTCATAAAACTGACCTCCAACAATTTACATGCACCTTTGTGAGGCTGGGGGAAAGCCTTGGATTTATTATGTACCTCTTTTTTTATTGCAAAGATAATTATATTGGTGTTGGAGATGCTCACAGAACCCTAACAGAAAGTTGATGAGTAGTACAGTCAGACCATAGGATATTTCTATTACTTTACAAGCACTAAATTCCTCAAGTGTATCCAAAAGAACAATTTTCAAAACCTTTTGTATTTCTTTGTAGTACTTTTAGTTATTTTATTACTCACATTTCTTCTGCCTACCCAAATAATTTGGGTTTTATGTGTTATAAAGCATAATGCCTATGGTTGTTATTATTTTACTAGAATTTTATTTATCATATTGAATTTTCCTCAATGATTTCTTTCAAATTTGACTTTGAATTATTAAATCATGATTATTAGTTCCTTTTATTCTGTTCTTGCTTTCTCAGTATCTCTCTATGTCTCTGTTATGGTCTCTTTCCCATTCAGAAAGTCAGAGCTAAGAGTAGTGGTTTTGCTTTGCTTGAATGTTATCTAATTAGTTATCGAGAGGAAATATGTATGGATGTGACTCTTTAACATTATGTAGCATTTTCCTATTTATGCTACTAAATGACCTTGAAACAAGGTGATGTATCTGGATGGGTATCTTGGTAATGTTATGATTGCAGACCTATGAGATGCAAAATTCTTTAACTTTTAATTTATTTAAAAAATTTAAAATACCAGATATAGATATAGATATACATATGCATATATATCACCACTTAAGGGAAGTTCATTGTGATATTTCCATACATGTACACTGTATACTTTGAACAAATACATTGTCTCCTCCATATTCCCATTCTTCCCATTTCCCCTTTCTTAGGATATATATACATATATATCTATATGTATATAAACATGCATAAACATACATATATGTATGCATATACATATACATGCCCTTCTATCCTCTTCACGTTTAATACTCTTTTTCTCTCCTTCCCCTATGGACCCTCTCTTAGATAATCTCTTATTTTCATGCTCATTATCATTACTATTACCATTAATCATCATTCTTATTTTGTGTCTATATTCCATAAATGAGTGGGGGTGTGGTATTTGGTTTATCGAGCTACACACGATGATCTCCAGTTGCATCCGTTTCCTGCAAATGGCAAAACTTTATTGTTCTTTATGCCTGAGTAATATTCCAATACTTTGTCCATTGGTTAGTTGTTGAGCTTCTACCAGGCTGTTTCCAAGTGGTAGTGTTATGAACAGATCTGCAATAAATAAGTGTATCTGTTTTGTATATATGTTGATTATTTATACTTTATATATCTATATCTCCAAGACACATACATACATGTACATACAGAAACATACTCAAAGGGAAGGTATGGCAAGTCTTAAGGTAGGCTCGCTTTAGTGTTTTGGGGAACCTCCACACTGATTTCCATAGCTGTTTTACTAGGTTAAATTCCTTCAATGGTGTACTAGGACTCATTTTTTCCTACACATCCTCATCAATATTTGTTGTTTTATTATTTTTTTGATGGACCCTTAATGTAGTTTTTATTTTCATTTCTTTTCTGTGTATTTTCTTGTCAATTTATTACTCATTTTTATCTTCAGAGAATTGTCAGTTCAAGTCCCTTGCCAATCTCTCTATTTGAATTAACACATGAGCCATATCTCAAAATCAGGCATCCTTGGGCTTATTTGTGAAGAAGAGGTGGTAGAGAAGACTACTTTGGTAATTCTGCTCTACCAAATTTATATCAAATCCTAGTGTTACTCTTAATACAACATAATTTTTAAGGGCCTCCTGTATATAAGGACTTGCTATTTATCAAATTCTATTTAATTAGCACAGGAATCCTTTATGGTAGGTATTATTTCTTCCATTTATTATAAATGAGGTCACATGCTCCAGTTTAAAGAACTATCCTGCTACCCCACTGTTGCTTAGTAGCAGAGTTGGAATTCAGACCCATGTCCACTGGACTTCAAAATATATTCTCTTTCAATTCCACCATGCTGAGCTTGTCCTTTTAAGTGAAATATCATGAATATCCTGGATCAAAGAGGAATCTCTATATTGGAAGAAACACTTGACTTATTGAACAGGGTTTCAGATGAACCTACCCATTTAAATGCATTTACATCTTGCTCAAAGGCAATACTTTCTGAGAAAACTGAAAATAAGCAATTAAATTTAATTCACTTGTAGGTGTATACCTAAGGCCATACCCTATACCAGGCAAGTAAATGGAGATTTTAGTATCTTTCACCAGGAAGCAGTAATATCTGTGTTGCCATTTTACAAAATGTATAATCTTTCCGTGTATTTCCATTTAAAACAGTGTAGCAGATTAAATCCATTTCAGCAGCGCCTTGCTCCTATTTCACTATTTTATTCCAGCCTTGTAATGACTTTATCTACTGTGGGGAAGCATCTGAATATCACACAAAATGGAACAGATGACAGAACGGGTGCCAAATGCTATTTCAGTCATCTTGTGCTCAAAGAAGTTGTGAATGTTTTTAAATATAGGGAACTATTTTGTCAATATCAAACCAAGAATTAAGGCTAATAATGAGTGCTAATGTCTGCATATTAGAAAGTTAATAAAGCAAAAGAAGAAATAATATTTTTTTCAGATTCAGCAGTAATAAAACCATACTCCAAAGCAAAAGTACTGTATTATACATGCAATAAATAAGTTTATGAAAATCAATTATTTCTGTCAACTGTTCAATTTAATTTTTATTCATGGAAAGCAAGAAAATATATCATGATTGAAATTCTGCAATTAAAATATGTATGGAAAAGAGAAATGTGTTAGTTTTCAGCTCTTTAATGGATTACATTTTTAAATACTTTCACTCGTTTCTCCCCTTAGAATTGTATTAAACCTGAGGAGACAGATTTCATATTTATTGTAGATAATTCAAGTGACATAAGTTGTCTACTTTTATTTTTCTAATTATAAATAGTAAAGTTATAAACTCATATATTAACTGAAATATTAAAGTAGTTATCATTGCCCATACCTTGTTAAAGAAATGATAGGGAGGTATCCCTGCACCTCTATACCTGTCAAATTCCCTTCACACCAAGTAGTTCCAATTTGTAGAACTGTATTTTAGTCCCGTATCTACATGTCTCCACACACGTGCACGCTGCAGTTCTCAGAGGTCTGTGAGAGAGACACATGTACAATCTTCCCTGAGACTTGATGTTATTGCAAAGCGTTTGTGAGGACTGCTTTTTCATGTCTTCATTTTGCAAATATGGACACTGGACACAGTTTCTATACTGATTCCTCTGACCTAAGGTTTTGCAAATCGAAAAATGCTTTAACAAAAATATTACAATCCAAAGTAAATTTCTTAATTGTAGGAGCAGAAAAAACCTCATAGACTGACTGAATTTACAGGACAGTAAGTGTTAGGATGGTGTCAGACTGTTTCTCTTATTGTTAAATAAAATATAACTGTATTGTCATTAAGGTGGTTTTCAGAGGGGTTACCATTTGTAAGAAAAATGAGATTTTGTCATGTTCATTTGGAAGAACAGAGCATATTTATGACTAACAGTGTTCTAAGTGAGGTCAAGTAGAGATTGCTGTGGTTTGTAATTGGAGTCTTCCTTCAACCTGCCCTAATGATGCTGCCTCCTCTTCCCTTGTAATTGCATTGTGTATATGCAAATTAATTTCTCTTCAGTGCCTTAGAATTTATTCTATTAAGCAGTCTCATTTCGAATCTTGTTTAGATTATTCCCTTGCTTCTGGCTCTTGTTTCCCATGTAGCTCTGATTTTTACCAGCTTGATTATTATTCCATAGCATTGAGTTGAACCTGAACCAAGTATGCTATAACGCTTTTCTGGAGAAGAGAAGTAAAGGTTTTTATGTTTGTGGTCACATGAAAGGGAGAAGTGTTCACTTCTTGGTAGAAACAATGTGTTGTTAGAGTATTGATTTTATGGCCTTCAATTGATCAACATTACTTAATGCAACATCCCAAAACTGAGGCGATGATTTTAGGTGCAGATGTGAAGATGAGGCTCACTGGATGTTTGCTCAGCAAATGATTCAGTAGGTGAATTTGTCATAAATGACACATTTGTCCTTAATCTCTTCATGGAATCACCATCTGGTAAGTACTAGTAAATATGTAATCATTGTACAGAGACTTGGATCTGCTTGTTGTCCCTGGAGTTCAAAAGATGAATTAAACACACCATACCTTAAAAATACTATTTCTGCTGGATGCCAGTGGCTCACATCTCTAATCCTACTCAGGCAGGACCACTGGGAGCTGAGCATCATGGCTCAAAGCTAACCTGGGAAGGAAAGTGTGAGAGACTCTGATCGCCAACCAATCACCCCACCAAAACCAATAACAAAATTAATTTAAAAAATGGAAATGGAGCTTTGGCTCAAGTTCTAAAACACTAGCCTTGAGCTCAAGAGCTCAGGGACAGCACTCAGGACTAGAGGTCAAATCCCAGAACTGGCACAAAACAAAACAAAAGAAGTTTGTCAGGAGGGGCCACTATAATACCTAGTGGAGGACATGCCTGTTTGTGTTTGGGTTTTTACCAGTTTTCCTGTTAAAATATTCATTTTGCCCCTGACTTTATTTTGTAGTTGTCCACTGTATTTTTAGTCATTTTTATTCAGCAACATTTTATTTATTTGGAACTTCTGCTGTCTCTTAGTAGCCATCTGTCATATAAATAGGTGGTTGTTATTTAACTTTTATCGCCTCTTTCCCCATACATTTCCACATTGAATCACATTAATGCAAACCAGTGTTATACTAAGTTAAAAGAAAAAAAGGACCAGTATTCTTTTAAAAAATGAGAAAAGATTTTGATAATTAGCAAAGATGCTTCTGCTTTCCTTTAAATGGTTTATAACATGGATAATAGTTTATTTCCCAACTGTTTCTTCTAAATCTATTGTGAGACCAAAGAGATAAAGCACTCTATGTAATGTCTGGCATATTCTAAATACTTAATATGTGATTATCTTCATGATTTTATAATTGAAAATTCTTGAAGTAGGAAATGAAAACATTTACTAGTTCCCAGTAGGGTAGAGTACATTTCTTTCATTGTTATAAATAAGGTGGTACAAGTATTTGTTCCTCCCACAAATGTATAAGCATATTCTTAATTTCTCCGATCTGGAATCCCATAATGTCAGATAATGTCACTGGAGCAGTTAATCCTGGTTATCTAGAAATGGAATGGGTGACTCACCTTTGAAGTTGACCTTCACAGGCTTGTGAAGGTCAAATAACCCTGGGGGCTTAGTTATGGAGCAAGAAAAAAATACCAGCATGGGCTGAATCTTTCTACTGCTTGAATGGGAAGACAGCTCTGGTAGGAGCTGCTCCTGTCACCTTCTGGTTTCAAAGTTATCTGTCATGTCCTCTTTCTTCATCTGGATTAAAACTACTTTTAGTACTTGTTTGGTTAATGATGATTGTGAAGCAAATATGACTATTGAATGAAAGGAATTTTATAGATGGGGTTTTTCTTGTTCTTTTTCTTTCTCTCTCTCTTTTTATTTACTTCTGCAGTTATTTTCCAGTTAAAAAACTAAGGTAGTATTTATAATATTTATTGAGTAGCTACTATATGCCTAACATCATATTTAGTCCTTTACTTCCATAATCTCAGTTTTGCTACACACTTAGAAGGAACAATTTGGAAACAGAATCACTGGCATGATAATTAGCAACAAACTTCTGAATACACAGGTGATATATATATATATATATGTAGAGAGAGATAGATATAGATATATATGTGCCATGTTCACAAAGGTTGATACAGTTTTCTTTGCATATCATATGGAATCCCAGAAATATATTCATAGTCTCCCTTTTAATGATCAATAATATCTATGAAAAATGTCAAATTTTACTTAAAACATCCCATTGATCATTTCCTGATTGGATATAATTGTAATTATTTCCTAGCTTGCTTCTAATAATATGTCACATTTTCTTTATCAGAAAGCATACAATTGAAGGAAACTGAAATATTTGGTAGGAGATAAAATTTTACTTCACATTGAAGGTTAAGTGCTTAAATCAATTTTATTTATGATGAAAGTCATTACTTTCACTTAAGAGTTGTGCGTACCAATTTCCATATTGTCATGTTTATTATAACTGAGCTCTAATGATTATCTAAGATGAACAATGAAAAGAAACCAGAGTAGATTTACAGCATGCTATTTCATTGATTTTATTGATCTCAGTGAATCCGTAGTACAAACCAGACCTAACTGATTGGACCACATATGAATTATTAATTAAATGTTTACATGTAAGTTGTACTGTGTTCAGTTTTAAGATGGTTTTTGACTTACTGAGGGAAAGAAACAGTCCAAATCCCATTGGTTCTTTGCTAACCTTCCCTCTGAGATACCTTTGGTGAAGACAGGTGGTCTTACAAGAATTTTTTTTCCCTAATGATCAAATATTATTTCATACCTCCACCAAAAATTTATGTCGGATTACAATTCATTCACTACCTTTGGGATAAGCTGCATCGGGAAAAAGACCCACATTAAATTCTTCTTTTCTTCCTTTTGTATATGCATTTTCACCTGTCATTATAAGTGCTTAACAAATATTTTCAATGAATAAACATATATTTAAATAAAGTTCAGTTGAATGTGGTTTTATCAATAAAATATTTTGGTAGACTGTTGGACCAGGCATTGAATAAACAAGGATGGACTTTAGGGGAGGGACTGTTACAGAAATGAAAGCTTCAGATATAATTTCTTCTATGTGGAGGAAAGGAATAGAACTTAGATCTGAAAGGCAAATGCTGAGTTTATCAAAACTATGCTCAACTGTTTTCTTAACTCACTCCCTCTTTCCCTCCATCCCTCCCTCCTCTCTTCCTTATCTCCCTTTCTTCCAAATCGGACATGCTTCAATGAAAAAAAATAAACCAGAGTAGATTTACAGCATGCTATTTCATTGATGGCATGTATGTCTTTAGAAGGTAAAGAACCTGGAAAGTGAGAGAAAGAGAGAGGGATAGGGAAGAGAAAAATAACATATGGTAAACACATATATATATTTCAGGGGCCGGGAGTTTGGCCTAGTGGTTAAAGTGCTTGCCTAGCATGCATGAAGACCCGGGTTCGATTCCTTGGTACCACATACATAGAAAAAAGCCAGAAGTGGTGCTGAGGCTCAAGTGGTAGAGCTCTAGCCTTGAGAAAGTCCAAGAACATTACTCAGGCCCTGAGCTCAAGCCCAGGACTGGCAAAAAAAAAAAAACCACATATATATATTTCAATCACTGAGGTATTAAATGCTGATATAAAACACGACAGTTTGCAAGTTAGAAAAGGTGAATAAAGGGTTGTTGCCATTTGGCAGTTGTTATCTGAAATTTACCATCAGAGGATCACTCATGGAAGGCATGCTGTCGGTGTAAATGAAGACATGTTGACTCATTTTGGTGTGTTCTAATATCATTTACACTGCATCCTTGGGGATAAACGCAGCTTGACAGACAGATTACATATATCTATATGTATATTGATGTATATATACATATATATTACATATATCTATATAGTACACATAGTACAAATCATATAGTATCATATACCATGCAGTATGCTACATATATAACATTATTTATACTATATATATATGTATCTTATTCTAGTAATGTCATTTTAAAACACAGGAGGTTTTTTTTAATTAAATTATATTATTAACTAAACTTCTCCTTATAATATCATCAGTGTGGGTACATGAATATCTGTTGTCTGAAGTGCATGTATTTCAGAATTTCCAAAACTTGGGGGATCAAAAATGTAAATGACCACTGCCAACTCTGGCATTTATACGGTAAGTTTACCACCCTTTCTCCTGAAATGCTTTCCCCGAGTCCTCAGGCATTGTATTTGGATTTCTCCTGTTGCGTTACTTCCTTTAAAACTTGCCCTGTGGTCTTGTCCATCAGACATGTACAGTCAGTGTTCCAAATAAATGGCAGCTAATCTTATAAATGAGTCCACTCTAATGGCTGCTGATATGATACTGGAGCTTGAGATCACTGTTTCCTCTTAGTTTAGTTGTTAATTTCTTTTTCAAAGGAGACAGTATGATAAAGTAAGAGAGAATCAGAAAACCTAGCTTGGAGTCCTACTATCATTCCTAATTTGATAACTTCAAAAGTCACTTTAGCTTTGAGCTCCATCCCAATAAACATAACGCTAAAAAACTCTGAACTTATTCTATACACCCAGGTACAAAGCATTGTAAAAGTTGCATGTAGGAAGAGAATCATTGTGGAGCAAGGATATCAGCACATTTAACAAGGAGAGGCTAGGTGAGTGAATCAGGGAAGAGTTTTTCAAAAGATGGTAAATAAATGTCCAAGAATGGTTCAATTTAAATATAACATAAATGATGGGTACTTCAAACATACAATTTGGTTTAGACCTCCAAAACACAGCAAGATCAACTGTCTGCTATGCCTCTAAATAATGTCAAGGAGCAGCTTTTGGCAAGATTTTCTTTTCATTTACATGGGACTCTAAAATAAATATGGCAGCAAAGATATGAATAGATACTATAATATATAATATATATATACAAAATATACCAGAATTGCATGGAAATGACTATGCTTGCTTAACATTCAGATATTAGATATTTTAAGCATTTTTCAAAACCATTCAGTAAATATTTCAGCAATATAAGTTCAAAGTTTAATAATAATCATTTTGTGTCCATACAGAGATATACTAAATTTTCCAGAAACTAAAATATTTTCAGACAACAATACAAAAAGTTTCCTAAAGAAACCCTTCAATAAGAGAATGGAGTAAGGTAGTTATAATTATTTTAGTGTTGACCCCACTACCTACAATTATTTTAATTCAATGTAAAGAGAATTTTGTTTTCACAACTTTGTTTATGCCATCAGGTAATCCCCCTTCTCCTACACCCAGAATTTTGTACCTCCTCTACCTCTAAGGAAGGCCTAGGCTTCCCCAAGACACACAGACTTAGTGGCTTTCACCAATAATGAAGAGTTTTTTATAAGATTTCAACATTATATACAATATTCTGGCAATGCCAGGCTCCTAAGATGTATATTCATTGGTGACGTGTCACATTCTGAATAACTCTATGGCTTTTTTGTTTTAATTCTTAAAAGTAGTCATGTTACACATATTCTGTTTCTTTGGATGGAAATTTTAAACTTTATAATGGAAGACCTCTTTTACACTGGTCTTCTGCATATTTCTTTTAGCTGAATTCTTCCTTAAAGTCCTACTTCTCTGAAGTAGACTAAAACTTTCAAGGTAATGCTATCATTTTCTCCCATGTTATTTGCTCATCTGTCAAGTCATTCCAGTATCCTTTGGCAGTCTAAAGGGTGATCTAAATGATCAGCTCCTCAGTCCCAAATAGAGCCTTGCTACTGTAGACATTTTTTCTTCCAGGTGAAATTCATCTTATTATAATTGCTACATCAGAATGTTTCATCCATTCAAGGTTTCTAATCTAAGTCTTTTAATCTCCATCCAAACCATTTTTTTGGTGTTGAAATAAAACAGTAGTATCTAGTAAGTTAACAAACAATTATATGCTGTCACTAAAAGTCATAAATCATTATTATGATTTAATCGATAATTGGCAGGTTTCAATGGATCTTACCATAGAAAGAAACTTAGCCCAAGAATTATTTTTTAAAGCCAGGCAGAATAATGAGTAACCAAACATTTAAATTTTTAACATGTGCTCATCTTAATAGCATCAGCTTGTAAACTTTTGTCCTCAATGGCACTTTATAGACCGAGACATTTTAGAAAGTATAGTCCAAGGAAATATTTCGAATTCTTGAGAAATGCAGTGATATTTTTAAGTCCTTCCAGGTTTTAGACAATTCCAGTGTCTTGCAAAGTTTTTAGGTATTGAATGCATTGTGTGAAAAGGGAATGTTTCTATTTTGCCACCACGATTATGTTATCTTCCCTAGTGCAATTACAAGCTCATTCGGGGCTCTTTGTGTTAGACTAATAACTTCTGATTCGCGGCTGTCACCCAGTACTTCTGCATGCACTTTTAATACCATCTACACTGCCCCAGCACTTACCTAGGGCAGGCATTTTTCTCTAAGTAACGACTCATCTTGGGCAAATCATTAATGGAACATCAAAAAGATCCCATCTGTTAGAGTTACATATGGCTAAGATAAAAATGATCAAATATATCATTTTTTTTCTTTATTCTTTCTTTCCCCCTCCTTTCTTATCCACACAATAAATGGAGTTGTCAGCAGGATAAGTTCATGTGCCGGATAAGGTCACAATTTCATTTAGTGACAACTTCCAACAGTAGGAACTTACAAGATTCGATTTATTAAAGAGTCGGAAGGGATAAGATCACTGCTTGGCCAGCCTGATTTATCAGGGTTTGACTAGAGTACTTGAATAGAGAATGTCGTATTTCAAGTTTATGTTCAAAACTGTAGTTTAGTGTGTGTTGTGACTGTGTGAGTCAAAAATTGAGAAGGAAAATTAGAAAAGTGTTCTATAAGGCAATTTGTAGCCAACAGCCAAGAACTATCATTTACTTGGTCAAACAGTGCCTAGAGATGCATCAACACAGTACAAAAGAAATAGTATCATTTGTCTTTAAATGCAGATAAAGCATGTGGCTATTAAGGCTTGTGGAAGCCTATGTAATGACAACACTGTGGCTTGATTATTTAAAAAAAATCAACAGTGAAATGATCTAACCCCCATGTATTTGGCAGGCAGTAGTCAAATGGTTATAACCCATAAAACAGCAAAAGCTTTGCCATACTTTGGCCACCTTGGCTGACTTTGAAAATGAATCTTTGAGCACTTTTTGAACTCAGCATGACTTCGGGCTGTCCATGTGTGATACCATGATGTATAATGTTTTCCATCCATGAAGGAAATATAAATATGGGTTCTATCGCTCTAGCCTGGTGCTATAGAAAGGCCTGATAAACATTATGAGCCAATTCATGTGGTCTGCTTTGAAATTTGGTTATATACTGAAAACCAAGTTTAAATCAATCCAAAGTTTATTTTCAGCAAATGAAATAAGATCTCCTGTCATCTCATTTGCTTGCAACCCTGTCTTCTAGTGAAATGGGAGCCCAGCCTTAGGACATGGTCTGTGATTAAGAGATGGCCTATAAATACCATATATGTTTATATCACCAACTTAATTCTGGATTTAGCTGAAATATGGCTGCTGATAAGTAATATGAAAAGGGCCACATCTTGATCCTTCCCTTTTGAGATGCTATTTGCTTTGTAAAGATGTATCACAAGGATCCTATTAAGAAAAATACCAAACAATGTCTTGATAGCCCTTTCAATGAAAAAAAATATTTAAGGTCATTGCTTGGTGACTTTAAACATTTTTATTTTGTTTAGGACCAAAACTAGTTTGATATTTTTTTAAAGCTGTGGGATGTTTGTTAGTGATTTAACTTAGGGTTTTAGAAAAATATTTTAAGTGAAGCTATCAAAATTCTTTGAGTAATCACAGACTTTTTAAAGTATGTATTATCAAGAAGATAAGAGAAACCGCCCTCAGCACTAACAATATTATCTTTTACCAGAACTGATTAGTCTTACCTACGTGTCTCAAATATTTGCTGTGAACTTACATGGCATGTTAAAAAAATAAGGCTTCTTTTTGAAGAACGACTATGAAAATATGAACAGATTAAAGAAAGAGCAGCTTTTATTTTTCCTTTGGGTTTGAATTTCAAGAGATGAGGCTAACACCTAAAAAAAACAATAGAAAGGTTGAACTAATGAAATGTGTGGTTGTTGTAGTATTTAGAGAATATGCTCACATACTTTTTAATTTAAATATCAATTTTAACTGTTGAAAAATTAATGTGTATGTTATTATGAGAATCTTCATCCAATTAATCTTGTTCAACTTTTATTTTCAACTGCCATATATGGCATACTACAGTATGTCTCTACCAGCAGATATATGCAAAGTTTGAAATATATATATAATAAATAATGATGTTTATTTCTTATTGAGGTAAAAGGAATTATTAGGGAGGAGACTGAAAAGTACAATTAAATGGGAAACTATATCATCATCTACTGTGACTCCAGCGAGGGTAGGAGGCAAGCACACTCAGATTGTTCTTAAGTTCAGAGATGCTTTGTGAAGGGGAATAGATTTGGGCTATATCACATGACAGTGTCAATCTATTGAGGCAGCATCTGCCAGGGAGCAGGAGCAATTCTCAGAAAGGTGTTCAAGCTAAATTGGGTAGGTGGCAAAAGTGAGAAAGAAAAATTTTCTGATTGGGAGAAGAGCACATTTTTACAACAATAAAACTTCAAAGTCGGGGAGCCACTATAGCAATATTATGATAGAATTAAAATTGAAGGGCAAATGTTCAATTTGATTTGTGAAAAGTGAACTAGCTCATGTAAGAGCTTGCACAAATCAGTGATATGATTTGTCACTTTCTTTTTCTAAATTTCATGTTTATTCTGGAAGAGCTTTGGAGCCTGAATTAGAGATGTAGGTTGTTGAAATGGATAGAGTTGCAAAATTCTCAAAAGAAGATCAAATCTCGGAGATATTGGGGAGACTAGTCAATGCATGGTGAGATATTTGGGTAGAGGTGACAAAGAGGAAATATTTGGATATGGTGGTGAAAATCTGTACATATTTTTTAAATGTCTTCTGGTCAAGTAGTACTTATAAGTTACTTGCAGGTGTTAATTTCACAACACTACTGACAGATGATATAGTGATTCATATTTTGTATGCAGAAAGTAAAATTAAGGGGGTTATCTAACTTGTTTGATTCATAAGACCTATTTGGGTACTCTTTTTCAGAATTATTTATTATTATTATAGAGGTGATGTACAGTGGGGTTGCAGTTACATAAGTCAGGAATAAGTTCATTTCTTTTTGAACAATGTCAACCTTTCCCATTCTCTCTCCTACTCACAGGTTGTGTAGCTGATTTTCAATACAATGTCTAATGCTGCATTTGCTCATTCTTTACTTCCCCATTTCTGTGCCTGTTACCCTCCCAAAATGTTTGTTCATTAATCAGGTACTCTTATTATGTTTAGAGCATGTTCTCAGTGGTGTTTGACTTTTTTGTCTACAAAATTTCTTTCAATTCAGACGCCTTTGTACTTTACCTTATCTCGTCCTTTTCTTTCTTTTCCAAATTTTCACTTTCATTGACTGATCTCTATTCCTTTAGGTTTCCTTGTTGTTCATTGTGTACACTGCCAAAGATTCAGTGCCTAAGCAACATACCCAAATATGATCCATACTTTTCCCCCCATCTCCTAGAATCAATTAACCTAGTTCTATGAGTTTAAGTCTCTAAGCTATATAGATTCCAATACCTGAAGTAGGACTTTTCAGGTCCAAATTAATTTTGTTTGTCGCTTCATGTTTGGGCCTAACTTACCTAACAGACTCATCTATCTATCTATCTGTCTGTCTATCTATCTGTCTATCTGTCTGTCTATCTATCTATCTATCTATCTATCTATCTATCTATCTATCTATCTGTCTGTCTGTCTGTCTATCTGTCTATCATCCATTTATATATACACGCAGAAAGAATAAATAAATGTGTAAAGTAATGAAAGAAGAAACAAAGCAATGAGTAACCTTATTAGAACTGAAAGATTTTCCTTGTTTTGATATGTTGAGTGATTTCCAGTCAAACATGCATTTTGTTATAAGTTGCTTCTAAGATAGGTAGATCTTGTAAACCCACCTATACACTGAACCATGCCCTCAGTGGACTTTCTATCTCTTGTGAAGTATAATCTCTAGAGTTATATATTAATAAAAGACTATTAAGTTGAAAAAAATCTTACTGAATTGTACTTTGGTATTAACCCTTATTTTAAAAATGATGGAGCAAAACTCCCCCCAAAATAAAAAGTATTTTACATGTTTTAGACGACTTGAGACTAAAAAGTCTTGCTTTTCCTCTGTTTCATAACACTAATCTTTGAAAACATTTAAATACATAGTATTAAGCACATGTAAGTTAAATTTAGCTTCCCTTTCTATAGTATCCTGTTTCTGTTGCTCTTCCTAACTTAGATTTACATTATGTGTGTTAATTAATTACACTATGCCTATGCTTCTCTATAAACAAAGTTCTGAATAAGTGAAGTGAATAAATGATTTTTAATTACTCCAGCCACACAAAATATTTCCCCAAACCTCCAAATAGCTTCTTAACAAGGAAGAAAGGAGACTGGGGTTTTCATTCTTACCTAATAGAGTTGAAAAGATTGAGTCCCTAGTGTGGACAATTACTGGACTCCATGTTATGACTTTCTTTAAGGACTTACAAAGTACTTTTGGTTTGTTTAAAATGATAATGCATAGTCAAAGACATCTAAAATCTGGGGATATCTAGATATCACTTTTATGATCTGCCCTAAGTTTGTAGTACTTAATCCCTTAGAAGACAGATCTGATTGTAAATCCATCAGTAGAGATAAGGAGTCACTGTTTGACTAAGTCTGAACCCTTTACAAATGAAGTATGTTATTGGCAAGAAGAAAGGATGAATTACCTTTGGAAAACAGTTTCTCAGATCCTCACAGGTTCTCTATCAGTAAATGTGACATAACTGTTCTTTTAATGTGTAAAACCAACAATTATGTGGACATCATCTTTATGTGGAAAAGGAAGTTTTTAACTAGTATTTAGGTAAGGGATACAGCTATCCTTTTGAAGCCTCAATAAATTTTCTTACCTACTGGTCATCTGAAAAACCAGAATGAAAGTAGTTATAGGTTTTATGTTAGTGAATTCTTTCATTTTTATACAGTATTCCAGTGCTGGAGCGATGGGATGATAATCCTAAAAGTTCAAATTTTTCAATTGTGAACTGCTTGTGGCTTATAGTCTATGATTTTGATTTTTACAATAAGCAGTGATAAAAATGAAAAGCAATATCTGATATTTGAGTTACTAAAAGAGTGATATAAATGCATAAAAGAGTAGATATAATTGAACTCAGGTAGATGGCACTGCTTCTTAAATTATCACTTGCATCTGCATAGTAGAAAATAGCTATTGGCTTGAAATGAAGCTGGAGTAGCTTCATGTTACCCATCATGGAATACTTATCATGTGTAGGATTTATTTGTTAATATGTTCTATTTCAAACTTTACAGTATTTTTTATTCTGTATAATTTTTCACTTATATTTTTCTTATTCAGTTCCTTGTCATTCTTAAGTCTGCAGCTTGGTAAGCTGAAAAGAAATATGATTATAAAATAGTAAACTGTTTGAGATAAAATTTTAAAATGCAAAGCATTGTCATGGCAAGCCAGCAATAATCTTAGGGCATAAACATCACCAATTTACTTATTTAAAATAGACCTCAGTTTCTAGTTGAGATCATTTTCCTGTTTATTAAAAATTAATTCAGTACCATTGCTTGGGAGTTTTTAACATTTATCTATTGACTTTTATATATAAATTAATATAGTCATCTACTTCTTAGCAAAGCTTTTAACGAATTCCTGCTACATGCAATTATGTATATTGGCTTCATTTCCTTTTTCTCATTAATGATTTGAAATATTACTCTGGTTTAAGAGGAAGACAGACCTGAATTTCCTATTCCTCATAGCTTTTGTCTTTTTCCATTGACTAACAGAGACCCCTACCTCCGCAAAATATACAGTGGAAAAATATCAGTATAAACTATTTTTATTTGGGTGAATAAATATCACTACTTATTGTCCAGTCAGTTTTCCTGTATATTGAATGTAGAAATTATTTCAGAAGATTTTCATATCCTTAAAGAAAATAACTGAGATAATCTTCACCAAGTGTTAAATAAGTGAAAGAAATTTAACCCTCAAGTATTGTCCTAAAGTTTGTAGTCTAACTTTTTGATATTGGATCTGTCTTTTGTGAAAATGTATTATCATATCGAGTTCTTAAACAACTGACTAATATGATAGTGTGCGTGTGTAATGATGCAGGAAAGAAATTGGACTAAATTTGAATACTGTTATGATGATGTTTTCAACTCGGGATAACAAAAATCTAATGTTTTTCAGGCAAAGCATGATTCTCCTTCTCTGAATGCTTAGAATATTGTGCATGTAAAAGCCAAAACTGAAGAGGTGACTATTAAGGAACATGTGAAATCATTCTAAATATTTCTGTGTTCATTGTCTGCAGGGGAACTGGAAGTGTTTCAGAAAGATGGGGAACGAAAGATTCAGAGTCGGCAACAACTTCCTGTGGGAACAACCTGGGGACCATTTGCTGGGAAGATGGACTTGAATAACAATTCTTTGGTATGTAGACTTTCTGAAATATTCGGCTGTTCAAATGTTGTCATAGCCTAGAAATTGTTTGTGTCTCAGTGAAATCCTGGAAAGTAAATTTGGGATTCTTTTTCTGCTTTCATGAACTGCCAAACTTGGATATTTTCCAAGTGGTCTGACAGTAATATACACACATTTTGGAAGGAAACAGCTTACTCATATTAAATGGTTGGCTAGAAAGGTAATTTATAAGCTTATTGCTTTATCTGCTTTGCCAGACTAAGACTATTCACATTTAATAATATGTACAATTGCCTTTAGTTTTAAGATGACATAAATTAATTGTCAGCCATTACTGGTTTACATGAACAATAAGAAATAAACAACTTTATTATTCCTTAGTAATGGTGTTTGTACTTCTAAGGGGAAGGATAAATGATTGGCAATAAAATTAGCAATAAAATAAAGTTTGTAAAACTTTTGTAAAAAGTTCTGAGACCATGGGCCGGGAGTTTGGCCTAGTGGTAGAGTGCTTGCCTAGCATGCACGAAGACCCAGGTTCGATTCCTTGGTACCACATACTTAGAAAAAGACAGAAGTGGTACTAAGGCTCAAGTGGTAGAGTTCTAGCCTTAAGAAAAATCCAAGGACAGTCCTCAGGCCCTGACCTGAAGCCTCAGGACTGGGAAAAAAAAAAAACAGTTCTGAGACCAGGAAGTCTACTACTTGTTAAGATTATATGGATTGCTGACTGACTAACTAGTTGTTTTAAAGATCTCTTCAGCTAATGCCAAGTAGTTGGGATTGTATTCAATACCAAGGCGTTGGGCTACATTTAATTCTTGAGCCTCTAGAATTCCTTCTGTCTTCCCAAGGTTACCCTAATCTCTGTGGCCATGGTCTCTTTCCATTTTCAATGTCATCAATGACTGCTTCAGTCTTCCTCTTCCATATTCTAACTCTTCTGCCACCCTCTTCTGTTTTTAAGGACACTTATGATTATTATAATGTGTTCATCTAGGAAATACAGGCTGACTTTTCTGACAGTCAGATGATCTTCTGGTTGTTTTCTTAGCTTCCTTTTTGCCATGTAACACAACATTCCCAAATTTTAGAGCTTAGGAAATGGAAGCCTTTTATGAGCAAAAATAATAGGTGGAAAACATCTCTCATTTTGCATAATAAAAGTAATACAACTTAGACAGAATAATGTTTCACAGTCCTTAGAAGAGCCAGGAATTAATGTGTGCATATTTATTCTGATGAATGCCATTTTCTCTAAATAGTGTTCCTATAGGAAAAACTCATGAATATTGAATGACAAAGTCTACTTGATGGGGACAAGAAAACTCGCAAGGTGGATAAATGTATCAAATTCTCCAGCATGTCATTCCTTTTTTTTCAATTTATAGCATGAAAGTAATTTCTTCTTTAAGTTATTTTATGAAAGGGAAAGATATGGGCAGATCTCTGTGTACTCAAGCACTGTGTCAATATAACATAGAATACTGATAGAACTGAAAGTAATGGTTGGAATAAAGAGGAAATATTTATGTCACCAAACTTCCTTGTGAGGTTCTAGCTCTGTTTCATACTTCCCAAGTCCATGTATTTATCTATAAAATAATAAGAGATTTGATATTCAGGACTAGGCAAGTACATTATTGTTCAGGTTACATACTTAACACTTTAAGGCAATGTCTTCAAAAGAGGGGTTGATATAAACTCCATAAACAACAGCTGCCTTAGTTTGTTAACAGAACTTTCTACTAAGACCTTTCAGAGAGTGATATGTTCGTGAATGGTGTAAAACAAAAAAGTAAGATTACCCAAACATCAAAGATGGAGTTAATTGGTATCTGAAACCACTTTATATGGTTTCTGTTCTCTAGCACTGCTTAAAAAGTTACTTAGGCATTAAGATATTTATTACCTTATATATCACTGCATACCAAACATTAGCTACTTCATTTTTCTGGCATTCCTACAATTGCTTAGTGCCTTAGAAATGCATGTATACTTAAGACATGAGCATTTTCTTGTGAAATATCAAGACAAAATTTATATGAAGTACACATTTCACCTAATCTTTCTATCACTACCTGTATAAATACAGGCTGGTAGTTTCATGACATTTTAACCATATGCTTAATTGTGATACTTGGTTTAAAAAACTATACAGATGAAATTTTCATTAAAATCACTTCCTAGACAACATAGTTTTGTTGCTTTAATTAATTTCCTTGTAAATTCTAAGTCTACTTTGTAGAATGTTTAATTTCAGTGTGAATATATAAATTTTCTAGAATTTCTGATACTTTTTAAATCACAGGGATTCTCTATGGTTTCACAGTGTAGTGATGGGTTATAATTCATTATAAAAATAATCTCAACTCTATTTTTTATGTTAGAAATTAAATATCTAATTATATTGGTTATTTTAAAGATTGTTTACAGTAGACCGTAAATATGATTTTCTTTAAGGCAAATACCTCTTCTGGAATTTATTCCTGATTTTTGGTTTTTAGGTACTGCTAGTAACACCATGAATGCTACTGTATGTCAGTTGACTAATACAGAATGCATACTGGAAGATTTATTTCTAAACAGTGTGTCGATGATTAACTCATTTGAGTTAATTTGGAGTCTACCTAAAAAAAACTTGTAAATTTGGTTCTTTTTGAATTTCTACTTTGTACATGGGAAGAAAAAGGCTATCGATGACAATATCTATAATATGATTTGAACATCATAAAAGTGAGAATGTATCTTTACATGAATCCAAATTCAGAAAAAGCTTCAAAGAGAAAATATGCAATGATTATAGTGGCTGTTTTTTTTTAAACTTGAGCGTGTTTCTGCTTACACTACTTGAGTAAATCAATGCAAAGAAATCTATTATTTTAAGATTTTATTGCCTTCTTAGAATTTTCACAGGCATTTCATATCCTGAAGATAAATGTTCCTTATAATATAATAAATATAATATAATAAATATAATATAATATGCAGCCTACTAACTAACCCTTCCTTACTTAACTTTGACTCTCATTTGGATTAGCATACATTTTTAAATTGCTTGTTCTCCGATGGATGTAATGTTACTGTGCTCAGATTCACAGTGTTGGCTCAGGAGACTCAGCACACTAATTAATCCAACACAGTAATTAATTGAGTCACCATGCCAGATGTCAAATCCTTTTTATATCTTTCAAGTCCCCATCTTGAAGAGCATTTGCAATATGCCACCTTCTGCAGAAAGCCTTTGCAGACCAGGCATTTAGATGTATAGAGAACATTCCAAGAAACATAGGCTGTGGTAAAACACCAAACAAACTGATCTGACACCAAGTTATACTTGTAATCTTATAACACACTGAACAGAGAGCAGCCCTCTTCCATATCTTCTTATCTTGGTAGATATTTGATGCTTTAAAATTTTGAAAATAGCAGCTGTAGTAGAGTAACTGTATTTATGGAGAAAGGTACATGTAAAAAAACTATAAATTTTATATGATATTTGGTTTTCATACACAGATGATGAGAGATAATCATATTTTAGCAATTTTACATGAGAATAGTTCAGTATTACACTTCAGGAACTTAAACAATTAACACACAATTGATATTGTCTCTGAAATTGATGTTACAATCTCTGAAATGTATCGACAAATACTGTTCCTATCCATCTCTTCAAATGGACCTGTTAAAATTCCACAAGCTCCAGGCTCCAAGTACTTCCCCAAACAAAAACTTTATAGGATGTAGGAATTTTATGTGTTTAAGTTTTGCTTTCTGTTAAGGAATTAAACTTTTTCAGGGAAACAATACTAACAGCATGTGTGAGATGATAAGATGAGATTCATGATAAGGAATCAACTCATATAGTTTATGGAGTTAGAAGAGTTCAGTGTTGCAGTATGGGCTGATACGTTGACACCCAAGCTGGTACAAATGGAGTCTGAAGATTGTTGTACTTTCCTGTTTTCCTGTAGAAGTGAATCTGATCTTTCAGGCCTTCAACTTATTGGATATGTCCTATTAATTGTCTTGCCCAAGTTCATTTATTCATTTTTTATTTGTCATTATTAGTAATATTATTTTTTTCCAGGTTTTGAACCTGGGACTTTATGCTTGCTAGACAGACTGTATAATTAGAATCATGTTCCAACTCACTTTGGTTTGGTTCTTTTTGAGGTAGGTTCTCCATTTTCCTCCAGGCCCTCCCAGATTGAGACAGTTATTATTTATGCTTCCTGTCATAGTTGAGGTGACAGATGATTGCCAGCTACTGGTTGAGATGAGATCTTCTAAACTATTTGCTGTTGCTGACATTGAGCCATGCTCCCATAAGCCAAAATTTACTCACATGAATATTCACTTTGTTCAAACACACATTCTGTTAGCCATTAAAAGCTTCAAAGTAAGTGGTAATTTGTGTTTCCATTTATGAATTGTGTGAATTTCTTGCCAGTTAGTAAACCTAGACTTTCTTTCCCTCCCCTTCCTCTCTTTCACTCTTCCCCCTCCCTCCCTCCCTCCCTCCCTCCCTCCCTCCCTCCCTTCCTTCTTTCCTTCCTTCTCTTTTCCCAATTATGGGGCTTGAACTTGGGGCCTAGGCACTATTCATGAGTTCTTTTTCCGCTCAAGGCTAGTGTTCTACTTCTTTGAGTCATAGCACCACTTCTGATTTTCCAGTGGTTCATTGGAGATAAGAGTCTCACAGACTTTCCAGCCTGGGCTGGCTTTGAACCACAATCCTCACATCTCAGCTTTCTGAGTAGCTAGGATTACAGGTGTGAGCCACCAACATGTGACTTGTCTAATTTGTACAGCTGTGTTTCAGTGTTGAAGAATAATATACAATAAGTGACAACATAGCAGGATTCAATGTCTTGTGATTTTGTTAGTTAAAAATATCATGACTGTTGACAATTTGAGTTTTAAAATGAAGTTCTTTTCAATTTCTGCCTTGGAAATGTAGTTTCTATAAATGCACATTATACTTTTGAAGTTATTCCCATATTCTCCCAACGACAAAGATCCTTGTAATAAACTAAGACTCATATGTGTTAGCACATGGAAAATCCTAATAGCTATCAAAGAAGGTTGGGTGTCTGGATTTTAAGTGCCAGTTGCCCTCTCTTGTTTGAAAGTATCAACTGTCAGTAGCTAACTAGACTGACTGAATTCAGCCATCTGCTGGGATCATGTGACATGCATACTTAACTAAAGTGAACATAAATATTAAGTCCCAGATAACTTACCCTATTAGTAAGCTCACTATAACCTGTTTAATTCATTCAAAATGAAATTTGACAATTTTCATTTCATTTTGTTCAATCAGAATAGAACCTGTTTTCTTTTCCCTACAGGGCATTTTTGATATTAGTTCAGCCAGAGGAAAAATATACATGGAAAAAATATACATAGAAAATTCCTGAAGGACATTCATTGACCTAAATAATATATGAAATAATGCACGTAATAAATTAAGATTTAGACTAAACTAATGCATAAAACTAATTCTTCTGTTTTTCAAAGAAATTATCTTCATAGCAATATAGTTAAGGAAAGAATTAATTCTTGATCCCCATCATCATAGTTATTGTTATTAGATGTTTCCATTTCTCCCAGTCCACCTTTCTCAGCATTCATCCTTGATCATCCCCACTGCAGCATCTTCAGCTTTCATGCTGTATGTACATTGTGGCGAATATTTCTCTACACAGGCCTCCAGCACTCACTTCTCCAGTCAAAGGCAGTTTAGTGGAAACATCTGTGACTTTTCTACCTGAGGAAAATTTCCAACTTCAGAAGCACAGTCAAGGCAAGCCAGGCATACTGAACATGCTGAACATTCGTATTCCCGGATGTAATATTTAGCCAGTGATGAGGAGAAGATTTGTGGCTAATATTCCTCCCTCATCGCTTAGAATATGACAAGTGTTCTACATTGTCTACTAGAGTTTGCCAGTGGAATTGACCTCCAACGGGCTTAATGCACATTTTATAGACATCTTTCCCTTTCTTGCTCAGTCCTTTATACTCCTGCTGGACGACTCAGAGAATACCTCCCCTATTCCCTTGGGAATCTGCCTCCAGTAAGCTTCGTGTATAGCCATACAGAGAAAGCTTCTAAGACTGAATGCTGAAGTGAGGTTATCAGCAAATATCCAAATTATTGCTGAGGTTCAAGCATAGATTTTTTGAATTTACATTATTCAGTATTGAGTCTCTACCACTGCTATACAAAACAATTAATGCTCTACAGTAAAAACTAATCTAGTAGAATGCACTAATCAGGAACATTATCACTGACCTCACTCATTTCTGGTCACCTCTACCATGTCTGTGATATGACTTATATTTTGGTAAGCATGACTTTGGTTTGGGTCTTCTGTTCTCATCACAGACGTTGACATGGGGAATGCTATCTTCCTTCTTAATGCACATTTTAATCCGATGGCAAGACTGCCATGGATGTCTATTTCTCATATTTCTCTGAGCCTTGGTTTATTTTTTAATTTAACAGTATTTGCCTCCAAAAACACTTTTGGTCTTTCTTCTCTTCCCCTTTGTCCCTCGTGCCTCAGGGAGATTATCTACTCAGAAAACTTCAACAAATGCACAAATGACATTTATATTAAAAAATAAACCTCTAACCTTGGCTTTTTTTATCCTTTCTTTAATATAACCTAATTCAACTGTTTTTCCAAACCTTTACTACTTAATTCCTGCGACTTAACACTGAAGTTTATTCTTAACTCCACAGATGGAATAGGAAGATAATGTTGCTCTCCTTGACTTCCAGCTCCAGTCAGCCAGCATGGATCTTGGGGTTGCTGGGCCCCTTTCTGGCTTTGCAGAGAGTTCATTCAATTAGTTGTTTCCCATCTTTTCTTATCCCCTTTCTATATTTGTCCCTCTCCTCACATCTCAAATGCTTGTTCACATGTAGAATTGGACGTATCAACTCTTCTCTCTTTTTGTGTGAAGCTATTACCCTCTTATTTCCTTCTGTTCAGAGCCAAACATCTTTCATGATCGTATTCTCGGGTGAGGAAGTAGAAGCAGCATGAATCCTGTTTTCTGAATCTCTGCTGCCTTCATCTTATTTTGTTTATATTGCTTTGTTGAAATTTCCTTCACGTTTCATCTCAATCATGACAACATTCACTTCGCTCTTCTTTCGGCCATTTCCCTGTTTCTTATTCTTCACCCCAACTACAGAATGTCATAAATATGACTAATATCCTCAGTCAGACTGAAGTATCTGAAATGCTCTGCCCATCCCTGTGTTTTGACTATAGAGTCAGCCCAAGTTCACCTGCAAAGTAGGCTTTCCCTGAAGCCTGCAGTTTGGAATAGAATACCACTGAAGAACTGTGGCCATTCTCTCTGTTTTCTGGAAGAATGGTACTAATCACATAACTGGAATCTCTTATTTGCCTTTTTCCCCTGTAGAGCACATGTGTGTTTATCTTTTATCTTTAAGTCTTTCCTGCTTAGACCAAGGTCTAGTACACAGTAGGAGCTCAATTTCTTCTTTTCATTATTTCCCCAACAGCAAAGAAAGGTGTACATGTCTCCTTAATCAGCTTCCTTCCATTTCAATTTCCACTGTGGTCTTGCTTCAGCTATCCCACTTAGAAGGACACTTACTACAGTAAATGCCCTCATGAGTCTCTCTCTCTCTCTCTCTCTCTCTCTCTCTCTCTCTCTCTCTCTCTCTCTCTCTCTCTCTCTCTCTCTCTCTCTCCCTCTCCCTCTCCCTCTCCCTCTCTCTCTCTCTCTCTCCATATATATATGTGCGTGTTTTTAATTTCATTTGAGTGAACAGATCATGATAGAGATGTATAACTATTATTTCTTTAGTGTTACCTAAGAAGGATATATGTTCACGATCATTTCTTAATAAATGTTGACTAATTTACACATGAGATTTATGACCCTTTGAGCCAGTTGGGGAGGAGAAGATGCTAAAGCACTGAAGCAATTAGGATTTGTTTGCCACCATCAGTCTTAGATCCCTTGCAATGACATGGGTGGAGGCCAAGAAGGTGTTCTGCTCTACCATGCTTCCTGTGAAGTCTCATCCAGCATGGCACTTTCCAGTGACAAACCATCTGGGAAATTCCATCTGTCTCCGCTTGGAAACTGAGGTGACAGTCGCCCACTGTGAGCAATTTTCTATTAACTTCTTGGATAAGATCAGTCAGATTTATACTGAATTGATGGGAACCGTAAGGGCAGAGTTGTTCCAAGAGAAGACAAATGTACTGATTCCTCTAATTGGGCTTAAGCCAGTTTCATTCACAGATGCCCTTAGGTTCTAGAAGTGCAAGGACTTATAACCTTTTTAATTGTACCCTGTTCCTCTTGGGAGATGTTGGTGAAATACTTTATTGATGGAGGTTGTAGATGTGTCCCTTAGGGAGGGCAAGATCCAGGCTTCTCCAGTATTCTATCGGCTCTGTGGAGAATTAATGGAAACAGAGTGGACAGGAAAGCTGTTCAGAGAAGACATGAAAGGCAAGGCATTTAATGCATCAGAGACTTGGATCATGGTACATTTGTCTGTTTCTAGAATTAAAGTAAGCTTTTGGTTTGGTTGTTGCCTTTTGAGCAGGGTGACATTGTTCTGGGGGAGCATATTGTATGGATGCCTAAGAAATCAAAAACATTTTGTAGAATGTATATGTGAAAGGGGGAACCAAACATCAAAGAATTCTTTCCAAGTTGGGATCTATAAAAACAAATCAGGGAGGTTATCAGCATACTGACTGGAAGGACTTACTTATATAACAACGAGGGAAGAATTGTGAGATTGACAGTGAATATTGTCATATGGGACAAGGACAATGAACTAAAAAATATAAATTTTGCCTTTCCTAGATGTAGCTCTCTGACCATCTCCCTCTTCTTTTGACTTATGTTTTCCCCTGATTTTTCCAAGTTCTGTATGTTCCAATTTAGATTTGCAAAGTAAGAACTTAGAGACAAAAATCATTTATTAATCACTGAAAGTTTTATCTGTGAGTCTAACTTAACTATCCTGTTTGTGAAATTTAAAGCCTTTGGCTTATGATGCATAGCTAGAAATATTTTACCTGTAACTTAGGCCAAGTTTGAATAGACAAGAAGGTTTTTTGTACTTCATTTTAGATGATTCATTGTTCTTTTTATATTTTTATTCAAGATGACCTCATAGAGTTATTAAAAGGAATATCCATACTGTCCTGTTGATGTGTCTGAGACATTAATTCATGTCATCATGATATGAACAAAGTTGCTTTATGGAGAGAATATAACTAAGGTTGAGACTACAGAGAATCTGTACATACCTCTGCCAGAGTGTTGACATGAAGGAGGAAGGCAAGTTCTTACTCTCTATCAGGAATAGTGACTGTGTATGACTTCCTTAAAATAATGTTTATGTTAAAGATGTCATTAGAATGGTCCCTACTCTCTTTTTGCCTACTGGAGTCCTCCTGTGGCCTGAGAAAGGTGAGGACCAGCACTCCGGAGAGAAGGAAGTATTTTGAAACCTCATACTCTATTGTTTGTATAACAGAAGTCACAGAAAGCTGTTTTGTTGTTGTTGGTTTTTTGTTTGTTTTTTCTTGCTGGAGGGGAAGGTAGAAAATGATATAGCATTTGAAGAAATTACTTGAAAACTTGATCAAAGCAGCCTCCAGTCATTTTCTGATCGAAGTAACATGTCTTTTCAAGTCTTTCTACTGCACTTTGTAGGAGGAATTTCCATCTTACAACTATTTCTATAGGGTTTCTCATTGTTCACTCACCTGTTATGTGCATAGCTATAATAAGTATCACCCTCATGTAACCAGGAGTTAGCAGCATCCTCAGCTCAGCATGGCAATTAATGCATTCTGGCACTTAGATATGATACATGAGCACATAGACACACAAGCCATTTTTGTATTTCTTCAATTTGCTCTGAAATATCAAAACTACTTAAGATAATACTGTCGAACTCTCCTGCTGGGTTAGGCTCAGTTTTTAATCTAATTATCAGGAGGTAATCCTAGAATGGTATTAGCTAAGTATTATAATGCAACTGTAACCCTCAGTTTGCATGGCCTATCTTTACTATCATGAGAGGTTTCCCTGATAGTGACCAGTTTATGACTTTGCCCAAGCTAGTCCTATAAAACTCTGTGAGTCAGCCTTGCCTATATATGCTTCTCCTAGGAGAAAAATAAAACAGCACTTATTAAATGCTGACCCTCACCTGTAATCCCAGCAGAGGCAAAGGATCATGAGTTTGAGGCTAGCTTGGGCTACATTGAGAGACTCTCAAAACAGCACGAAAATTAAAAGGAAAAATTACTAAAGAAATTCAGGCTTCTTTGAATTAAGAAGTAGAATCATGGAAACAAAAGCCATATAATGAGTGACTGTTGTCCTTAATGTACCATGTTATCTCTCATCTCATTTGTCCTCCCTTGGTTATCTCATATTGTTACAATATTTCACCTTGTTTTCTGATATATTCTATATGTGCTTAATTGGTTATTTGAAATTGGATGGGGAAGGGGTGAAGGGAAATGGGGACCATGTCATAAGAAAGGGTATCAATGTTTGTGAAATTATGCACCTTCTATCTGGTAAATATAATGTAACCCTTCTACTAATCACAATAAAAAATTAAAAAGTAGAATCATAGGTTACAAAGATCGTAACCAAAATCAAAGATGAGAAAGTAAAAGATATATGAAAATGATGTTTTTACTGCAATTTCTACAATTTAAATATGATTCTGTACCTCCAAAGTAATGCGATTTTTTTTAAAATTTGGAGACTAATTTTTCAGACCAAGGTGACTTAAGATATATGAAGCATGATTCATTCAAAATCATATAAAAATCAGAAATAACAGTTTGCTTACTAAAAGTCTCTTCTATAATTTTGAGAAACATACCCCCAACATACTGTGCAGATCTAAAGTGGGAAAGATGGTGTGGGAAATTCAGCAGAGGTGGTTTCTAATTCCAACTGTTATAACTCAAAGTGGATGTGCTAGCTTGGGTAATCTCACATGCTCTCAGTTTCTTCATTTATAAAATAGGTGTCATTATACTAAACCTACAACATAGAGAGCTGTTGTAAAATTATATAAAATGATATGTATTTAGTCACTTTGAAAAGTACACAAATTGTCATACAAACCTAGATTACTTTTTATTATGTCCGTGAGCTGAAAGTAGACTACTCATTTTTTAAATTTTCCACCCAAGACAATACAGCCATTTCACTTCTGACTCAGAACATACTTAAGAAGCACTTTTGGTTGTCATCTTATGAATACATCTCCATCTATATGTGCACACATGCAGTTATATATACGTAGGCACACATGCTAATTGATTGACTAGCATGAGTGTTCTATCCCAGGAACTCGGAAATACATCATTTGAGTATTTATCATCTACATAGGCAGGCACCACAGAAGCAGAGAAAGAACACATATTTTCTGGAAGGGAAAGAAAAGTGAAGTAGTCAAAATGCGTTTTGAATCATGTCAGCTTTATTGTGTTTTCTTTTTGAGGTAAGTTAGTTTTTTAGAAGGCATTTCTGAGGCGTGTGATTAAAGATTTCCAACAACTGGAGAAAAAAAAGTAATTTGCCCGGTGTGATTTTGAGGTAGCTTTGTATTTTAAAATGGTAGCTCATTTCTTTCATCACTTATGACATTTTAGAGCTCAGTAAAGAATGGAGTGAAAAAGGCAGTCATATGCAGACACTGAGGAGCCATGAAGTATGAAGAAAGAAAAAAATAGTAGTAAAGCTGAAAATTGAGCCTTTATTAAGGAGGCAGACAAATACATTGTGTTTCTCATTACATGTAGAAGTAGGAGCATTCCCGTGTGGACAGGAGCACACACAATCCCTCTGATTCCAGTTTGAATCTCAGATGTAGCATGGCCGTTGCCCCTCTAAAAGCCACTGTACGTGGGCTCTGCCCATTTTACCCATCTCCATAAAGGTGTGCACACGCACCTACGTGTGCATCTGAGATAAACTTGAAAGCCCTAATGTGTGATGAATCAAGGTTCTATAGAAACAAAACAACAACAACAAAAAGGCAGCATTTACCTTCATAAACAAGTTCAGGCATGGAGCAAATTTGCCCTTTATCTGAATAGGAAATCTAGTAAGTTGCATTCCTCCACATCTTTGAGGAAGTGACACCTCTCCAAAAGGAGAAGACATTTGCAGAGATCTCCATCTTTCCCCCACTCCACCTGCTGATATTCCAGAAAAGAGCAGGGCAACAGGGGAAGAACCCAATGTGGGATGAAAATCAAACATTGGTCGGCTCCATTACTTCATTAATCAAGTGGAAGCATTCTGAAAGATGTTTCTCCTTGTTTGCAGCCATCTGTTGTGAGTGTGTGTGTGTGTGTGTGTGTGTGTGTGTGTGTGTGTTGGTATTAATCTGTGCCCTGTGGCTAGGTTTTGTGAGAGGAAACAATAGGCAGTTGTATCACCCCTCTTCCCCCAAATTGTTGAAGCCCCTTTCCAAAGGCTGTGAGGTTGATGCAGGTCTGTATCAGCCTGATAAGGGAAAAGAGGATTCGAATGGCTTTGGAGAGACTCCGTGGGAGTAGAGTATGCCGCTTTGGACTAGACAAGCCATGGAATACAGCAGAGACCCTTAATGGGATCCTAAGGGTTCAGTGCCAAACCGTCTGCTGCTTCTCGAAGATGTTTTAATGGAATATTTTGATGGTCAAATGTTGTGTCTGTGAGAGGGGCCAAGGTTCAAGATGCTGTTTTAAGTCATTGACTCTATAGTTTCTGTTTAGTCAGTGTCAGCCAAAAAAGATACACAACCCACACACACACACACACACACACACACACACACACACACACACACACGCCACTAACCTTAAGGAAACTGTCCAAGTATGTATGAGGTCATTTGTAGTTTGCTGATGGTGAGTTTTCAAACCTATATCATCTTTAGCTTTGTACAAGGGTCCAGTAAATTTCACACACTGTAGGTTCCTTTTTTTTTTTGGCTATCTTTTGTAATGCTGATTTTACTTTGGCAAGACTTTGGATTGACATATGGTCAAGTTAAGCTCTTTTGGAGTCTAGCAGACCTTTGTTATTTATTGAGATTTTTGGAAAAGGACAAGTGTGGATTTTTTGCTCTGTATTAGAATATATAGTCATACACACATTAAATGTTTCCAAAATTTGGACAGCTAAGAGAATCACTGTGAGCTTTAGATAATAATCTCTCATTCCCAGGATAACTAAAATAAAATCATGCGTATCCATTAAGAAAACAGAAACAAGTATTTTGCTAAAGTTCTAATAAAATAAAGTGAGCATTTTTATAGCACACCATCATAATATATGGAAAATAATTACTGAATACGGGGCAAGAACAGTTGGCGTCATGAAAACTTCAAGCACACTTAGAGTGAAGGATATCATCTTTAAAATTTCATGATTTGACTGGTGTATAAGTGAAAATACAGGCACAAAAATAACAAATACAGAGGTTTTCCAGGTGAATGATACAATTACATCACTTGCCACAGGTAGAAATGCATAGTAAGGGAAGTAATTAGTCTAGAGGTAAAGAAAAGCCTCTCTGCTGAGACCTAATACACAAACTCCCTGGAAGTTAAACTTTAACCTGCTGGCTTTCAGTTTAATTCCCTCTTAACTTTTGATTAAAAGTTTATCTGTGTGAAAAGAAGATAGGAGAAAAATGACAAAAGACTCCTCAGTGTCACTTTGAAGCACAACTTTTATTTCAGAAAAATCCTCTGGAAATACAGATCTGTGTGGCTAGCGGTATTTACCTTTTGCATTCTTCTGTAGTCACTTATTCATCTTTCACTGTATTTGTTAAACTAACTTGTTAAAATGGGCACCACCCCAGTTGTTGGCTCTAAGTCATGTAAGATTCTGGATGAAAGAACAGAGAGCGATCTACTAAAGTTAGTCAACCTAACTAATCACCTAGCAGATTGGTTGTCTGCTTACCTGTGTTTTAATTGAGCTTCTTTACATTCAAATGAGAGCATAGTGAAATAATTTATTCTTAAATAATTGTTTTCACAGTCTAACCCTGCTATACTGATGTTAGCACAGATGACTAAAATGTAATCCTTTCTCCTAATGGGAGATAATTAGGAGAAAAGTCTTCAAGGGAGGTTTGACACCGTATTTATAATGTTCTGTAAGTCATGAACTCTGCTGAAACTTGAGGCATGAAACTCTTGAATTCTTGTCGAACAGAACTGTTTCTCGATTACTTAAGTGAATCTGATTTTTATCCATCATCTTTAGTTATTGATTAAGCAAACCTAACACAATGAAAGCAATATTTCAAATATAAGCAAGAATGAATACATGAACATAGGCACACAGAAAGAATATATATTTTAAGCAAATAAGATTAAAATAAATTCTGAATACATTTTTGTTTGTTTATTCTTTTTACTGAAAAAAACTACCTCATGAAACAAAGCACCTCTAATAAATTTCATAAGTACCTCAATATTTTCTTATCTATCAAGCAAAACAGTATTTATCAGTACTATTTCTAATATTTTTCTGATGATTATATTATTTTAGCTCAACTTAAAGTTTGTTAAATTATCATAAAATATTCTATCTAAACCAGTACATAATAGGAACATGTAGATAGTTATTACAGTTATGTAATTTGGAATTAAATTTGCAATTAAAAAATACCTTCAAATTTTTGACTACTTATAGCATTCAAGGGAAACACAACTTCAAGTGGCAAATATTGTAAGAAGAAATACATGGGGCGCTGAAATCGAGAAGATCAATTTTGAAGGCTAGCCTAAGGTATCAAGTTCACAAAAACTAATTTAAGGTAATAAAAGGCTGGGTACAGTAGCACACACCTATATCTCAGCAATTCAGGAGCATAAATAGGAGGTTATATTCCAGTCTCACCTAGGAATAAACTAAGAACATATTTGAGAGATAAAAGAAGCAAAAAAAAGAGCAAGATTTATGGCTCAACTATTAGATTGTCTGCCCTAACATTTAGTTTTTAAAAAAGAAAGAAAACAATACTGTACCTTTCCTGTCCCTCCCCCCAAAAGAAACATGATAAATGAAAACTACGTAAGTCTATAATTATTAAGAATTATGACCTTTATTGACATAATAAATATCAAATACAAAATATTAAATATTTTATATGTAAGACAGATGCAAAAAATTTGAATTAGAGACCTTGAATTTTTATCACCACCTATCAATATTTATCACCACACCAAAGAAACAGGATGGATTCATAGTCACATTATTGTCCTGTAGTGTTGTTAATATTTGTGGCATTTTACTTGCCACTCATGTTGTAGAGCACAAGTGGGTACTCCGTCATAGATTGATATATCACCTAAGCTACTGAGGATTTTGAAAGGAGAAGCATGTAATATCATGTCAGTTGACTCCCTTAGACAGTCTTCTACTTCTGTGGTGTTTCCTGCATAGTGTTTTAAATTATCTTTTGCTAGTGAATATGCAGTTATCTTAAAGTTGAAAAGTATGAAATCAGTGGCAACAAAGAGAAGTACGGTCCATTTTAGCAAATCAATTACTACAATCTAATCTTCTTTTACCTCATTTTACTGCATTGTTTTACCATGAGTTCCCTTAAATTCACTTTAATGTATGCTGATTAGATTTTTTTTTACCATCAAAGAATACAAAGCATATAAGACAAGTTTCTCTGTAATTTCCTCTGTTTTGCAGATGAAAATTATCTTAAAAAATTGATACAAAACACATTGAAAATTTGTAATATGGAACTTACAAAAAAATCTCACTAAAGAATCTTGAGTAAAAGCCCTGGGATCCATTCCACTGCACCTGAGACTAGGAGTGTTGGGAGCAGAGCAGAACTTCCTCACTAGGGTAACTGAGGAGAAAGCACATTTCTCACTAGAGTTACTTAAGATGAGTGTAACTTTCTTTATGGTCTTTTAAGAAGATACCTATATTCTGAACACAGCAAAATCTACTAGTAAAGTGAGCTATGAGTACCTGCACAACTACAGGTCTTAATGACACTTTCATAGTTCCACTGATATTTATTTTTTTCATATATTTTTATTGTAATTAATAGAAGGGTTACATTATATTTGCCAGACAGAAGGTACATTAATTCATGTACATTGATACCCTTTCTCATATCTTGGTCCCCATTGCCCTCTCTCCCCACCCCCACCCCTCATTTTGTTTTCCCCCCTTCCCTATCCAATTTCAAATAACCAAATACAAACATATTCAATATATCAGATAACAAAGTAAGAAACTGTAACTATGAGATAATCAAGGGATAGCAAAAGAGATGAGAGATAACATAGTACGTTAAGGACAACAATCACTCATTATATGGCTTTTGTTTCTATATCCTAGAGGTCCTTTCATTTAGCATCATACTATATGGCCTTATGTATCTAGGTTTTGCTCTATTGCAAATCTCTGCTAGGAGAGACTATGGTTTCTACTGATTATGACAGATGAGGGAAACCATTGAGCCTATGTTCCTTTGAGTCTGGCTTACTTCACTTATATGATTTTTTCTAAGTCTTTCCATTTCCTAACAAATGGGACGATGTCATTCTTTCTGACAGCAGTATAGAATTCTATTGTGTATAAATACCACATCTTGTTGATCCACTCAACTACTGAGGGGCATCTGGGTTGGTTCCATATCTTTGCTATGGTAAATAGTGCTGCAATGAACATCGTAGTGCTAGTGGATTTAGTCTGACCTTGTTTCTGGACAATTGGGTAAATGCCTAGTAGAGTTCCACTGATATTTATAATGCTCCTTATTTTGTTAGTAATCTGATTCTAAATCAGGATGAAGATTGCTATTGTTTTGTGTGCTCTTATTTATGAAACAGTTAATATTCTTGGAATGCTTTCTGTTAAGCATGTACTCTAGGAAACACAATGCCCTCAGAAATAGTGAAAGCAGAGTTTTCTAAATAACAGCTTAAAGTTGCAGCATTTAAAAAAAAATGTTCCAACATCTGTATTTCTTTCAAATCTTAGACCAATCCATATTTTCTTGGAGATCCAGTAAAAATTTCTGAGCATATACTATCGATTCTCTCACAAAGAGATTGTCTCATTTTTAAGCACTTAGCATCCAATATGGCTGTTCTTAATTTGACATTGAGATTAGAATACAGAAATTAGTTTAGAAAGTAAAAGCTTGCCTTAAGCTCTTTTTTTAAAAATAATTGATTTAATGGAGTCATTCCAGATCCTCAAGTTTCTCCTTCTACACTCTTCACTCCCCTTTTCCAGACGGTATCACTGATTGATAAGGATTATTGTCTTTGGTTCTTGTGGCAGGGAGTGGAGAGGAGGACACAGAGAGATTGCACTTTCAGGATGCCATGTGTGTGCTCTTTGATCTGAGGCGCAACGTGCCTCAGGGAATAAGTTCAATCTTGATTTCTTTAGTCAATCATTCACTCTCGGTACCACTGCCCTGATTAGCAGGCTGAAGAGAAAGAAAGAGCATATCGTGGGTGTGTGTTAGAGAAATGAACTGTTGTGATGAGCCTGTTGGTGATAGGGTTAGCCTGCAGTTTCTCCATGCAGCATTTGCCTTTCTCTTTGCATAAACCACCTAAGTGCAGCAAAGAATTTTTAAAACTCAGCTTTTCCATGCACCTGTCCACACACAGTTGATTTGGTTTTTTCTTTTTTTTCAGAAAGTAGTTTTCTTTCTTTGTTTAATCCAGTGTTGCAAAATAGAAATAAAGAGAGTTATCTGAGGACAGAGTGGACATTTGAATGTACTATTGGACATTCAAATGGATGACTCCAGTGTGCTTATATTATTGCTCACCTGTGACCAGGCTCATGTTTCATCTTGTGAATTGTTCAACACTCACACCTGGGCCTTTTCAGCCAGTATTATATAGATGCCACTGGGTTTTGTAGGTCAAAATGGTCTCAGTCCCCATCCACTATGCATCAGTGATGAGTATCTCTCTGAAAGATTAGGGCCTAATGGTTTTCTGAAGTTTCTTCCCTCCAGCCTTTCTTTGTTGGTCAAGATCAAAGACATATGGGAATACATGATAACAGCTAATATTAATTTCTAAAGTGCATAGTCTGGGATTGTCTGTAGCTAGTCTATGTTATGGCCTTAAGCCAAACAGGAGTCTCTGAAATGAAAAAAAACAGAAAATCAATATATTTGTTTTTATAAAACTTTGTCAGATTTCTCCAAAATATTTGAAAACATAATTTATTGAAAACAATAATTTTTAACTAGTCCTATTTTTTTCTTTGTCAAGCTCTGAATGAAATCCAGGGACTTATGTATGCTAAACAACTGCTCTTCCATTGAGTGATCATGGGAATCTCCAATTGTGAGTGCTCTTTGCAGGATAAAAGCTAGAGCAGATGTAGTTGTATCCTAAATAGGGATGGTATGTCCAGGTCCAGCTGAGTTTATTTATTCAGTTTTATGACCTTAGTGATAGAACTGGTGATAATGTTAAGGTCAATGGCTGCATTATTCTCAGACAAGATAGAATGCGTAGAGTGTGTTAACAGCTAGTAGCATTTAGGGTCTTCCATGGGCTTCCAATTTCAGGAATGCATTGATCCTTGGTGATTATCCACAAGATTTCAGCACCTACAATTAATCACCCATTTGAAAAAGGAAGTACAAACTAAGATACGGTTGGCTATTTTTATTTTTCTTCTAGAAAAGTAAGACAAGAATATGAACAAGAACAGTGACAAAGCTGGTAATAATGGTCATTGTTTAGATTTGATCAAATGTATTAATTAGTTTCTTTTTATTGTTCACTTTAAATTCTGGGTCCTAGTGACGAAAAGTACATCATTATCTCTAGTTTATAAGAGACAAGTGAGCTGGGCTCTGGTGGCTCATGCATATAATGCTAGATAATGAGGAGGTGAAGATCTGAAGCTCAGAGTTCAAAGACAGCCCAGACAGAAAACTTTGTGAAATTCTTATATACAGTTAACCAGAAACACAAGCAAAAACAAATAAGCAAACAGCAACAACAAAACATAACAGCAAAGACTGTGAGTAGAGCCATGACTCAAATGGTAGAGAGCTAGCCTTGAGCAAAAAGCCCAAGTGAGATCTCAAGATCCTGAGTTCAAGCCCAGTACTCTATCCCCATATACATGTGTATATACACAAGTGGTCAAGGGGAAAAAGTGAGCAGTGGCCAACTCAGAAATAAGTTTCTAGAGGAAGTATTTGTATTTCATTGATTATTTGGCCATTGAATCTTTTTTCACACAAATTCTTATTTTATAAAACAAGCAAAAAAATCTCAGCAATCAATACATCTATATAACACACCTTCTAGAGGATGAAATCTGCTAATGCCATTATGTCAATTAAGCTTGGATAGTTATTCTGACATTTTTCCTTTTCTTTTCTATCTTTATTTCGATGCCAGTCCTGGGACTTGAACTCTGGGCTTTGGCACCATTCCTGAACTATTTTATTCTCATGGCTAAGACTCTACCACTTAAGTCACAGGTCTACTTCAAGTTTTTCTAATGCTTAGTTGGAGATAAGAGTCTCACAGATTCAGTCATCCAGGTTGGCTTCAAGCTGTGATTCTCATATCCTTGGCTCCTGAGTAGCTAGGATTACAGCTATGAGCCACCATTTCTCTACTCCTCCTGCCTTTTTCATAGACTGCTTAATATTTCTTTGTAAACATTTTTTAATATGCTTGATATTTCTTGGTAAGGGTACATAGGATACAGACTCGAGAATGAATGAATCAGTGCAAAATGAGAATCTTGCATTGAAACATTGGAAAAAAACTGACTTTGGGACTATTTTTATCCTAAGAATATACTGGCGTTTGTCTAAGTACTTACAGAAAATAAACAACCTTTTTCTATTTCTCATGATGGAGATTAATATACCTGATTGATGTCTGGTGGGCTGCAAATAGCAAATGCATTTAACTCCTTTCAGTAGTTGGAACTAACCTGTTTATAGGCAGTGATTAGATCAAAGCATAGAAATACCCAAGTGGATGCAGTGGGCCAAAAGACATACAAAATGCATCTACATCAGTGATGAAGGAGCATAAACTGTCCCCTCCCTGGCTGCCTTCCAGTCATAGTAAAACTATGTTTTCCTGTTCCACATTAAGCCAAGTATGTAAGACTTTGAAAAATGACACCAGGACTACCTGGTATACCTTAAACTATGATTCTTTCCAACCTTGTTTTATCTCACTTAAATTTGTTTAAGACTCCCATCAGGCCTGCTCTTTCCTGCACCAGAATCTATTAATGATAATTACTCTAATACTATCCTCATTCTGTTGATAGCATCACATCATTGTGAGGAAGATTGCGATCTTATCCCAACCTCTTCTGTTTAACTCTGACACTCCTTCTATTATAGCCGGGCCCTGATAAGATCATGCCTGTTAGGATCAGACATTAGTTGGAATCAATATTTGAAAATGTGCCTGTTTTTGCTTAATGGTAAAGTTAGTGTGAGGGTTGAAGTGAGATCATTTATTGGATGAAATTGTACGTCTTCATCTTGCCAAGGTTTCCATCCAGTCCTCTATGCTGAAAAGCACAGAAGGAGGTCTTGTAGAAACCATAACTTTCACAACCAGTCCACTTGTTTAAGCCTTCAAGCAAGTAGCCTATCCTAATTAGAACACTGATATTTTTAGACTGGTTTAGGTTAGAACAATAAGTTGGAAAGGACAAAAGAACATCCTCATAATTCTCTTACTTAAACACAGCCCACTGGTCTTTAACTAGCAGTCTATAACTTGCCCTTCCCAAGAGATATTTAGTAATGCCCTGAGGCATTGTAGGTGGTGCAGCCTGTGAGGAAATGCGGGGGGGGGGGGGGGGGGGAGAGTGCAAAAAGGTTCTGAGTTGTTGACAAGATCCTGAGATGCATGGGGTAACTTTCTACAACAAAGAACACTCAGGAACTGAATTCCTGAAAAGCTCTGCTGTAATATATACTGTAAATATAACCCAAAGAAGATCAAGGTATTTGGCAATGGATTTTAATTTTTAATGTGCCTGTTTGTCTGCCCAGAAACAGCAAATGCTGCAACTTCTGTATTGCCCTTGTTTTTTATTCCCCACACCCCTGGTTAACAACATCTGATAAATTTAATTAAGGAATTCCTCTAGGCATGAGCATCCAGAAATCTGGAAAGTTATCTTCAAATTTTGCTGATTCGAGTTTCACATAAAAGAAAAAGAAAACTGAATTCAGAATTCACCGATGTAAAACAAAAGCTTTTCAGTTTTATTGGGAACTTGTTTTTTATTGTTATCTATCATATACCTAAACTTTCCTATTAATTATTTTGATGTATTTTGTTATGTGCATTATACAGGGATATACTCATCCCTTAGTATCTGGGAAGAAATTGGTTTGGGGGTCTTCTAATAAAATTGGAATCTTCAGGTACTCTTGTCCCTTGTATAATATTTACAGAATCTTTACAAGTTACTTATTTATATCCTGCTGCTAAGTGATCTCTTAATTATTGATACTACTTAATTCATTGTAAATACTATGCAAATCATTGTTGCATTATTTACATAATGATACTAAGAGGTCCACATATGTTCACTCTAGATGCAATCATTTTGTAAAAAAACAAAACAATACAAAACAAAACACTTTCTATCTGTATTTGGTAAGAATTCATGAATGTGATATATGCCAATTTGGAGTGCTATGTATTTGCATGCTATTTCACTTACAATAAAATAATACTGATTGTCATATTGTAGTTGCTTGGTAATCTTATACCATAGATGTTACGGAGGTAAACAAGAAAATTGTAGCTTTTTAACCCAAAAAATGAAAGGTAATAAATAGAAGGGTGATCTATTTTATAGTCAGTGAGATCTGTGCGCACAACTGGGTTTTGAGACTCGAGCACCTTCACCTGCTTGGTATATGTCTTGTTTGTATTTCTCAGAATCCTAGAATTTCCCTTCTCACCCTCCCCGACCCCCAGTCCTGCCTCCATCTGCCTCCTCTACTGGGAATGGCAAATAAGGAGAAGGCAGGTGAGCCAGGAAAGGTGATTTCCTTTGATGAAAACTCATCTCCTAGAGGACCAGAGAACAGGCTCAGAAGTGAGAAGCTGCATTGGGGAAACCTGGAGGAAACACCCTGTAATGTCTGGGCAAGCGCTCAGTACTGGAACCGCACACCCTCTTCATCCATAGCTCACTTCGGAGCACTGTCAGACGAATGGTATATGCTCCTTTTACAGACTTACTGTAGGGCTTCCGTCAGTTACTTGCAATGTCTAAAATGCCTGTGTGAAGGTAACAGGCTGAGCAAGTTTTGTTGCTTCATTTTTGAATTTCCTATAAAATAAAATGGGTCACATGTATCTTTTTTTTCTTTCTTTGGTATAGTGTTGCATTTTCTTAAGGGCCTGAAATGTATGCTAGCCATGCAGAGCCCCTGAAATATTTGTAATTGAAATATTGGGAAGTTCTGAGTACCGCCATGATCCTGGAGTGTAGTTTTGAATACACGTTGTCCAGATTGAATATGTTTCAGGCTAACAGGGTGAACATAAAGAATTATTAACACTTTTACATTTTTTTTACTTTTTTCTGTATGTCTAAAATTATGCCTGTATATATCTGAGACTATGTCTTATCATAGATATTTTAACAGAAACAAGTACACATAGTTAAGGAAAGTATAGGCTTTCTGATAATTCTGCATTTGTGCATGTCATGGAAACCACAAGCACGTATCTTAATCCTGTGCATAGACATTTTTTTTCTTGTAGTCATAAAAGTACAAAGTAGCCTGGTATTGATAGAGTTAAGTAAGTGTAAGACAACCCATGGCTGCCATTCCTCTATCTCCTCGTACTTCGCAGTCCAACAAGTCTTTTCTTCTTGTAGAATAAGATAAGTCTTCCTGTGTTTGTGTTTGATGGATTAACAACAGAAAATTAAGGAATTTCACAAAAATTCCAACTTGGCAAATAGTAGCAGCCCTTATCATGTGAAGCTGATAAAAACCCTCTGATAAAGAACCAGAGAAACTGGTCTGGACAATGTCTTGAAAAATACTAGGTATCTCACAGTGGTCTCTATCTCACCACTGGAGTTGGGATGATCAGTTAAATGCAAACTCTACTTTAGATATTGGAACTGTGATTCCTAACTCTATGTTTCTGCCTTTAAAGGTAGGACATTGGTTAGACATTGGGTATGTCTAAAACAAAACAAAACACAAAAACTGTGTAATGGGGGCTGCACTTGCAATCAATATCAATTTTAACTGGAAGCAAATAGCCCTTTTTGGAAAGGAAAAGCATCATTAAATTAATAATATTGCTCATAATTTAGAACAGGGAAGCACTGGGCCCTAATCCAGACAAGACACAGCTTCATATTGCAAACCTCATAAATTATCAACTATTTAATATTAGTTGCCATATATTCTGACTTATATAGAGGGGTTTAAAACATTTCTTTCTTTTAGTTTTTGGATTTCCACACCAGGCTCTAGGAATTCAAGCTTTCTCAAACTCATAAACACAAAGCAGCTGTAATGAATAGTAATATATAAACTTTTAAAGTCTGTGTTTTAAGGTTTTTTTTTTAAATGTGAGGGTCTTTCCATTTTGTCCCAATGGTTTTCACACCCAGCACCTTGTGCTTTCTTTTCTAAGACTCTTAATCTTTTCATCGTTTTAAACTTGATTTACTGTTTGTTTTAATACATAATTATGTGTTCAAACTGTATATGTGCCCTGAGTAGAGGTGGACTTGAGAGGTAATTGTTCATTTTATTTCACCCATCTATTCATTAATTTAGCAGACATTTACTATGATCTAAAGAAATGCCAAGCATGGTAACAGACATTACTGCTGCTTCAGTGTTCTTGAAATAGGCATTGATCTGATTATTGTTGCAACTATAAAAAGTATAGAATACAGAGAAATAGATGGGCAAATATTATAGAAGTCAATTAGCAGTAAAACTAGAAGCAAACAGCAGTAATATATTACAGAGTATTCCAGGGGAATATCTAATATGTACTTTGTGATTTAAAATGTAGATATGTAAGGAGATGCCTGAAAAAATGTTAGGGATAAATTAACAAGAGCATTCTTGGGTTTGGAGCAGTTCAAGGAATATACATGTATTCATAAATAAGAGAACATGACAAACATTAGGAAATGTTGAATCATCTAATAAAGATGAAATAATTCATTAGTTCATTTAAAAATATTTCAGTGATCTACTAAATGGTCAACAAAATTTGCTTGAAACTTTACTGTGGCTTATTTCCATGCAATATTATATTTCATTTTGATTCACCAATGGCATCTTTTTTCCCCCAAAGATTACCCAAAGACTAGCAAATAAAAGCACTCTTTCTTCACCTATTTGTTTTTATTACTTTCAGTATCTTTGAAATGTATGCCCATGAGTTTTACTGGATTTTTCATTGGAATTAATAGAATACCAAAGCAGACTTAATTTTTCTTTAACCACTTTGTCTAATATGTGTATCTTTTAGGGCAATATGTATGTATATATATGATGATGTATGTATATAGAATTGACGCTTAAAGTAAATATAAAAAATAGATGTGCTAGTGTTTCACACCTGTGATCTTAGCAACTCAGTGGGTTGAGATATGAGAATCAAAGCCAACCTGTAAGATTCTTATCTCCAATTAATCAACAGAAAATCAGAGGTGGCAGGACGCTAGCCTTGAGCTGGAAAGCTCAAGGACAGTACCCAGGCCCAGAATTCAAGCCTTATGACCAGCAACAGTAACAACAACAATAACAACAACAACCACAAAATAGGGATAATATCCCTGTCTTCATGGAGTTTGCAATCTAACCAAAAGCTTTGCTAGAGCAGATAGAAATATTTTTTGAGCAGATAGAAATATTTTAAGCACATGTACAGAATAGAAACCATTGAGCTCAGCACTCTTGGAAAGCTGTATGCAGTGAAAATGACTCATTGCCCACAAAGGTAAGACATTTGCTACAGACATGAGCAAAATAAAAAAAAATACAAATTTAAAGCCACAATTACTTTAGTATGTTCACCTCCAAATGGTCAAAATACCTCTGTATTAGAATGCATGACAAATTTTTCCTACCATAAAATCAAGAAAAAAGACACAAAATGGATATTCTTACTTTCTACCGCACTGTAATATACTAGTAGGAACAATAAAATGCACAAGGAAATTGCTTGTTTGTGTATTTGGCATATCTACAAAGCACAATAACAGTGACACTGTTCTGCAGTGTTATCATTTAGAAACCTGAAGGTATAGGTAGCCTTTTGGACCAGATGCTTCTTTGTGTGGGCGCTGTCTATAAGTATTGATCAGGATTCTTAGATTCTACCTTCTGGGTGTCAATTGTGTTTATTACAATTATAATTGTCTCAAACAAAGCCAGATGTGTCTTGAGTGCAACAGTGTCCTTTTGAGAACCACTGGAATAGCGTATTTTAAATGTCAATAATATGTAGTCTGAAAAGATAAAAACCAAACCACGAGTAGTTGAATATATCTTTTCTTTTTAGCTCTTATGTTTTTTTTTTTTTTTTTTTTTTTTTTTTTTTTTTTTTGCCAGTCCTGGACTTGAGCTCAGGGCCTGAGCCCTGTCCTTGGACTTTCTCAAGGCTAGAGCTCTACCACTTGAGCCTCAGCACCACTTCTGGCTTTTTTCTATGTATGTGGTACCAAGGAATCGAACCCGGGTCTGCATGCATGCTAGGCAAGCACTTTAACCACTAGGCCAAACTCCCGGCCTCTAGCTCTTATGTTTTAATTGCTTGGTTAGTAAGCTATATATACACAATAAATTCAATTTATATAAAACTGAAAATCTGGGTGGGGTTTATACATCAAATCTTTTCCGAGATAAACCAACAGAAAATGCATGTGATAATTTTTGTTCTGAGGAATATTCTGCTTTCATACAAAAGGGAAAAGAAGAGGAATTTTCTCTAGGTAGCCAAATTCGTGTCTGAGATAAAAATTCTACCAAAAGATATTTAGAAGAAAGGAAAAGATATTTTATGTTAAATGTACAAGAAGTGGTGTGAATGGGGATGTACATTACTTTTCCACAATAATTTTTAGAGCTTTTATAGTTTGAATGAAAATATTACCTCAAAATAGTGTATTTTGATTTGTTTTCCCCTTCCTCCAGTTTGAACACCTTTCATTACACAGGACTTCGGTAGCCCTGTGTTCTCTGGCACAGCCTCAGGTTAGAGCCAGTGGAAGAGCAAGGAATTTGGGTGGGACTTTCCACCGCTGTGGAAATGATGATACTGGAATCAAACTTTCAATCTTTTCTAAATTTCTTTTTTATTGGCAGCTTGAATGGCCTACTTAATTCTTTCGTAGTCTGTCTTCCATTAGGTATTTGTTTTGCTGACATGTGAGTGCTCTTTTGTCAAAGATTAACCATCCTGCCTCTGCGCAGGCAGGATGCCATTTAAGATAGTCTTTTACTAAATTCTTAGAGTAAGGATGTATGTCAGGCCAGCCAGGGGGCAAGTTTAGGTGACAGCAAAGATGGGTAGCATTGCTTCTTGCTCCTCATTGACCTGTTGAGAGCATGGTCTCAGGCCAAGGTTAGGGGATATGCCTTACCCACAGAGCAAGTGAGATCCAAGGATCTTGAATCCCACTGGGTTTTAAAATGATTATAGCTAAAAAACAAAAAGTTTCAAAGGTTTAACCCGGATAGAGATCTAAGTTTGATGAAGGTTGAGAAACTGATAATTCCTAGGTTCTAAACCCCATGGAGTATCCTCCGGGCTCCCATAGTAATTAACAACCAATATTCATGTAAGAATCTTTTGGCCTTTAAAGTTATAATGGACTCTAGATCAACCGACTGATAAAAAGCAGTGCATTTATAAATGAGAATCCCAATTTCATCACAGAACACACAGACTTTATTAAGTCTGTATAGTAATTTTGTTAAACTTCAACAAGGAAACTACCTTGACAATTGTTATGCCCTGTTTTATATGTTATTATTATGTTTATATTACTATACATTGTATTTTTATTATAATGTGCTATATGTCTATTCAGAAAAATAAATCTTACATGACTAAAGTTATTTTTGACAAGCTCAACCAAACCTAAAGTATTTTTGCATATAGAAATAGGATATACTGCAGAGTCTTTGGGAGATGTTACTAAAATTATTTGCATTAATGTATATGATACTTGTTTTTATGTAAATCAACCATATTTGACAAGGAATGCTACTAGCTTGGTCTTGAGCTTTCTCCTCCCAAGTGTATTACTTACTTCATTCTTTTCTCTCTTGTTTGTCATTCTTTCATTCATACTTTTCTCATTCCTAGCAAAATCATCTTCTAACTCATTTGTTAATGCTATGTCAGCTTCCTTTTTCTCTTCACAATAGCTTCTGGTTGGCTCCCTTCTGATTGCTTTTACTATTCTGCATTGATTTTGTGTGTGTGTGTGTGTGTGTGTGTGTGTGTGTGTGTGTGTGTGTGTGTGTGTGTGTGTGTGTGTTGTGCTAGGGTAACATTCCATGTATACTTTAGCTTCTGAATTCTACAGTGAGGGAACTAGTTTGTGAGGCAGTATTTTTGTCTCTGAAGACTTACTTTTAATTCAGTCTTCACTGGGGCTGCTGCAGTGTGTTAAAGTAGAGAACTCTAACACATTCCTGACATAGAAAATTCTTGTCCTTCCTTTACTGCATATAGGAGACATAAGCAGGATAATAATCATCATATTCAATATTTAAGAGTTGTACAATACACAACCTGTGGTCTAACCTTATTAGCTCTTTTTTGGTGCTGCTGTTTTGAACCATATGTATATTGAATATTCTATATGTATTTTATCCTTAGGACACTATCTGGGTTCACTTTAGGCTACTGTAAATGGTTTGAGAGACCATAAATGTAGACAGTGGTATTCTTAGCTAGAAATTTAATTTAAAAGAGAAAGCTGTTTTATCCAAAACTTTAAAGAGCAGTTTCTTATCATGGACATAACTGGATAGTACACAATCTTAAGCAACTTTATGTAACAGCATGACAAAAAAGTGTAAGTGTATACATAAAGACATCCTTCCCCCCCACACAAAGAGTCAAATGGAAGTGTTGTGACTTTTTAGTAGCACCTACTCAATCACTTTACACATGGTACGTTTTACAAATAAGCATATCACTTCAGAGGTGTTCTCCCTTCCTATTAGCATGCTGGTATCTATCCAGGAAAACAAAAATAGGAGGGATTAAAAGGATAACGTAAGGTTATTATAAGTATTTATCAGTTGTGGGTAGATACATTAGTGTGGTAAGTCTACCTCTGTTGTCTTAAAATAGCTTTCATTTTCAGACCTAACTTCAACTTAAGCTTGAAGCCTTCACAGAATAGTCTCAGATAAAGGAAAAGAGTAAATACAGGCTATCCCTTAGCATGCTCATTTTGATTATTTTAATATAAGTGGGCCCTCAAAGTATATTATAGACCATAAAGTTTACATATACTTAATATTTAATATTCAAAACTAACTTGGGTCTTGTGGCATATATTTAGAATTGATATTTGGAAAAGAGGGGCTAACAAGAAGGAATAACATAAACTAAACAATCACTGACTAGTTAAAACATGATTTGCTTTCATAATTGAAATACTTCAATATTTTTATTTACATTCACTTCCTGTCAAACATTTGCTTACTGAAAATTGAGTTATTTACTATTAAAGACAGGCCATGTTATTCTTGTACATGTGGAACTCACATGGATAATGTAAATGCAGTTTTTAATGAAGAGGAATGAATGATGTTTTTGAATTTTTAATGCAGCATAAGAGATGCTAAAATGTCATATTACAAACATTTTATTTGAAGGTTTTTGTTTTCCATATTCCTTGAAAAGCTTCAGAAATTTTGCTATCATTTTGAATATGAAAGTATACAGTGAAAATGTTTTCTTATTCATGTTGCCTAGTAGGAAGGAAATCTCTAAAGAGGTGCATAAAATACCCAGTAATAGAATAATTTATTAGATTGCCACAGCACAGCATGTATATAGTCTTACTGACGTCTCCCACACCTATATCAGCATAACATGAACCCTCTTCCAATCCACATAATAAATAACCAGAAAATGGTAAATTTAGTATCCTATGTCTCCAGAAACAAAATACAATCCCAGACTTTTAAAAGCAAAAATAAGACAGAAAAATAAATATCGGATCAATCAGGTTTTTTTGGTGCTGTTGTTGGTTCATACAGGAAAAAATAACAATTGATAAACATTTTTATTATGTTCTCAAACCACAAGCAACGTAACTTTAGTATTTTCTCACAATACTGTTAGGCTCCCAAGACAACAAAAAATTCTGTGAATCACACAGTTGAATTCCATCCCAAAGTCCTGGAGTGGCAAAAAGAGACGTATAGCAAGACTTTAGAATCCCTCCGATAAGAAAGAAAAGAGACTCAAGGCAAAATATCAAAAGGTCAAGAGGATTCTTTGCTCTCAGTAATTGCCTGTGAGGCTTTTATTACATATACATATATTTTTTCTTCCTTCCTTGATTCATTGTTTTGGAAGAGTTACCCAAGAAGTGGAAATACAAAAATGCATTGCTAATAAAAATTCCAAAGTCAGTTTAAAGGATTTTCCTATTTCTAATTTGATTATGAAAGGCTAGCCAAAAGGACAGGCCATCCTCTTTCACATTTTGGTACAATTTCATTTGGTACTTGAAATACACTTTCCCTGTTTAAAATTGTTAACTATCTCACAGTGCAACTGAAACCTGTCTCATGTCAAAAACAGGAAATTCTAAGGAGAAATAGACTGTGAATATGTCAGATGTTTCTCTTATTTTTTTCTCACTCTGTTTTTTTAGGCACACAAACCCCATATGCACACACATACATTAATATATATAATATATGCAGATATTGATGGAATTCTGTGAGTTGAAAGGGGAGGAAGATGTCTTGAAGGATCCATATCTCTCCCACCAGATTTGTGCTATTATCGCAGAAATGTGGCCTTCAGTCTTGAAACAGTTAAAAGAGTTCTACGGCCACAAAAGAAGAGATGTCTTCAGAATTATCTCCTGCCTCACATTTGCTCTTAGGCAAGCAGTTTAAAAAAGCCCAGTGATTGAGCCAGTGATCCAATTTGAAATGCAGAAATGATTAGAGCTGCTTGCCTCATTTCATATCGAAATTCTCTGATTTATGACAGGGCTGTAGCCAAGATCTATCTCCAAAGGGAATTAGTGTGCAAGTTTGCATATTTTTGTTATTTAGGTTTCTGATAGCAGCTGCTAGCTAGAAATACTGAACTGGGAGGTGGTGTAGGGCAAGGATTTTCAGCCACGGGAGCAAAGGAAAGATAAGAGCTTTCAGTTTAGGACATCGAGACCCCTTGACCAGCATATATCTCTGCTACATACACTTCTTCTATGTGTGTCTATTTAAGAACTTGTTAATGATGTGACTGTGAATCTGTATGGACACATAAATTATGAGATTCAGGAAGCCCAGGAATGTATTGGAATGGTTAATTCTAATAATGGAGAAAAGAATTACCCAAATTCTGTCTCCATGTTTTAACTAGTGGAATTTTAATGAGGCATAATACTTCAATCATGCGACTGACCTGTGGGGCAGAGTATAGAACATATAATGAAACAGAAATAGAATTCTGAAAAAAAAATTATTACCTTATCTGGAATTTACATGAAGTGTTAACAGGAAATTATGCAGTGGTTATAAATGAAAAATATGGGATTTAATGTACTTATTAATAAAGATTTGTTACATACATGATACCAGTGTCCCAAATCTGCTGTCCGCAGCTGTCCCCAATTTCTAATGTTTCTGTCCTCAGATGCTTCATTTAGAGTCATCTTATTACCATGTAAGCTAATGCTGGTTTCTATTCAGTGAGTATTCCATTCCAAGTGAAAAAAAAAAAAGGAAATATCTTTGTGCACAAGAGCTGCAGAATTTCTATTAGTTACACGACGTACTCACACCCACACCCACATACATACATACCACACACACACACCCCCCCACACACACATATACTTTGTTGATTGTGTTGGTACTTTCCCAGAATTTGTAGATCTTAATCAGAGTTACCAAAAATATGATTTTTTTCAAGTAAAAAAAAAAAAGGAAGTCCCTCCAAGATGAGTGACTGTCAGTCTACATTAGTGCTGTAAAGAGCAAAGAAAGCATCCTGGGAGAGTTTCTTACTTTAGCCACTCTGCAACTCCATATGGAATCATTATGGCCTCGAGTCTTAACAGTGCTTCTGGCTGACCTTGCCACAATGCAGCAAGCATGGTTGCCAGGAAAAAAAAACAACAACAACAAAAAAACACTGCTCTCAGATTTCACCGGCTATACCTCACAGACTTCAGGGTTAGTAGAGTCCAAACTTTAAATTTTGATCATCTTTGCATGGACAATGACTGCAATAAGATCTTTAAAGACATCTTTCAAAATGCTTGAGTTATTCCTTTAAAGCAGCCCAGGTCTGCCTATTTATGGACCTTTAAGCTCCCAGCAACCCATCTTGCTTCAAGACGGTAACTCCTTCCTGTGGTGGATGTTTCTTGTGTTTGAGAATAGAATCTTGCTAGCCTCACAACAAAAATAATTTATAGATGCTTCTTCACATTGGAAAGTAGAATGTAAATTTTGACTTGTGCCACATGTTTGAAAACAGAGTGCAGTTTGCTTTAATGGTGCAGTATTGTTGAAGTGATTATTTTTTAACTTTAAGATTTTTAAAACTATTGTCGGTACATTTACATACATTTTTATAATTTAAGGATTCGATTCTAATTAAGTGATGCTTCTAATATACCAGCAGGTTTTACCAATAACTTAAATATTAATAGTGAATACTGAGTCTTGTTATTTCATTTTCATAGTTCTGAGGCTGGTATTTTTCTTCTGTTTTAGAGATGAGGAAATGAAGACAGCTAATTAACTTAGGGATTTGAACTCAGGTCTCCCTTCAGAATTCATAACCACTTCAATTTTTATCTTCCCTTCTTGTAATACCATCATAAGATGCCTCTTCAGTACCCTTGCTGATCATGATTTACTTGCTCATTCAGTGATTCTATAAATAAAAAAAAGCTGTTTGAAACTTTGTGCATGAGACATGGTGCAAAGTTACACCATTTTAGTTACACAAATTTAGATTTGATAGGTTTTGAGCTCCCTTGTATGAATCATGTGTATAAATGTAGAAGCACAATATTTTAGAGAGTTTTGTGATTGAAGTATATATGTACATCTAGCTGGGGCCGCCTCTGTGCGGCTGGACGTGGAAGGGTAGTCCTCCTAAGGTAATTCTCCACTGAACACCATGTTGTGTTGAATGCAGAAATTATTTAGAGGGCTTTTTTTCCCAAAAGGATTCAGTCAGACATTGGCCAGCTATTAAAATACACTCATGATAAATGTGCAGAGGAATCTCTCAGTATTAGAAATACCCATGGAAATCACAGGATGATTTGAAGAAAAGTTTTGAAGGATGAATTTACAGGATGAATTAGGAATGCAACTGCTTAGCAGAAGCAACAGTGTATGCAAACATGACCCAAAGAAGTGTTTCAGAGCAGTCATAGCCAGCATTAAGGATCAATAAAAATATCAGAAAACTTTTCATGCCATGCTAGGACCCCTGGATTTGATCTTCTTTCCAGTGCTGATGGCTGGGAGAACATTAAGTAACAGGAACCTCTGTCTTTTTTTTCCATGTCTGTGGCTTAGACCATGTCGAAGCTATATGATCATGCATTTACCCTTTCCTTACAACTTTTCATTCTTTTTTCTCATAATTAAATCCCAAAGGAGAACTATGCAATAATATTAATAATAATATTGCAGGTGTATTTTAAATCAGCCAGAGAAAGAAACAAAACAAATGAAAGAATTTTTTTAAGAGAGAAATAACACAGGCTTACCCTGTAATCCTAGCTACTTAGGAGGCTGAGATCTGAAGATTGTAGTTCAACGCCAGCCCAGGCACTAAAGAACATGAGACTCTCATCTCCAATTAATCACTAGAAAATGGGAAATGGGCCTGTGGCTCAAGGTATAGGGTGGTAGCCTTGAGCTGAAGAGCTCAGGGACAATGCCCAGGCCCAGAGTTCAAGCCCTATGACCCACAAAAGAGAGAGGGGGGGGAATGATTAATCACATGATGAGACTGACTACAACTGGCAAAGAGTTTTGGTTGCACTGCTTATTTTTATGGTCTATAAAAAGAATGTATGGCAAATGGTAGCATCCATTGCAGAATGTAGGAATACGCTGAAGATCGCATGAGTGAAATCATGCTTTGATCATTGGTCATTTTATACCTGTCCTAATCACATTAAAAGCAATTAAAATGCAGTGAAGTCACTTAAAGAAAGGAATACAGAAAAATAAAGAACAGAACATAACTGTGATTATTTTATTTCAGAGAATGTATTTTTCAGGAGGAATGAGGGGCAACAGTAAAGGAGAGTGGGAGACACCCATTTATAATGAATATAACATAATTTCTACTGTAAATTCATATTAAACTGGTATAATCTATTTTATACCATAGCTGCACGGAAATTGCCACTCTCCTTAATTATTAAGAAAAGAAATATTCTGTTTTTATTTTTATGGAAACATTTGCAAATTTAACATGGACCTTCTTCAGCCTATACAAGTCCCTTATTCTAATTTTAGATCTGTGTAGAAAAGTGTTCATAAGACTTAGAAAAAATCATATTAAGTGAAGTAAGCCAGACTCAAAGGAACTTAGGCTCAATGGTTTCCCTCATTCGTCATAATCAGTAGAAACCTTGGGCTCTACTAGCAGAGATTTGAAATAGAGCAAAATCTTGATACATAAGGCCATATAATGTGAAGCTAATTGAAAGGATCTCCAGGATATTGAAACAAAAGCCATATAATGAATGATTGTTGTCCTTAATGTACTATGTTGTCTTTCATCTCCTTTGCTGTCCCTTGGTTATCTCATATTGGTATAGTATCTCACTTTGTTATTTGATATATTGAATTTATTTGTATTTGGATATTTGAAATTGGATAGGGAAGGGGGGAAAACCAAGACGGGTGGGGGGTGTGGGGGGGGAGGGAAATGGGTACCAAGACATGTGAAAGGGTATCAATGTATGTGAATTAATGTACCTTCTATCTGGCAAATATCATGTAACCCTTTTACTAATTACAATAAAAAAAGAAAAGTGTTCATAACATTTAAATACTACATATCCTACAAGAATGTAGTTGCTCTCTAATTATCATATTAAAAAACTCACAGTTAAGAAGGAAGTTTCTGTGTAGCAAATCTTTGCCTTTTTTGATTATAAGATTTGTGAGTAGATTAAATATATGGGAAGACAGGGCCTGAGTCTCTGTCTCTGAAACCTTCATTGAGTACGGGAGTATTTATGCCAATTTTCAGCACATGGTAGAAGAAAGGGGATAGGCATTTCTCATTCTTCATCTATTTCTTGTTTTCTCTTGATTCCAAAAATATGTCTATTCACTGCTAATAAGAAGTAGAATTTTTTGAGATATTCTTACTATAGATCCCCCGATTTCCTCTGATTCAAATCCTTCTGTCTTAGCTTCTCCAGTACAGGAATTACAGGTGTAGAGTAACATATCTGGCTAAAAATTCTATTGCAAAGTAGAATTGAATTTATACAAATTACATTTTTCCCAGGCTTTTAAATTACTAGAGACAATTCTTTGGTGCATAAATTACATCTTCTGTGTTACTGAGTATATAAGCAAGCTAGTTATGTCCTAGTGTCAGTTAAAAATGTATTATGAATACATGGCTGAAGTGAATGGTAAGGCCATTTATATTTGAGTTAACATCACTGGAATTTTTAAGTTAGATTGAAACATCCTCTTTTGTATTCTGTGTCTATTTCCCATCATCTTGGAAATGTACATTATTTGAGTAAAAGTAATGACATATGTTGAAATATTTCTATATGAGCCAAAGTAAGGTGCTTATAAGAATGTGTGTGTATGTGCATGAGTGTGTGCATGTGTGTGTGTGTGTGTGTGTGTGTGTGTGTGTGTGTGTGTAGGATAAAAAAAGAACAGGCTGAAGTTTCCCACTTGTGTGAGTTGTCCTATGAACATGCTCTGTCTACCTCATTAACACTAGAGGAAAGCAGCACAGTTCTTTATGAAGTTTATTAAGTTATTGAAGAACCCAGAGAATAAGTTTCATTTTTCTCTCCAGTTTTTGCTAGTCTAATTTCTTTTCTTTGACTTAAGAAAATCATATTTGGTGCAGGCACATATTACAATGATGATGGTATTATCAACCCATCTTAATTTTGTTAATAAAATGATACCATAACAACGTATTAAATTTTTCATTGTTCTTAGTAAGAAAATATCTGTTTTAAATGGTTTCCTGTTTAATCTTTCCTGTGAATAGTGTCTTTCACTTGGGAATGGTACAGAATCAAATTCCTAATAATACGGATATACTATAAGCATCTAAGACTATTAATGAGGATACATATTAAATCTGAATGGATATTACAGGTGTGATGCATCACATGAGAACTCAAAAGATTCAGATCTAATAGGGATCATTATTTAAGTTCTTTCTTATTCTGTTCTGCTGTGTGACACTTACTCAATGCCTCTTTGGATTGTTTTAACATCTGTTGTTCTTAGTGGCAGGACCTTTTTTTCTTTTCTTTTTTTTTACCCTCTTTATTTATTTATTTATGTCAAAAATAGCTATGTTTTTCTGCATTGTTGGACCAGAATGCCTTGCAGGGAGTAGTCTGCGTTCTTCTAGCATTCGGTCTAATTAATTCCCAGGGGACCTGCTCCTTACATCAGGGCTCCATCTCTCTGGTCTAGCAGTGGGAAGGACAGCCTTTGGGAAGGTCACTTGAGAAAGCCAAGTCACATACACCTGATCATCATGTTAAATAAAAGAGGAGGTTAAGGATAAGATGGTTAAAATCCAGGAAAGTTTTATAAGACACAGAACTAATCCAAATGCTTACTGTTACTTACATAAAGCTTTTTTTAAATCTATAACAACAACACATTTTAAACAGACAAGCCCAATGCCAAATTATAATCAGTTATTTCCTTCATCAAATTGTTCACGTGTGATTAAATTTTACTGTTCTCCTAGATGATTTTTTAACATTCACTTCTGGGAAAATAGATCTCTTCATCTCTCTTCAAAAGAATTACAATAATTCAATATATGTTCACAAACCACCTCACTGGACCAGACTGTTGCTTGCATTAAATAATCTCTAGTTGCATATCCAAACTGCTGATTTTTCTACATCCTCCCCTCTTGTTTCTGCATCTTCCTTACAAAAAAAAGAATTAGTTTTAATTTCTTGGGACTGACCAAGAGAGATAATGAAGTCCTTTCAAAAACTCTTTATATGTGAAACCCTAGAAGAAAGCCCTAGAGCCTTCCTATATCTAGCAACCAATTACTATATACAGAAAAAAAAACTTTGCCCAATTATGAAGTCTTAGAACACATCCTTCACAGACTCAATTTCAGGAACACTGTTGCACATGCAGCCCTTGCATAATTAACAGAAAGTCTGCATGTGGTCAGACCTTCTGCTAATTGATTAAATGAGCCTATTTCTAAATCAGATTCTGATTACACTAAATCACACTAACATTGCTATAGCTATAGGATGTCACACCTAGAATCTACTTAAATCCAAAATGTGTATCAACTAAAAATCCGGAATGTACATTCTGGAACAGCTTCAACACTGAACCAAATATAAAACTGAAAAAAAAAAAAGAAATTAAACCTACATGGAGTATCATTGTCATGGACTATTGCACTCCTCATTGGCTTTCTTTAGTATTGCCCACTTCTGTCCTTACCCGTTCGTGCGTTATTTATACCAAAATGATATAAAAATGTGTCACATGTTGATCCTGGCTGTATGATTTTATTTAACAAGGTAAATAGTTTGCTTACAGATTCCAAGTAAAACACAAAACCTCCTGCTTGATCTCTCTTTTTCTCTCTCCTCTGTCCCCCCCTTCCCTTCCTCTCTCTTTCTCTCTTCTCCCTCCCTCTCTCTCTCTTCTCGCTGCCCCTCCCTCTCTCTTTCCCTAAGAAGGCTATGGTGTTCCCTAAGGGTTCTGAGAGAAGTTCATCCCATTGAACTGGTCAGCAAGATATCATTAGCTCCTTGTGTACATGAAATCCAGGGGTTAGAGCACCAAGCGTCACAAGCCAGTTTCTTTACCTCCTTGAGCTGATCAGAGGATCAGAGTATCAGGGAAGGATTAGCAGTGACTTGGGATTTGTGTGATTGGTTAATTTATTGCGGCAATGGCAGGCCTTTCATCTATGGCCACATTTAATCAGCACAGCCATGGAGGCTATTACCGGTTAGCTCCTTTCTCAAGTCAGCCAGGGCTGCACCATCAGCCCTATCACAACTCCCCTGAAATTTCCAAATTATCTGGAACAGGCTTTAGCCTCACAGTAATAAAAATTAGAAGAGATTCCTGATAGCACTGGTGGAAAAGGCTTTCACTTGCACAGGGCAAATTATAAATAGTATGAATGTGCACTTTAAAAAAAAAATTCTCCACCTCTTAAGAGATGTGCAGGACTTATCACCCTTGCTCTGATCCAAATCCTCATGGTTGAAAATTTATATTAGATTTTATCAGAGAGGCCTAAGTCTAGAAAAATCAATGAAGGTTATCTTTTATGTTGCAGGAACTTGTGGAAATATTGATTTTCATTTTATAGTGAATTTGGAGCATGAGTTGGTAATCACTGCTGAGCCGACCACAATGTTTGCCTACTGTATCTTTTACTGACTTTTGCTCAAGTATTTAAGATAGTATATTCGTGTTGATGGTAGTCTATAACATGAGGACAGATGTTCCTAAGACACAAAGTTGTGCCTGATCAAAATTACACCGGAAGCTTTGTGTTTACAGTGTGTTTAGAGTCTGGGACTCTAGTTTGTGAATGACAGTTTTAGAATGAAACAAATTTGATTTTTTTGTACAATTTATTTCTTTTCTGATTTCCTGTGTTTATTAACCAGAGGCAATGTTTTACATATGTATATATTTATTTAAAAACAAATCTGTGTATATAAGAGGTCATAAAAATATTGAAGTTCTACCAAAAGAGAAGATTCAGTTGATTTCAACATCTGGCAAATAGCAGGCAAAAGTTTCTCTATTGTTGTATTTTTCATGATTCTATCTCTTGAATTTACTCATTTATTTCTATTTCAAGTTTCCTTTTTATGTCATTTATACATTTTAAAATATTAACTTGCTGTTTTATAATATAAGCCAAAGAGTTTTATGATGTGATTTTTTTTTCATTTTTGATATGTTTCAGTGACTTGGAAACTTCATTTCTTTTAGTATTTGTATAAAAATGTGATGTTTTACTCTGGGCTGTTCCTAACACCTTTCAAGTTATTAGCAATGATCACTGGGATGAGAAATGTGTTTTGAAATCATAACTGTACAACAGGCTCACAAATTAATGAGCTAAAGATTTAGTGACTAGATCTTACAATGTTAGCATTTCTTTGTTTATTTCATTATATGTTGTCTGAGGCAGCAATGCTATGAGTTACTCTGAAATAAAAATAAATTTAGATGTACAGTTCACATGTTGCTGTGTGCTAAGGACTAGACTGACATTCCAGATTCAACTGTAATTCTCTTCTGTCTGTCCAGCAAAGTTCAATGACAAATTTCCCTGGGTTCTGTGGGTGAGCCATCTTCCCCCTCCCTCTTTTACCCACAGTCATTCTCCTGAACTTACACTTGGCAGCCCACAAAGAATCATTTCTCACAATCACCACCTGAAGCCATGCTCCATACTGCAAAGCTCCGGGGAATAGCCAGCAGTCTTTTTATTTCTCTGAACATACCCCAAAGATGTCTAAGCCAGGGAATTAACAAGATAACATATGAAAACGCTGAGCCCAGTAGTTGGCACTTGGTACAGCCCACAGATGGCAGTTCTTAGTGCCATTATTGCCTGGGAAAGTCTATAAGGGGACTCTAGAGAATTTATCACCTGTTCCCTGGGCTTGTCCTCTAATTAACTGGATTTGGACATGTCTATTCATGGCCAAACTTAGGTATAACCGTGACAAATTTTTAATTTTGTTTTTACTCCCAGTATTCTTTCCTGTGTTCTGATACCCCTGTCTTGTCTTGCTCTTCCATTCTAAAGTATAGCCAGATACATCTGAAAGTAATGATAATGGCATAACTCAGGTTTGGATGGAACCTCTTCCCTTCCCTCTGTTCCTTCTGTACTTCTACAAAATAAAAGCATCCTGGTACATCAAGGATTATGAATACGTGTGGCGAGTCACACCTTGGCTGTTAATGCCCACGTTAGAGACGTGGGCTACCCTTTTTTATATGAATACTGGTTGAAGTCACTGAGCAGGAGTCTAGCTGTAAGCTGTGGCAACAGTGGACCCCAGCTGAAGGAAAAGGAGAGAAGTATTTAAGGAAACTAGGTGCATCATATGAAAACCAAGGGCAGGGATCCACAGAGCCCTGAGATTCACAATTAACTGAAGAGTCAGAAACCATCAGGACACCTTTAATAACCTTCAGTGCTACTGATATTCGTAAGCCCACTTCATTCTTATCCGTGGCACCTCTAGTTGCTCCTTTCCTGTACAAAAGCTCTGAATTTCACAGCTTATATCCACACCCACCGTGATGTCCGCCTTTGATTCTGTTTTTCTATCTTGGGAAACCCTAGGGAAGGGGCTTATTTTCCAGGCACAGAAGTAATGGCCGGCCTAAGATTGAAGGCACAGAAGAAGCAATTCTTAGGAAAATAGGGCTCTGTGGCACACATGGCTTCAGTGCTCGCATGAATGAGAGACACAGTATAAACGACTTGCAGGATCTGAAGACCCTAACAGAGGGGAAGGATTTGTTTATTCCATGGGTGATTTGGAAGACAGATTTTGATCAAAAAAAAAATGGGCTGCCTTGTAATGTAAGAAGTTTTCCATTTTTGCCAACTTATGAGAAATAGCATCAGAATAACTGTCACAACTTCCTACTTGGCATACATTAAAGAAGGCTTATCTTAACTTGAGCCTAAACCAAAAGAATGTCAAGAATACACATTTCAGGGAGAATTAAAGAAGGGATGACACTGATCAAAACTCATTGTGTTCATCACCTGACATATGAAATTGTAACCCCTTTAGACAAGCACTTAATAATTAAAAGACCTTATGTTTCTGATTCATTGAGTATTTTATTAAAATTTTGTTTATTTATTTTAGTTTATTTAGTTTTTTTATTATTTATCAAAGTCTTTATTTTGTTAAAATAAAGATTCAATTTAATAGTGGTTTTATCAATACTATATATTTTTAAAAAGCAAATTACTATAACAAATGGCTCACACAAGAGATGCATGTGTCCAATTTTACATAAATATTTATTTACACATTATATACACATAATGCTGGCTTGTGACAAGTTTTGTATTATGTACAGTAGTTGTATATTATTTAGCTGACAGATTTTACTTTCTCTGTCAATTTTTACCATTTGCATGCATTTGCATAGAACATTTTACGTAGTATATTTTAGGACTTTTTAAAAATAATTTTTGTTATAATTAAGGTGTTGTACAGAGGGGTTATCATTTCATAAGTTAGATAATGTATACACTTCTTTTATATAATACCTCTTGCTTTCTCCATGTTCTCTCTTTCATATTTGCCCATAAATTAAATAGGTTATTTGCCACATAGTGTAGTGAGGGTAAATTTTGACAAATCATTTGTATAAAGCCACAGAAACTTACGTAGCAGCCGTGGCTTTCTCATCTTTGTTGCTACTGTTTGACCAAAGCTCACAACTTAGATAAATGATATTTTGTGGAATATATTTCCCACTTGTAAATATATTCTGAAAAGCTTACCAACCAAATATTGTTAAAAGCTCAGCCTAGTAACTAACCTTTGTTTGACAGGCAATTATTTTAATTCATTTCATGATTTTTTGTGTGTGTAGGCATTGTCTCTCCATATGGCAGCTCTTTGCTCCCCAAAATTTTTACTGTTAGGCAATAGCAAAGAGATTCCAAACCAAAAGGTCTCCCAACCTTGGTTACTTCACATTAAAAAAAAAAGACAGTATAGGACATTTTGTTTCATTGGTGAATGTAGACCATGAATGTAGAATTACAGATTCTTTCTGTGTGAAGTACTGAATTTAGGAATTCTGAAAGGATTTGTCCCTGAGCATATATGATAGTGTTATTTTACATAACATTTCAGTAACTGAAGATGAAATAAATAATAATAATTGGGAAACCAGATGGACTTCCCTTAGTGTCAGAGTTTTCATCTGCTTAAAATAAGTAAAAGCAGGTGGGAGTGAAATTCCTTTCTCATTAAAAAAAAAAGTGTCTTTAAAAAGTTTTCCCAAAGGGTTTCTATTTAACCTGTCAGTATACAAATATAATGCATCTTGATCAATAATTCATAATTCTCCCACATCTCTCCCTAACTTTATTCTGATTAGTTACAAGGCTTAAATGAGGTACCTAGTCCATAATTTGTTCCTTCTTGAGAACATTTATCTCACAGTTCAGTTTCTTTGATGAAAATATAACCTAAAAATTTTGGTGAATAGCAAGACTCAGTCTTGGAGTTCCAGTCATTAGATGACCTCATACTCAAGGCATTAGCTGCTGTCATGAACTAATGACATCAACATTTTAATTTCAGTCTTCGTTTCTTCTCTTGCCATCGCTACAGCACAATAAAATGGTCGTGGTCAGAACTTGGAATAATTGGCTGTAGCTGCCTTTCTCAGTTTTCCTTATTAATAAAAGTCCATATAAAAGACACAGCTGCTCAGACCCCACATCTGGGAGATTTCTCTGATTAGTTTGTGATTCTTGTCTGGCTTTATATCCAGCAAATAGATGGACTACACCTTCAAAACTGACTATTTTGCTACTTGAAAGGTTGTTATCCCAACTACGGTGTTAAATACTACTGATATCTTACATCTGGAGAAAGTCCCTAAGTCCTTCTATGTAGCTGTGGCCAGCAAATAAAGTCAGAAACTGATCTGTTGCTTTGTATATATCATTAGTGTTAACTGGTACATAATCTCAAAGAATGACAGTTGGGGATTTCTAAAAGTTGAGCTACAAGCAATTGCCCTTTAAAATCTTGTGTAATTAATTGTTTTTCTCTGGAAAAGGCATATTTAGTGTCTTTTAAGACATTTCAAATATTGTCATGCAAAAACAAATTTTAAACTTTTGCTTGAGAATACTTTAATGAAAACTTAATCTAATGAGAATGAATATATCTAGATTAGGTTCTCAGTGTCAAATCAGAAATGATGTGGAAAAATTATATTGTTTTGTTGAAACTTATCTAGTATAACTCTTCAAAAATATGTGAATAAATTTGTTATAACCCATTTTAGTATTTTCTATACATTTTAGTCCATCTAGCATAGTTCTAGATGAGCAGTTATGGCCTTTATCTGAATGGTTCTTTGATCCTCTTGCATTTTATCTTGTTCTGCATCATGATTACTGGAAGCCCACAAACTAGAGTTACAATGCTCAGTCTTAAACCTGTATTCTCTCATGGTTAAGCTTATGTTTGCGGAACATTTTGTACTTTCCTTAGTAACATGTCACTGATTTGAGTGAGTACTGAATATGAGAGTTAAAAGAAACCTGTTACAGTCATGTCTTCTGAGTAGGAAAACTAAAGGATTTTCATCTGAACTGTATAAAGTGTAGTAAAAGAAGGATTCCAGGATGAAGAGAATGAATAATGGCCTAACTCCAAAAGGAAGAGAGAAATGAGTCCTTGTGTATGGAATGACAAATGGGTCATCTAGAGAAGAAGCTGGAAGAAAACCAGAAGATACCAGTCTATAATGGTTTGGCTGGGGGTGGAGTGAAGACTGTAAGGAGGGAGTGTTTTAAAGAAAAACATATACAAATACAAGGATTTCAAATATGATTGAATTATACAATTTCATTTTCTACTCCTATTAATGAATTTGTAGAGACTGGCTTTTCATTGCCAAAATAACATGGGAATATATGTTCTCCCTTCTGGCTATTGAACCTCCTTTTATATTTATTGTTAGAAAGAGAATAAACGAGGCCTGATAGGTATGTGTTCTTTACTAAAATTCTGCATACACTTTGGAGTATTATTCTTCTGAGCAAATGTTAATAGCTGCTAGTGTCATTCAGAAATAGAAGAACAAAACATGTTTTTGAAATATACAGCTTTTACTGTCAAATTATTTCTCAAGTGAAAGGAAAATACACGGTACTATGCTATTTATTAAATCAATATTTTGTAGCATTGTCAAGGATTTTGTAAATCTGAGCCTTAATATGAGTAGGGAATCATGTGCCCTCTGTTTAACTGTCCATTTTGATGTCACTTTCCTCATGAGTCATTCTACTCGATGGTCCATGTAGAACAACCACCTCATATCCCTCTCGGCCTAAGATAGGATAACGGGAGCATAACTACTTTGGAGCAATGCAATTATGAATTTCTTGAGGGGGAAAAAGGAGAGATAAGTTCAGTAAAGTCAGCAAACGGTGGTACATGGGTAGTTTCAGACAGCAAAAGGGTTAATCAGATTTTCATTTTAGATAGTCGCCTTAGTAACAATCAGAGAGCCCAGGCTGTATCTTTTCCATTTGTGGGGAATGTTTAGATTTACACAGTAGCTTAGCTTATTATATACCTGCCTTGATTGCTGGATAAGTTTTGTGATTAAAAAGAGAATATTATAAAGAAGACCACAGCATTGAAGACAATGTCATTGATGGTCTGTGGCTCAGGAAAATGACTAATAACAGAACCCTGGTATGGCACGGCTTCTAGAAAAGTGTTAGATGAAGGTGGTCAGAATCTTTTCCTTAAAATTTTCATGAAAACAAGTCTAATTGCACAATTTTAAGAGCAAATTAGAATCTAGCACACAATACCTGGCCAGTATACTGTGAGAATTTGGATATCAATGTCACATAGATGCCTAGTTTTGCTAAGCTCTCAAACATGTTTATGTTGCTTATGTAGCTTTTTAATCAAGTATAGATAAACCAGTCACATATACAAAAAAGTATTGACTTTCCAGAAAAGTCCAAATGATGGACACGAGACACTGAAATATTGAAGTCCTTCATTCATCAATTGTCCCCAGAACAGAAAAATAAACAAACTTTGCACATGGCCCCAAAGCTCACCTGAAGAGACAAATTTCCTAAGGGCATGAGGAAAGCATTCAGTATGTTTGCCAGGATCTGGGCTGTCTGGAGCATCCGCTGCCAATTAGTGACAAGTGTGAATCACGGGGGCCCTGTTACACGTTGGGCTCCAAGAGTTCAACACTTCTCAGGGGCTGCTATCTAACACAGGAGCACAGTTCCTAGAAGCGAAGTTCATTGCACTTCTATGGCAATACCTTGGTAACCAGCGAGCTACCCATGGGATTTCAAAAGTCAATATGTCAGCTTTCAGTGGCTGCTGTTATACATTATTTACACACAACTTCTGGCTTACTTTTGCTTATTATATTAACTCAAAATGCCCATGTTCTGCCCTGGCCATTCCACAAGTATCAAATGTTTAAGCCAAGGGAGAGCCACTGGAGACTCACAAAAATAAAATAAGCTAACAGACAAAATCTTAGAAGATTTTGTGATCCTGTCTGTTCAGATTTAAAGAAAGGACTTTAAAAAAAAGTTGTGTAAACAAAAAAGGAGTAGCCTATTCATAATAGGTATATCCGTGACCAAGCAAAAAATATTTCTTAGTATCAATTCACGAAGAGTGATACTTTTATTCTGGAAATGTGATCAATTAAATGAATGGAAATTGTGTGTGTGTGTGTGTGTGTGTGTGTGTGTGTGTGTGTGTGTGTGTGTGTGTTGAAAAAAGGGTAGCCATTTGGGGCTATGGAATAATTTTGTAAAATTAAGTCCCTATTTTTTAAATGAACTTGTTTTTGTAGGAGATATGATTAGGGTCAAAATACTCCAAAAACCAGGGAGAATTTAGAACTTTGTAGACAGGAGCAGGGTGGGAGAAGGCAGAAGATAAATCACATTAAGATTTTTCCTATGTCCAGAAAGGGATGAGGAAATATTTTTTGTCTCTTCTCCTCCTTTCCTCTAACAAATGGCCCTTATTCCTGGACACAGGAATTTGAACATAATATATGGCTAGATTAAGAGCTAAATAACCTTTTTGTAATGTAACCTTGAGACTTGACTATTCACAATGTTGGGTTTATGCCAGTTCTTTGCTCAGTTTAAGTAATAGATTATTTTTTTTAAAAAAAAGTCAGTAGGCTCAAGGTTTCCTAGGGGTTTATTAACTGCCATTTGAGAAATATCAGGTGAAATAAGTTAGATACAATTTTTGTTGTAGTTCGAATGCCTTTTAACTCCAAAAAGAGTGTCATTATGCATTGTAAAAGTGTGTTTCTTAGCATGTTTGATTTGTCAGAATGAAAATGAAGGCATCAAATTTATTTTTTAAAATACCCACAATTATGGAAGATTCTTTCCTGAGAGGTCTGCAAATTATTTAGGACATATATTTTGGTGACAAATGCTTCAAATGGTGTGTTTTCAAATGAAGCTGTGGTGTTCATTTAAAGGAACTCTTACAGTTGATCATTTAATCATCATAATTTTCCTGGTATAATTAAAAATGACCTCACTATGGTCATCTAATGTTGCCAGCATAACAATGTTAATATTCCAACCAATGCTGAAAAATAAAACAAGATTGTTGACCAAAAGCAAGCTATAAATATTTGGCTACAGTATGAAAGAATTCTTTTCAAATGTCTAATAATATATCTAGACTTGGCTCCTTGTTAGAACGTCTGTGAACTTTCCTGTCTCCTTTGCTCTCTTTCTGCAGGGCCACTACATACTTAATCTGTGTGTCTGTAACATTTTAGTATATGAACCAGGATCTTGTCAGAAAAGACAGACGTTCCCAAAAGTTGAAACCAAGAAGATAGTTTTCTTTTTTATTGGACAAATATTGGAACATTTTTAAAGGGTCATTTTCCTGTCCTTCTAAACTCATGGGGAAATTTTAGATTATCACCCACTGTTTTAACAGAATTGATGGTGACAGAATTGTCACCATCTCAGACATTCGTACTTTCTATCTAAGTCACATTTGTAATTGGCTCTATTCTCTGAATTCTCCAACTAAGCCTCTATGTCTTTCCCTTTGTGCATGAACTTGGAGCGATTTATAAACCTTTTCTTCTCCACAGACTCTCCTCTCCCTCCCCGCCCCTGGGACTAGATCTTGAACTAAGGGCCTTGTATTCTTGGCTGGCTTTTTCCCCTCAAGGTTGGCATAATACCACTTGAGTACAGCTCCACTTCTGCTTTTTTTGCTGTTTGATTAGAGATGAGGCTCACAGGCTTTTCTGCTCTGGCTAGTTAGGAACTATGATCCTTAGATCTTAGCCTCCCAAGTAGTTAGGATTACAGGCTTGAACCACTGGCGATCAGTTCTTTGCAATTTATATTTTCATATCCTGCTAATGTTTTTCAAAACAGCTACACTCCCTTGATCTCCACCATACTCAGGCTTAACAAAAATCCATCCCTACATTATCTGCTAATTTATCAGTCTGACTAGAATTCAGTTAATTTCAATAATCGAACCATATGTACTAAAATTCAATGTGTAGAAAAAATAGGCAATTTAATTTGAGGTTTTTCAACAGGTTGTTCATTGTGTCAACACAGCTAATGATGACTGAAGTTTAGGCATGATGCTTTTGAATATGCTATGGTAGAAATACGAATGAGAGTAGAGAGGACTGAAGGAAGGTAGGTTAAAAAGAGGAGCCATAAAAAGATTGTAAATAATATGAAAATGTATCGTTGGAGTAATATAAAGCATATTTAAATTTTTATAGACACAAAGCTGAGCTAGAACCCGGTGGCTCATGCCTGCAATTCTAGCTACTCTGGAGGCAAAGCTCTGAAGATCACAGTTTGATGCCAGTCCAGATGGTAAAGTCCATGAGAGTTTTATCTCCAATTAACTACCAAAAAAAGTCAGAAGTAGAGCTGTGGCTGGAGTGATAGAGGGTTAGTCTTGACCAAGATAAGCTCAAAGAAAATACCCAGGCCCTGAGTTCAATCCCCAGGACTAGCTTCAAAAGACAGCTGATGGACACAAAACTTAAGGTGAAGGAAAAAAAAAACAACCATGCTAACAAACACAAAGACTTGACTTTGATAAAAGATCATTCCAACTGATTTCTTGGAATTATGCTCAGAACAGCGCAAAAAAAAGAGATGAAGTTCCAAATTATCTTTTTTTTGTCTCACTGAAAACAAATAAAGGTTCTCCAAAGATCCTTAGCATCTTACCTTGTATATAGAGTAAGTCCTCATAGTACCCGTAAGCTTTTAGGTTTATCAAGGCGTTTCTTAAGATAAGAATATTCAGTTTAAAGCTCTGTGAAGAATGAGGACAACTTGGCCAAGATCCAGAGAAAAGCAGTAAAAATAGGACCGTGAGAAAAGATTGGGTTTCCAGAATATCGAATCGTGTGGTCTGAAAAATAGAAGGCGAAGTTACATGGATTAAAAAAATAAAAATAGAAGTTATGTGATGTAACTATCTTTTAAGGCTGGATGGAGTTGACCGTACACATAATTTTGGTAAAAATTGAAGAACTGAATTTATTTCCCAGCCAGAGACATTCAGGTGAGAAGTTCTTTTGGTAGATTTTTTTGGAATCTGGTACTTTGATGGAAAAGTCAAAATTCTTCATTTGCTATTAATTACTTCTAACATAATGTTTGGTTCTTGTACTTGTTTTATCATAGATCATTGTCTTTGCTTAAACTGTAGGCACTTGTGTTATTTTATTCTAAAATATGACAAGTATTAGCTAGCTCTTCATTACAATTTTGCTGTCTTTAAGTCTAGGTATTTTCGATAGCATTTCTGAGTATTTGAATCATACGTTTGAAATACTCTTGCTGAGTTTCATTTTATTTACGTACTGAATTGTTCCTATGGAATTTCCTAAAAGGAGCTTTTAAGGCACCAGTGATTCATCAGGTATTTCCTAAAGAATGCACATTGCATATGGAAATTTCAGTAAGCAAACCCTCCTTAAAATCTTAGTCATATTTTGTCCTTTCCCTAAATAGCTGAAAGACTCTGATGCTTCTTCTCTATTTACCTTTTTAAAGACCATTATGCATACTCTGATGCATAATTATAATTATGCATTCATGATGTTACTTGTACTGGCTTAACTCAGGAATAGTGTGAAGCAGCTATCTCGAAGCTACAGGCGGTTTCCCATCACTTAGATTCTGATCAGAGCTGTTTGTTGAGTCTTGTTGGAATACAGACTCTGCACCAGTCCCAGGGCTGGACCCTTCTTTTTATTATTAGTTTCACTCCCTTGCCCTTTCTCCTCTCTGCCTCCATCTTTGCATTTAAGACAGGAAAACCTACAAGATTATTTGGTTCTGTTGCCTGCATTTAGTCTATTTGTGACAATTAAATGAGAAGATTTTCTTCTTAATTTTCCAGCTTATTTCTAATTCACATTTAGCATTATACATAATAAATGAAGACACATTCATTTTTCATGCTTGAGATTTGACTAGCAGCCGACTTTATCACTGCTTTTACTTTAGGGTTGTTTAAACTAGTTGAGTGCAAGATTATCACACTTTGATGAGCATGTTGCTGGATAGTGTGATGGTCTGTGTAACTTACACGTTGTATCTTTATCAACATTTGCAGAGTACTCTCTGAGCAGCTAAGGTAGGGAAAGGTACTTTCTGTAGCACTAGTAACGTTGAAACAAAATCCTCATCATTATGATTATTACAAACTGGAACCTTGGTTAATTTGTTAGCCCAACATGGATACTCGTTCAAGTGCGTCTCCTGTGGGGGTTCACACTTTCAGACTACACAGAGCATAGAGGGAAGGAAAAAAAGCATTTCCCCCTGAATATGTATAGAGAAAGAGAAAATTCCACTTTGAATTTTTACGTGTATTTTTCCTTTGTATGGAGTTGAATTATAATTAGGAATAACTATCAGTGTGCTAGGTACTAGGGCACTTTTCTGTCATTTAATGCTACGTGTTTACTTAAATTTCTAAATATTAAAGGTGGAAATCAATTTGTTTTTAGCACCTAATAAAGTGAGGGAGAAAAAAACTAAAAGTTTGAGGAAAATGGGCAAGTCTGTTTAATGTTTGTTTGATAAGCGAGAATAAAGCCAGAAGGTGTTTTAGAAAGGCACTTTGTCAATGAGAAAAGTAGCTCAAAAAAGATGGTGTTTGGATTAGGATAATCCAACCATTTACTGACAAAATAAAAAAAAACCTGAGTTTTGCAAATTCCAAGATTTCTTTTTAATTCGGCTTTGGTAATACTGGAGTTTGAACTCGAGTCTTCATGTATCCTAGGCAGGTGCTTGCACATAAACCATACCTCCAGTCTTTTTTGCTCTCATTATTCATAATATACAATCTCCTACTATTTATCCTTCCTGCTATTGTTGGAATGATAGGTGTGTGGTATCCCCCCATTCAGGATTTTCTCTTGATAGGAGATTTTTACCAACTTTGTCCTCAAGCTTGGCATGAAACATCTTCCCTAAATCACTTTCCCAGTAACCTTACCATTTTAATCATCCCAGCTTTCTGCTGGTTAATTGGAGAGAAGAGTCGCATGAACTTTTCTGCCTGGACCAGATTCAAACCATGATCCTTACATTTCAGCCTCCTGAGTAGCTAGGATTATGGGAATAATCTGGTAAATTTACCAGCCTGCAACAGACTTCAGGGATATCATAAATGGAATAAATTATTTTATAACAAGTAAATAAACCTTGTTTACATGCATGGTGATATTTTCTTCAACTAATACCGAGGTATCATTAAAATATTTTTTTATGATCACAGTGATTGATATGTTGGCACACTAACCAATATGTTAATTTGGTCATCTCTAATAAATTTATATTTAAGATTCATTGATTATTCTGAGGACGTTGGGTAGTATAAATTTGATAGAAATTTAATTATCTCTAAATCATCCATTTTCCCAAATCAATCCACATAATACTTATAAGGAAAATTTTACTGTTTTTACAAAGTGTAAATAATTTACCACAAATTATTTAAACTTCAGACTAGTCCCCAGACATATTAGTAGCAATATTAACTGTTTTCACTAAACCCATAACCTAAGAGCTAAATTTTCTTCTTTAGTTTCTTGTTTCCTCACATTCTCGAAATACAGTATTGTGAGAATGCCATGAATACTATTTGAATTGCAGCTGCACTCCTTAGCTTTAAACTCAACCAGTTAAAGCAACTGTCTCTGTACCGTTTTCTTTCTACATCTGAACTACTCCAACCCAGTGTTTTGTTTAGTTTTTTTTTGTTTTGTTTTGGGTATTTTTTTGCCTTTAGCAGCTGAATTTATTGAGAAAAAAACTAGGCAAAAAAGTTTTATTCTTCTCAAAATTCCTAATTGCATTCAATATATACATGCCACTTCGTTATAGCAAGTAGTTAGCCTTTCCTAAAAGAAAGTACCTTTCAAACCTTCCAAAAGTAGGTAAAATTCAGTCAGGAAGACTATTACTCATTCCACAGATGAAAATACTTGACTAAAGTTTGTATCCAGAGAGAGAGAGTATAGTCAAACTACATAGAACCTGGCTTGATTCAATACTAAATGAAAGGCTTCTTTGTGACTTTCCAGTTTAAATTTGAATTTCTACTGGCAGATGAAACTCTTCGCTTTAGAGTTTTGGTCCTGTATATCTGTGAGTGGCAGAGTCTAATCTAAGGTCCATACTAATTAAAGTCAAGCAAATGAAGAGCCCTCTGTTTGCAAGCACAGGCTTTCAAATGCAATTTATGTTCCCAAAGATGATGTACACAGATGTGCTGGAGGGTGGAACTAACCATCCTGTGAATACTGGCTGCACTACCTTCAACCCAGTTTGCACAGAAATATCACACCAGAAAGTCCTGTAATGCGATCATACCATGTCCTGAGCACTACCCTTGGGCTTTCTCAAGGCTAGAGCTCTACCACTTGAGCCACAGCAACACTTCTGGCCTTTTCTATGAATATGGTGTCAAGGAATTGAATCCGTGTCTTAGTGCATGTTAGGCAAGTACTCTTAACACTAGGCCCTCCAATCTTAATTTGTTCTTTGCAATGAGTGGAGAAAAGGTGTATTTAAACGTAAGCTCTTTGAGTCTCTTCCTTAATTCTGTTTATGATTTGAATATATATGAATACGTAGGTATATATATTTAAATAGGCTGTATATTTATATAGGATATAAATTGATATGCTATCCAACTTTTACATAAGCTCTTTTTTATCACAAATAAAATGCAATTGTCTCGACAAATACAAAAGTATCTATAGTCATAAAACTATATTATTAAAAAGTATTACTTGCTTTTTAATATATTTGTATCCCTAACTAGACTATGTTAAAAATCCTTCTTATTTTTTGTCTGATATTGATAGGATTTCATCTTGACTTACAATGCCTCAAACTGTGCAAATATGAGGAATAATTTCCCACAAAAGTTATAAATTTCACAGTTCAAGGAACCCCGAAGATCATTAATGAGGCACCGTGCAATTAAAGTATACAAAGTGCAGCTAGGAACCATACATAATGTAAAACAGAAACAGCAAATTACTGGTTCATGGAAGATCATTCAAGCTAGATTTCATGGACATGAAGAAATGATATTTAATTCCTAAATGATTCTCATTGCTTCAAAATCATGGAAGCAATTTAGTTTCTTATGGAGTACTAAGGGGGAAAATGTAAAAGACAGTTCATGTTAAGGCAATTTCTAGCCGGATTATTTAGCTTTGTAGAGTAAATTTTTATTTTCCTAAAATGGGCATAATAATATCATTTGCATAGATTTGTTGTGAAAATTTATTTTAAAAGCAATGTAGTACAGAGAGTTTTTAGCAGAGTTGCTATGATTAAAAAAAAATCATTATTATGGTAAGAGGATCAGGAGGAAAGACTAACAAGAGACTGTTTCTGAAAAAAATGCAAATTGGGCTAAAGGGCATGGTTCAAATGGTAGAACACTAGCCTAATACAGGATCCTAAGTTCAAACTCAGTAACACCAAAAATAGGAAATAAATATTTTAAATAAAAGTTGAAGTATACCATGAGCTCAGAGGCATTACCTTTCATTTCTCACAAATTCCATGGCAAGTCAGTAACAAATATTATATTTGAGAGATCCTTCCAAGGGCACTATTTGGGAGGTAGGGGGCAGGGGCGGGGAAATTCATTTCACTCTGACTTTGTAGAATGCTCATTTATTTGTCCCAGACTCTCAGGAAATCTGAACCAAAGCCCTCTGAGTTTGCAGTATAGAAAGGTAGCATTCGTGTCTTATGCACATTGGTTTTTCAGGGGGAAAACCAGGCAGCTTGCCTCCAAAAGGCAATGCCCTGTCTCAATGATGTGGATATTTGGTTTAGACTCAAAAAAATGATGGATTAGGAGAGCCCATCTGCATAAATGGATTAGGTAAAAAAAAAATCTGTAAAGCTCTTTCATTTCACAGCCTCACTATGTATGATTAACTCTTACACAGTTTATAATATTTTGTTACTAAAATATCTCACCAGTTATATAAATTTTTGTTCAACTACTCTAATATTTTCAAGCTCTATGAGTTAGTTTCCCACAATTTTAACTTTTTATTAAAAGTTTTGTACCTGTTTGCAGTAATTTGATATTCAGTAATTTTCACTAAGTGTGCCTTCCCCCATGATCTTGTTTATCCTAACACTGTACGTATAGTTTAATGATTATACATTCTTTTCTACTTATTTTTGAGGGGAGGATCCTTCTCATTCCTGTTTTCATTTTGCCATAGACTTTTTCATCAATTTCAGGTATATAAAAGATACCTTTCATTTAACATACAAGTGATTCCTTAGTCATTTATGCTTTTGGATGGATAGGATGGTACATAACCTGAACACAGCAAGCAATTAAAAGAAAAATATAGTTATGAAATTTACCTCACAGAAAGGGTTAAAATGCCTAACCATATCCAATTACAGTGATTTTATTTACTGCTTTACCAATAAAAACAGCAGTGTTTCCTTAATTAAGTTTAAACCCCGTGTGTTTTCTTATGTATCTTCCTCTGCACCAACTCAGAATTTGCATTTAGTTTGGATGGTACTTCTTCAGTAGAAAGTCTTGTAATGGTAGTATTCATAAACTGTGAGGACATATGAGATCATCTCACAGAGAAGGAAGATGAGACATTCAAAGGTTAAGTGACTGGCCCCAGGTCACAGAACTGGCACCAGGGCTCTCAGTGTCCCTGACCCCTGCCCCAGGCTCCTGTGACAGCTATACATAAAGAAAGCCACTCAAAGCAATTTACTTCTCTTTTCTCAGGGTTTTGCATTGACACTGCTTTACACATTGCACTAGGTGCAGGCACAGTAATTCTGCCAGGAGCAAAACAACACCCCTTAAACACTCTGTGACTCTCAGAGCCATAGAAAATAAAAGGTTGACGTTAATGGTTGCCAGCTTGGAGGGAGTGATTCTATGTTGGGAGCCAAATGTATGTAGGGACCAGATGAGACTGTAGGAGTGAAGTTGGCAAAAAAGAAAGAGAAATGAGCCTATTCTTTGAAAATGAAAGTATGATAAATAACTGGATAGCTTTGATGTTTGTTTTTTATTTAGAGATTTTTTTTTCCATTTGAAAAATGGAGTATCTGTATATTTAGAGTGAGTGATCTGAAATCATAATAGAATCTTCCTAAATGTAATAATGATTATTTTATTCAGAAGCAATGAGATTAAACAGTCTACGTCTATAGAATTATTATATTTCTGAAAAATGTCATTATTTTTATACTGAAATTTCTGTACCATAAGTAGTGACTCATGTTAACAGAATGTGTGCTAACAATTTTAAGAAGACCAAATCACATCTCAGAGATAATAATGATTATTTAAATTTTGGGTTCATATAGGTAAAACTGTCTCACATAAGAAGTAGTGCTACAGTTGCCAAGAATTTGGGGCTATATACAATGCCTAGAATTACTAAAAATACATTTTCATATGGCCTTGAATTATGACCTTACATGTTTATCCCTACTTTCAGAAGTCAAAGATTTTAATTTCATTATGCTCCCGATGAACATATTTCTGGTTTTTACAATTCAGATTCATTGTTTCAGAGCCATCATATAGTAAAAGAAAATGTTTCTTCCTTCAGATTGAATGGAATTAAATTTCAACATAGAGTACTTCTTAGATACATTAAATGAAATTTTAACATGGTAAATGATACAGAATACCATTTTGTGTGTGTGTGTATGTGTGTGTGTGTGGCTCATGGGGCTTGAACTCGGCCTGAGCAATGTCCCTGAGCTAACACTGTGCCCTTGAGCCCCACTTCCCATTTTCTAGAGATTAATTGGAGATTATAATCTCAAGTCCTTTTGTGCCTGGGCTGGCTTTGAACCTTGATCCTCAGATCTCAGCCTCCTGAGTAGCTAGGGTTACGGGTGTGAGCCACTACATCCAGCCAGAATAAGAATTTTTATTCAGATATAAAGAATTATTTAACTAGGGGAGTTTTACAATGGTGGGGATAATAATTTAATTTCTATGAGCCAGAATATGTGTGTGTGTGTGTATGTGTGTGCATGTGTGTATATGTGTGTGTATATGTGTGTGTGTGTGTGTGTGTGTGTGTGTGTGTGTGTGTGTGTTCTGGTTTGACCATGTAAATCTAATGTCTGCAGTAAATTTGAAAGCATTTTATGTCCATTTTGAAATATGCCTTGTGGCAGACAGAATAATGATCATTATGAATTGTTGACACAGTAGAATTTGACCAGACCATCATTGAATCTTTCCACCTATTATCTAAATTTGGGAAGAACACACCAAGTTTATTTTTACCACCATCAAACTATACCTCATGATGTAGGTATGAGATGTTTGAGATGGTAGTTGGTAATATTTCCAAAATCAAAGGTGACTGATTCATTTTAACACTAATACTTCTAGTGTTACTATAATTTGGAAACAAACCACTCATGCTCTTTTCACATTAAGATTTTGCTCACTTGTAGCTTTTCTTAGCTCTTATTCTGGAAATCTTAACAATTCCCCCCCCCCCCGCCCCAAGCAAAATTTGGAATCCCTAAGACATCATTATATCACCAGTTTCTTGGTGAAAATTCTCCTCTATTCTTTACCTTTGGGCTGTCTACTTTTATCTCCATTAACCTTTTGGCTTGACTATAAACATTTATTGAAGGCTACCTCCTTTGTCGGTCCAGCGGCTTCAAAGGTTAGTGAGAAGTGGATGCGAGTCTGACCTCTTTTATCCACATTAGATGATTCTAATTATTCCTCAGAAATGACACTTTTGACCCATTTTGTCCTTGTCAACTTTGTCTTGTTGCGAGCTGTCTAATTGTGAAACTCTAGGTTCAAACTGGGACCAGGAGTGCAGAATTTGTTTTAACTTACAGTGTTGTGCCTCAAAAACTGCACAGTATTTCTTTTTTCTTTTTAAATACCATTTAACTGAAACAGAAGGCTTTTGTTATATACCTGGGGTTTATTTATTGCTGAAAGGGATATAGATGAAGAATAAAGCTTGTAAGACTCCATGCTTTTGTCAAGATAGAAACAATGAAAAAATACATGAAAAACTGCATAATGAGTATAAACTTGGTTTTGCTAAGGTTGCTTGGCAACGAAGGCTTTTTACCTGTTCTTCCCCATGCTATACTTCCATATGCTCACTCTGGACTACACCTTATGTCAGCTTCCACTCTCACCCTCACTAAGGCAGAGCATGATGATAAATACCCATTACATGTGCAAGTTCTGTGAGGCTATAATACAAGTCACCTCTCATTCATTTCAAAGATCATGCAAAGTCATATGGTCCTATCTGACTTTAAAAGAATCTTTAGTGGCAGCGAGGAAATAACTGATCAATAACACTAATAAGGATCACTGTTCTTAAATTGGATGACAAAGAATTCTTTGTCTTGACAAGTGGGGAATTCAGTACATGGTTTTTGGATCTTTTATTTCTTTCACTCATGTTCCTTGTGAGTCAAAGTTGGATGGACACTGTACTATTTCTTTATGCCCCTGGATTAATGAGATTAGCCCCTCTCTGTAGGTATATATTTTGAGATTCAAAGTGCTGAAATTAATTTCCAGAAACAGAGCCTACCAGAAGTACAGATTGAGAATCACACCTAGATCAGCTAATTCATAAACAGTTGTATTGTGTTATAACTGAACTGTAAAGGCAGAGTCATTCCAGAGATGTGTTTACACATCCAAATATAGAAGCAGGAATCACCGCAGTGGCCACTGTGTATTTGCGCTTAAAGTGTGGTCCTAAATATAGCTACTGTCATAAATGATTAATGATTGCGGAATGACAGTAAAGATGCCTTGTTATACCAACTAAGGGAAAGTTGTTTCACACTTTTGAACTCACTTGATAAGGACATTTAATAACTTCTTGAAGTATACATTTTATTTTCCTGATGAAACTTAACTATTACAGTAGGGACCTAAAGAAACATAAATATATTGTCTTATAGTTCTATAGATCAGAAACGCAGAAATCCAAATTTGAGTTTTCAACCTGGTATGCTTGCTCCTTTCTGAATGTTAATGGGAAGAATTTAACTGTTGTGATTGCTGGCAAACTTGAGTACCTCAAGGATATGTAATTAATCTCTATTTCTTGTTTCCTATAAACTGAGACTACTGCAAGTTTCAAGACTACAGCCTGCTCTTTTAGTTCATGGCTTTGATTCCCTATCTATAAAGGCAACAAAAGTAGTTGATTTTTATTTTATTTTTTTTTGTATGGCAAATGTTTTCAATTCAGTCTTTTGTCTTTCTTTGCTACTTTTAAGGATTTGTGTAATGAGAATGAGCCCAATTGGATAAACTGGGGTACTTCTATCATTTCATGGTCCTACAACTTAAAAATAACTCTAAAAGTCCCTTTCCAAATACAGAAGTATATTCACAGTTGCAAGGAATTAGGATATGATGACCTCTGGGGGAACTGTTGCAGTGTCTATCACAGCTTGTTTTTTCCCCGTCACATTTTTGTTGTTGTTGTTCTAGGGATTGTACCTAGGACATTGTACGAGCCAAGCAAGTGCTTTGCCACTGAGCTACTCCTAGCCCTGCTGCAACTTTTCTATCTGTTCTCTTTTTCTAACAAGCTGTGCACTTGTGGGATAATACATATATCTGCCTTACTTTCTTCATTTTGAAGCCAGGGAATAAAACTCAGTTAATGGTAAAACACATTGTTATTCTTCATAGTCTAGAGTTTTATGATTTTTTTGTGTTAGATATGAGTAAATGAAAGCAATGAACAATGTAGATGTTATTGTTATTTTTCTATTCATGGATTTTTCTGGAGTGCAGATTTCATGAAATCCTGGATAACTCCTTCCTTCTTATACTTGGTAATGTTCTTTGAAGACAGTCAGTCTCTACAAAAGTTGACTTCAGAAAGAAATTGACTTGCTTTCTCAAAACTGTAATAACTGAACTATGAAGATTTTTTTTATCTTCTTAGTATTTAAGTTTATGTATAGGTATAACTTTTAGTAAGACTTTATACATTTTCACCTTGACTCATAGATTTGGAATTGAAGAAATTGTTTGCCTTTCACCTCAGTTTCCTAATAGCTGAAATTCTGCCTGTTCCCAGCCATAATGAATGTTTACCAGTTTTAAGAAATGTGATGCATAATTTTTCACTAAGAAAAGGCAATAATTGACTATTTTTGAATCACAAAATCAATTTCTCATAAGCCTTAACTTCTCAGTGGAAAAAGCATAATTATTTTACTCTTGAAGTAGTGAAAAGTCTTAAAATATAATTAAAATAAATTAACAGTCAACATACAGCAAATAGTCAATACATGTAAGCCACTGGTGATATTTTTGTAGTGTGAAGGTAAGTAACTCATCCTAATTTGCACTGAACATATAGCTTACTGGAGGATGCTTCAGTCCCAAAAATTCTAGAATAGAATTGTGTGTGTAAGTCTGACATGGTTTCCCTGAGCTAAAGTAGCTGACACTTTTCTAGTACTTTTTACATACCAAGAATAGTTGTAAAGCTTTACAAGAACATAAACTAGGGATTTCTAAAACTATCCACATACTGTGTATGTATTCTGCTCTCTCTATGCTGCTCAGATTTTGCCCATACTTTCGGTCATAGGACATAGGCATATATTTTTAGATTAGTTATTTAAAATCAGAAGGGAGTGGAGAGTTCAAGTAAAACCACCACAGATCCCACACATGGTTTTAGGCGGGCTCTGAATGGTGAAAGTCGTTCTGAGTCTAGCTCTGCTTACCTCTCGAACATCCCCGGTCTCAATCTAGGGATTACCACCTATGTCTGTAGTAATAAAAAAACAAAAATTGTGCATCAGATTCTAGGCCTAATATTTACCAGATATGGATCTCTTTTCTCAGATTAAACATGAAAATTCTTCTTCTAATTCAGTTTTTACAATAGAAAAATAAAAAGGAGGGGGTGAGGTGGAAGTGAATGTAGCCTAGTTTGTAGAATACCTGCCAAGCATGCATGAAGCTCTGGCTTCCATTCCTCAGTGTCACATACACAGAAAAAGCCGGAAGTAGTGCTGTGGCTCAAATGGTAGAACTCTAACCTTGAGAAAGTCAAAGGACAGTGCCCAGGCCCTGAGTTCAAGCTTCAGGACTGGCAAAAAGAAAAAAAAAATGCAACAATGGTAATTTGATTAAATTTTATAGATGATTAAAAATATGCATAAAATATTTTCTAATCCTCTTTCTTGCTCTTTCTTCCTTCTTTTCTTCCTTCCTTCCTTCCTTCCTTTCTTTCTTTCTTCCTTTCTTTCTTTCTTTCTTTCTTTCTTTCTCTCTTTCTTTCTCTTTCTTTCTTGTGGGTCATGGTACTTGAACTCTGGGCCTGGGCGTTGTCCTTGAGTTCTTCAGCTCAAGGCTACTGCCCTACCCTTTGAGATACAGTGCCACTTCTGGGGTTTCTAGTGGTTAATTGGAGATATGAGTCTCAGAGTCTTCAGTGTCCAGGCTGGCTTTGAACCACAATCATCAGATCTCTTCCTCGTGAATAGCAAGGATTACAGGTGTAAGCCAATGGGCCCCACTTCTACTTTTTCTTACTCAGACTTTCAGAGTCTGTTATGGGTATGTCTGCTAACTATTAAGGTATATAGTTGAAAGTTAAGACTTAAAATGATCAAACATAAATATTAATCAGTGTGTTACCATTTGTTACATTTGCTCTGGCTTTCTGCCTCTTCTGTTTAACATATGAAGTATCTTTTTGAAGATTTTTTTAAAACTTGCTATTTGTGGCTGTTTTTCTATTAGGTCGTGTTTTCCATGATAGTTTTTACCTCTTATATGGAGACTTACTTATGAAATGGATCAGCATTTGATTCATGCGGTTTTTTATTTTTAACACAACTCTGCAGGTAACAGTGGATTTGTGCAGCTCATGCAATGACTGCTGTCCTGATACAGGTTATGTGGGTTTTCTCAATACTTGAGAGATCTGAAGTTTACAACATACACAGAATCCCTCCAGTGAATACTTATTCATACCAATTTGAGAATTTGTAACAGAGGTTTTATAACAAGAGGGAAGGTCCCAAAATGGGCTGAGAAATCTTGGTCAGGATCATATCTAGGTGAAAATTCAGTTCCTGAAATTATCTTGAGACCTTTGTATTGTGCTCTGTTGTCATGGCTTCATGGTATTTGCTGTACAGAACATGGGCTGGTGTATGATAAAAGTCTGAATGCAAGTTCACTGGGACTCTTCAGCAAACAACCTTGCTAAACCTCACTGTTATTCCTCCTCTGTTTATTTCCTGTGGGGTAAACTTATCAAAAGATTTAAAGATACAGAATCTGGGTACCAAGCATCTCAAAGTGCCAAGGCATTTGAACACTACAGTTAAAATATACATCCAATATGTTTTGTTAGAATGACAAGATGTGTCTCCCTGCTTTTGTGCTTCTTAGGATAAAGGCTGTTATGCTTTTAGTTATTCTGTATTTGAGTTTACTCATGACTTCTCTTTCATAGTCTTTCTAGAGGAAAATGTGTGGTGAATCATTAGCATTATTATGATTTCAGCTGCAGTCAGACTACATATCCACACTTAGGACAGAGGGCTGAGTATGTTTCATTATTCATTCAGGATAAGTTCTTTCTGTAATATAAATGTTGCTCAGGATAGAGCTTTGAAATGGATCCTGATTCTTGAAATTCTTTCCTGTCTGTTTCAGGAAATAGTGAGATCCTGTTGATAACCAAGTACAATGTGTCTAAAGTTCACTTCTAAACACTCTGCTCTTTGCAATGAAAGTCATCTGCATTCTCTTTATAATTCAGAGCCACAAGAGATCAGTCTAATCTTGGAGATCTGATCCAATATCATTTAGGGGAGGAAAAAAAAATCCTTGATAATAATTCCACCATTCAGATTAGTGAAAGCAGTAAAGCCTTACAGCCTCTGTCGTCTTAAAAAGATTTGAGACAGGGGAATAAGGACTTGGATTATGGTTGGGGAGATTTAGTTGTTTGTAAAAATAAAATGATTAGTACAGGCGTTATTCAAGTTTTTAATCAACGAAAGCCAACGGCATCTGTTCGTTATCATTCTTTCTGCAGAAAACAAAGACCCAGGTTCCAATGGTGCTGACTGCTGGTCCCAAGTGGCTGCTGGATGTGACTTGGCAAGGAGTGGAAGACAACAAAAACAACTGCATTGTTTACAGCAAAGGTAAACACAAGATCATCTCCCTGTGTCTTTGAAAGGATTGAAACCTGTGCATTGCAAAATATCACCCAGAGGAGCTTGTTGGAAAGGGGATAGAGAGAGAAATAGGATCCTCTTTTTTTTTTCCCTTTCTGTGGCTTGCTAGCCTATATGTTCTTCAAGGCTTGCTGATATCTGTTGTTGTATAAGATAAACAAAACCCAGTGCACCATTAATTACTTCGTACCACACACACATTTACTTAAACCCTGGGTTCCAGAGGCACTCCTGTCGCCTTCTCTTGAGGGGAGATTTTTTATGAATAGCCTGGTTTAATGAAATCTCAGATTCCCCTCTTAGAGGTTTATCTATCCCGGAGGAAATTCCTTTTGAATGTATGTCAAGGTGCTTGCTCCAGGAGGCTCTACATGGCAAACCACTTCCTAAAATCATGCATGAGGAGAAGAGGACTGAAAAGGAAACCTTTGCAAAGGCCGAGTTCTGGCCCATGGTGATCCATGAAGTGCAGGATGCTAACAGGCAGGAGGAAGCTGATAGCCTGCTGAATACTGCCTTTGATTTGCCCAGTGTGACATAAACCTAGAGTGTGTCTCCTAGCTAGACTATGGCTACAAAGCCACAGCTTGGTGATGACACATTAGGAGACTGATTCTCCATGAGACAGGACAGTGTTCATGCGTATGATTGTTTTTTCCATCTTTAAGTTACGGGCCATTTCTCTGTACTCGACCAATGAAATCCTTCCTCTCACTTGTTGTAAATATTGCAAAACCTGTGCTTCTCATGTTTAATTTCTTTCAGCTTTCTTTTTTTCTTTAACCAAATAGACCTACTGAGATCAAAGATTTATTTGCACATTGAACCTAGAAACCATAAAAGCATACAAGGGAACAAGAAAATAAGCACCCCTATCAATATATTAACATATAAAACACTAATCATAACATCAAAGACTCTTAAAAACTTGCTAGAAACAATTACAACTTGTTCCTATAATCATTACAATTTGTACACTTATAAGAGGATTGCCTCTAAACTACCATATGCCTTTGAAAATTGAAACATGGGAAAGAGGGAATTTGTGAGCTATAAAAACAGTCCTCACACCAGGATCTGATTATATTTCTTTCCCTTTATAATTGCTAGTCCTATCCACAAATTTTGTAACCTAAAATACCTGTGGTATGCTGGTGAGTGCTTTTAGCAAGAAGGGAAATGAGATTTCCCCTGGATATTTCAATAACATCTATCAGAATAGAAGGAAGTGAGGCTGTATTTTAAATCCAGTGGACCAAGGTCCACACTCAGAACACACACACACACACACACACACACACACACACACACACACACTACCAAAGATGTATCTAAAGTGGGAAACAGATTTCTGTTGTAAAATAATTTTATCTTCACTAGGAACCACAATTTTGATCTAAATCTATTGCATCTTAAATTCAGGCATCTTTTCTGGGAAATATACTTGTTAGATTATGAAATTGTAATTCCATCTTCAGGGGAGTAAAGGTTTTAAATATGTTGTTGCTATCTGTTTGTTAAGAGTTGGCTATTTTTGAAACATTTTGTTTCAAAATAGAAAATTTGGGGCCATTTTTAGAAGCTCCTTAGTTAATCTTTGAACTCATAAGACATGCAAGGAGCCCATGGATAAGCACCATTCATTAGAACACACACTCATGAACCTCCAAAGCTTCCATGCCAAATTCTGTACATTTCTCTCATTGCTTTGTTTTATGATCATTAGACTATATGTCCAAGACAAGCCAGCAAAACCTAAGTTGGCATGCTCATCACAGAAGAAAAGTAGGTATTACAGTTCAAAAACCAGAACTGTAATAATAATGTTTCCATTGTGTCTTCATTCCCATTTAACACTTCTGATGAGGAAATTAACGTTTAAATTTCCCCATTTAATATGAATAGAATAATGTGGGCAAGTCATCTAGTTTGTTTGCATTCTTAAAGGATTGTCTAACTTAAGGTCTTAAGAATGCATACTAGAGGATGTTCTCTCTGTATAAAACCTTAAAAGAGTTAACACAGCCCAGGGAGAGACATTGTGTGCCTCGCCTTACCCTGTGAGTGTGGAACAGCTAACAATGGAAAAGAATTCAAGTCCGGTTATGATAGCTCCAAATCCTGAGTTCTTACATGGTGAGCCTCTGCCTTTCCTTTTGCCACTATGAATTGATGAATAAGCTCCCTCAAAACCCAAGCATTTAGGCCTCCAAATCACAAAGAATATATATTAATTTGTGACACTTTCAAAAGTATGTGTTGGGATGGAATGGAATGGAATATAGAACAGAATAATAGAAAAGAGAGACTGACTCATTGCTGAATGGTATCTATTGAAAACTCATAGCTTATGTTGGTAGTGATGCTTTGACAAGTCCCTCTATAAATAGACACTAAATCATTTGACCATAAATAGTTTAATTTTCCTTCCACCGAAGGAACTAAGTAAAAGCCTGGACAATTCTGCAATAGATTACTCTGGTCTCTAGTGGACTTCAGAAGTCAGAAGACTTCCATTTCTTGGTGTTCATTTTTATGCACATGGATATTGAGCCACTGTGATCCTCTGCTAAGAATATCCTAGACACATTTGATTGATTGATTTGTTGGTTCTTGAGTACCTAGGATAATTTCATTGCTTATTTATTGTGCACAGTGCTTCAGCAAACATGGCTATAGCGCTGTCTCATGTAGACAACTAATACTTCTTCAGATATATTCCCAAGAGTTGTATGGTTTGGCAGCAGGATCATAAGTTCATAGCCTTTTTCATATAGTTTTTGAAGTAGCCTTTACTGATTACTATAGTGGTTACTTTAATTTAGATAATTACCACCAGAGGAAGAAAATACCTCTTGCTTATTCTTGCCAACATTTATTATTTTCTCAATGTTTACCATTCTCAATGGGGCAATTTTAGTGTAGGTTTGATTTACCATTACTTTGTGCATATCATTTTGCTTTGAAATGGTATTCAACTGAAATTGATTTGTGTGTGTGTGTGTGTGTGTGTGTGTGTGTGTGTGTGTGTGCGAGAGAGAGAGAGAGAGAGAGAGAGAGAGAGAGAGAGAGAGAGACAGACAGACAGACAGACAGACAGACAGACAGACAGACAAAGACAGAGAGAGAGCTGGAGAGATTCACGTGCACATATCACTGAAATTCCAGAGACACTGAACTTCAGAAACAGCTGAAGATTTAGTTGTCCCACCTTTGTTCCCAGGCTCTCTCCTGTCTCTTTCTTCCATGTAGCATCATCCTCAGACAGGTTCCTTGGCAATTCCTAACTTACTCCATCAGCATAGTAACTGAAGGAAATTCAACAAAACAAAATAAAACAGCAAAAACCACAAAAAACTTGTTGCTGGCTTTTGATTGAGGTTCAGGATATAAATAGTCCCTGAAATACTTAAGACTTTTAGTAGCAGGAGAATGAAGACATATTACTCTCACATGTGTCAGTGGGATGGAGGATAAACAGTTTCTTAAATAAAATCAGAAACAAATGGCTTCTTGAAGTTGTTTCATCATCCCATATACCTACAAGCAGCACAACATTCAAAATGTCATAGGAGCTGGGGATTTGGCTCAGTGGTAGACAACCAGCCTAGCAATCTCATGGCCCTCATTTCAAAACCCAGTACTACAAACAGTAAAAATAAAAATGTCGCAGGAGCTTTCATTAAAGGTAAAACATACTCTAGAGGCCACAATTATATTCCTGAAAATTTTAAACTTATGAATTCTGTCCTGAAGTTATTATTACAGGCCATGGCATAGAACAGATCTAGAACTATTTATCAATAAATTTCTTTCATGAAAACATTGTATAAAAATGTCTTATTTGTGGAATTTTAGAACTCTCTTATTCCAGACACACACTGGCTTCGTAAAATATCCTGAAGAATAAACTAGTCACAAAATTAAATGTAACTATAAAGCTTTCATTTCCTGAATTTCCATCCAATAATTATTATCAACTCATATTCTAATACTTAGAGCTATTCAGTAACCTACTATCATCTTGTATCAAAATAAGGAAATGTGGAGTGTTGGATATTAACATTGTGATCTGATGCACTTTTCCCTTACCCTCAACTACTGATTGCCATTCTAGAAAGTAATTAGATCATCCAGACACAGAAGGACCAGACTTGTTGGCTCATCTGCTTTTGTCCATTATTCTCATCAGACTCCAAATAGATAGTTCTAATTTACTTATCATCTGTGGAAACATACTAAAAAGCTCGATGCTGCAGTGAGAGGGAGCTTACATTGGAGTGAGGGAAGGGCACTATGTTTCCATTTATTCCTCAGATCCACTGTTGAGAATTATCTACTTCTTTGCTTTACTATATTCTCTCATGTTGCTTGTTTTCTAGAGTTGCCAAATTTGGCGACATTTTTAGACAAGAAAAACAAGGGGTTTACTCGTACATGTATGTTTTGTGTTTCAGGATTAAGCCTTCAATGCAACTTCTACAAGCATTTTTGTTTCTTTTGTTTTGTCATCCAGGTAACTTTCAATAAAGGATAATTTTATTTTCTAAGTTGTTTTGGAGCTGTTTTTTTTTCCAAAACAGTCACATTCTTCAGGGCTTTATATTAAGAAAATAAACACTGTCAATGGAAAGTATACAAAACTAATGACTAGCCTTCACTATATATTTCTTTATATAGGAAAGCATAGTATCTTTGTAAAAACAAAACAACACCTGCTGTATTAACCTTGGGTACATCATTTACCCTCTGACTGCATTAGCTGCAAAGATGGAATGGTAATAGCTACTTTGTAGAATCCTGTGAAGCAGCAGCTATGCACATGCCTGTGTATGTTATGATAAATGTTATGTTGTTAGTTATTTTATATTCCTCTCAGTTTGCCTCTGGTCACAGATCAGTTACTAATTAAGAGAAATGAAGCTAGTGTGAAAGAAATTGCGATCATCTCATTTTTCATTTATAGTTACAATTTACATAGGTCCGATTCAGTTACTTTGAACCCATATGTATCTGAACAAAAGTGTTATAGAATGAGACACCTGAAGACATGACATTTCATTTTTTGGTCACATGTTTTTTTGTTTTTGTTTTTGTTTTTTGGGATTTTTTTGCCAGTCCTGGGCTTGAGCTCAGGGCCTGAGCACTGTCCTTGGACTTTCTCAAGGCTAGAGCTCTACCTCTTGAGCCTCAGCACCATTTCTGGTTTTTTTCTATGTATGTGGTACCAAGAAATCGAACCTGGGTCTTCATGCATGCTAGGCAAGCACTGTACCACTAGGCCAAACTCCCAGCCCATGTTTTTTTTTTTTTTCTGCCAGTATTATAACTTGTATTTAGGGCCTTGTGCTCTCACTTGGTTTTTGTACTCATGGCTGACATTCTTACCATTTGAGCCATGCCTCTAGTCTGGCTTTTTTGCTGTTTAATTGGACATAGAACTGCCTAAACTTTCTGCCCAGATCTCAGCCTATGGAGTAACTAGGATTAGAGGTATGAGTCACTAGCACCTGGATTGAGCACATGATGCTTCTGTGTGTGTGTGTGTGTGTGTGTGTGTGTGTGTGTGTGTGTATGTGTGTTGCTAGAAATCAATCCAAGAACTTGTGCACTCCACTGCTAGACTGATTCTGCTTTGATATTAGTGCTTTTAATGAAAAATCCCACAAGAAATACTAGTGCAAATATAACAATAATATTGTTGATGCATATAATAGCAGTTACTCTTTAGAGTTTAATTCTATTTCAAGCACTGTTCTACTCACTTTCCACAAATTCACTTATTTGCCATTACAACAAACTCATGATATAAACAATGCTATTTATATTACAGAGGAATAAACTGAGGCTGTCATACATGAAGTAATTTCAAGCATATATAGTTCATATGAGATGAAGTTGGAGTTTAATCATAAGCACATAAACTTCAATTCCTAGCTGAACAACCATGCAGATTTTGAAGAAGCCAGTTCTTTCTTTTTAAATTTGCATACATATTTGTCCATAATTTTTTTGTTTCAGTAAGAATAGAAACTGTCTAAGGAGAAAAAAATGTCAGTAACAGACAATCTTTTTGGTAGTTTATTCTAAGGCTACAGCAATTTGATTTATCTAGAAGAGTGTACTCACTGGCCTCAAAACCATTCAATGACCCTCTTCCAAGTTCTGATTTTATTTATTTGCACCAAATTAACCATGCAATTAATTACCTAACTCTTCATTGATTACCTTCTGTGTTCAAGGCCCTACACTAGGCACTGTTGACATATTGACAGAAATTCTAATATGATCTAGTTTGGATGAGCAACTTTCTGTACAATGATTAAATTGATCACAGTTTCAAAACAAAGACCTTTCATGAAAAATATTCCAACAAAAATCTGGACCATGTAACACCTTTCAATAGAAAATCTATTAGATGTCACTAAGATTTTGAAATACAGTACACACACACACACACACACACACACACACACACACACACACCCTGTGATCCAATGAAGCTGCAATAAGTGAACCTCAATTTGGCAAGGGATGCTTGTAGCACCCTTGTCTAACATGGCAGCCAGTTTTAAAAGCCACCTCCACATCAATGTTTAACTATACCTAGGTAGCCTAATCATTTGTAATAACAAATTTAATAGGAAAAACCATGTTCATTTAAAAGCATGTATTTAAACATTCAGCAAATTCACACAAAAATGTATGACTTTTGTCTAGATTCACAGTGTTCTTAAAAGTGGGTGAGTGCCTGAACCAAATATTTAGCAGTGGGAATTATAAAATCATAAGGCGATTAAGTTAGCTAGTCTCAGAATTCCAATATTGCTTTTTAAATGACTTCAGGATATAGGAGGTACTGAGGTTATTATCTGTTATCAGGAATACAGTGGAATTGTACAACTGGATAATAACCAAACAAACTGACACAATGTAAAATTACATTATCAGTGTGTTAAAACAAAATTGCACCCTAAAGGAGTCCACATGCCAGCTCAGAGCTGCAGTGTAATTATGCTTAACTCTGATAATTAAAATACAACGGAGATCAACAGAATCATTTTCATTAAGAAAATTATTAATGATGGTGGTATAACAGTAATTGATTGCACAGCTCCACAGGATAACGCGATGCCGAAAACTCAACATGGTTTATGAACATCTGAGGCTTTTTCTGGGTATGTTCTCTTAGAATGCGAGAAATATATTAAAGAGTGAGCAATTATTATCTCTGTTCCAAAAAATCAGCAATTGTAAAAATGAGCACTATATGAAAACCATGGTTTTAATTCAAAAAATTCCATTTCTGAGGTATTCTCAAAGTCAAGAGCTGTGACCACAGTAGTGACTTATTGTCATATAGCAATCTGTTGTGTATTTGAGAATGGCAGTGAATTCAGCACACATTTCTGTTGTTTCTATTCCATTTGTTGTTTTTACAACTATGCTAAAGATTAACTGGTATGATTTCAGCATGAACCTGGTTGAACTGAAAAGTTGTGTTCTTATTATTAATGCGTGCTCCATGATGTGGAAAATATATATTTGTTTGCATATGAATGCCACTCTGAGTTTTCTTAATAAGATATTGGTAAATAGCCCTGCATGATCTATCACTAATTACTTTAGTGGATTAGATGTATTATGAGGTGTTAAGGGAAAAAAAAATCCCAAACCACCCCGGATCCAAGCCTGAATGACGCTTCTGTCTCGTAGGGGTAAAAACAAACTTAGAATGTTGGTAAATGATAAGAACTAAGAATACATGCGTTTTCTAAGTGTAAAAATGAGAAACGAAAAGCAAGGTCTTTTGAGAGGTGAGCCACTATCAGGATGTTAGCTTGTCATTCAAAGTGATTCTAATCTTGAAAGCTACCCAGAAAAGTATCTTTGTCAGCTAAAATGTGGGAAAACTCCTTCTAGTAAATTTTTTTTCAAGGTAAGTTTCTCTAAATAATTTCTTTAAATCAACATGTGCTATAGAGGAAGTTATGATATTATATAATTCCAGGTGAATATAAAGCAGAATAGGTATGTTCGTGGCTGGTATGATTACAGCTATATACAATTGTATGTTTGGGAAACAAAATGGAAACATGAAATTATGGACTTATGTATGTAAAGGTGGCAGGATGGGGGATTTTCTTTCTCTTGTTCTTTCTTTTGTCTTTTGTTTGTTTGTTTTAGTGCTAAGGCTGGAATTTGGAGCATCCTGCGTGCTCAGCTGGTATTCTAATACGTGAACCTCACCACAGCCCTGCTTTTTATTACACTACAATCCTCTATTTACACACTGAAATTAAGGTATAAGAAGTCTCTGCCTTATCCAGAAGTCCCTCACCCAACAGCATTTCAGTTATTTCCTGATCATATAGTAATTACTTTCATTCCATAAACTTATTTTCACAAAATATGTTTTTCCAAATAAAATATAAGCAACTGAGCACATGCTTTGTATGTGTCATGACAGTGTCTCAAAAGACCCTGCAAAGTGTAAAACACACCCTGGCCTGAGGAAATAACTGAAGGAAGGAACTCTGGTCATTCAGGTTGCAGAATTCTGAGTTTCCTAACATATGCTCGAGGGAAAACTCACAGAGGTGTTGGAATTTTAGTTGGATGCGGAAAGTTGAGAAGCAATTTCAGAAATGGAGTGAAGGTCTGTAAGGTGGCTGGTATGGGTCTGAGTGCTGAGTTGGGTGACCTTACCATGATGTCAGTGAGGAGATATCAACCATTCTGGGACTCCATGATCAAATTCAGATTTGAGTAAGATAATTATGTCTACTATTAAGCTTATGTCCATCCACTTAGAAAACCAAGCCTTGGAAATGGCGCTGTGGTTCAAGTGGTAGAATGTTACCCTTGAGCACAGAGGCTCAGGAATAGTGCCTAGGCTTTGAGTTCAAGCTCCACAACTGACAAAAAGAAAACCAAGCCTCATTTGTTTAAAATGATGTTTGAAGCCCTCTTCTGTAGTATATGGTAACAAATCATCCTGTTTACTTCACCTTCACCTGACTCTGAACAACATTTCAGCATCTACATGTGGACTTTCTTGTACTCCTCTTTCTAATCTAGCAGTGCCCATTGCTGATTAAATTAGATACAGGCTTCAAGCAGAATTGAAGGGAGCCAATATATGTGAAATGATAATCCACAATGAATCCTATGTAAAAAGGTGGTGAAGATAAGACAAAAGAGTCACCATTACTATTGTCAACAACAGCTGCAAACTCAACAAATCACTGCTTATCAAGGACTATTTTTAAAAAAACAATTGACCATATGATAAGTGCAAATATTTCTTGGGTATATGTAGTCTGGCAATCTGAACTTATTTTTCTGATTAACCTTAAGATGATATTTTTAGATTTTTTGTCTCCCCACGTATAACATAGAAATAATTTCAGGCAGTGCATGGTGCATAGCAGGTGCTCCATAAATATTTCTGACGAAATAAGAGTACATAAATTTGTAAGACAGAGCTTTTTACTTGTGTTGGGATGTAATATAAGTGTACATTTTGTAACCCTTGACTATGTTTAAAGTTCTGAAAGTCCTGAGACTTTCTGTACTCATTTATTGAATTTTCATGATTATATACATAACGACCAACTTTTCTTCTTTTCTGACTATTCTTTTTCTTTCAACATACATATTGTTCTTTCTATAAAGATATAATTTCCTTTCTCTGAACACAAGAAATAATTGAAGATATTTAGAAAATTTGGGGCCCTGTATTTTGACTCTTAATTTTTTCTTTCCAATTCTGCTTCCTTCACCTATCTTCAAATAAATGTCTCTACTTTTTTTTCTTCTGATTACAGTGGTTGCAGTTCAAAGATTAACCCTTGTCTTGCTTGACTGATTCTCAAATACCTCCAGCCCAAATTTTGCTAGTTATTTTGTTATTCCCTGCCTATTCTAACTTTGAACTGTGATCCTTCAGATCTCAGCATCCTGAGTAGCAAAGATTATAGGCATCTGGCGTTTTGCTTTACTACTTAAATGTGATGCACTAAAAGGCTGGATGCAAAAGTCTAATTAGGCAGGGCTCATTAACTGGTGGGTTTTATGTAAGACCAAATTATGATAACCAGCTGTGTTAATGACTTTCCTCTTATAACAGGATGTCTATTTTATTTTGTCTGAGCATGGTTAATTTCTCCAGAGAATGTCATTCTCTGCTCTGAGATTTATGAACATTGCAGTTAGCATCTTGAAGATACAGCAAGTAAATAAGTCTCTATTACATAGAAGGTATCCAAGCTCAATATCTTCTAGTTCAAGAGGCACAAGAGCATTCCTTTTTCCAAAGTAAATATGTGTATCTAATGTCCCACTGTTCCACTTTGCCCAAAACTAAATCTCTACCTTTTCAGAAGTTGGGCAGGAGATGTCACTTGACTCCATACAGAATGGCTATACATATAGGGTTTTCTCTTCTTCCAAGGCCTGTTCTAGTTTGAGCTTCATTGTTTGCCCTGCTTTACAAGACACAGATGCTTTTAGTTCTCAATCTTTTGTCAAGCATTCTGTTGTTCTTCAGATGCTTGCATTTCAGCCCTCCATAATCTTCCTTGTTATTTTTTTATCACTCAACCAAATTTTCTAGCTTCCAATATTTTGCTTTCTTTCATTACCACTGAAAGGAACTTACTCTAATCCAAGAGTATGGGTAAAGAAAAGTACTAAAAGACAAACTCTCATGACCTGAAAAGGACAACCAAATATCCTTCAGTCTGGCTCAAGGAAAGACTGGAGTTCTGCCTTTACAACTAGAGTCCCTTTAAATATTATGTATAAAAAGTGGAGTCAGGAATGCAGATGGAAGTGGAGTGAGGAGGAGGGATGGATGTGCATGGTTATTTTGGCTCAACAACATCTGTGTTGGCCAGGAGTGTCAACATCAGACACAGCCTTGGGCTCAGGCTCTTCCCAAACTGCCAGGTGTGTTTCTTCATGGGGCAGAGGTGGGGAGATGATTCACTGTGGTTAGCAGCAACGAGAGTTCTAAGATATGGACATCAGGGGGAATGGTGAGTGCTTTCAAGTCCTTTTTTATCAACTACTCTTTTCTTTGTCTTCTATCCTTTTGCCACCATAACCACCATTTTAGTAAAAGGATGTAGAACTAATTGTGGGTAAGCCATTCCCCATGCCTACAAAGAAGAGTTCTCCAATACTTTTGTCCTACATGCATCTCCAGTATTTCCAAAACTCCTTTTCTGACATCCTCAAATCATGGTCTTCTGTTTGTCCAACTCCATCGAAACTACTACCACTTTCCATTCTCTTGGTCTTCATCCAGTCATCCTTCTCCATAACCACTGATGGAAGTTTCATCATCACTATCCAACCATGAACAATTGTCATTTCTTTATTTTCTATGATTATTTTCAAGTAGTTATACAAAGGAGTTAGCATTCCACACATCTGTTGATGAATACAGTACTTCTTTGTCTGTTACCCCTTGCATCATTGTCCTCTGTTTCTCCCAACCTTTCCCCTCCCCTCAGTTTTCTTACTTTTCTTAGTTATGTGAAATATGCTTTCAATTTTATATTCTCCTCCCTTACTCTCTTTATGCATTTTCTTTTCTTATTTCTTTGTTTCCCTAGATCATCTTCATCTATCTATCTATCTATCTATCTTTCTTTCTTTCTATCTTTCTATCTTTCTTTCTATCTTTCTATCTATCATTCTATATTTCTCTCTACCTATTTTTAATTACCCTGCTTCTTATAGCCTCATTTGTAACAACTACTCCACAAATACCTTAACTTATAATTATAGCCGATTATTGAAATTTTCACAAATGTTCATACTTTTTTATGAGACAAGGTTTCACTAAGCTTTCCCTGGGCTGTCTCATGATCTTCCTAACTCTATACTCTGAGTTACTGAGTTGCTAGGACTAAAGGCATGTGCCATGATTCACAGCTGCCTTTGTTATGCTTTCTTTAGATAAAAATCCTGTCACCATCTTTACTATTGCTAAAAGATCATATTTGAGACTTCATACGCACTAAGTATCACACTGCCTTTGGTAGTTCTTCTGTTAAGGAGGAGAATATACTTTGTCCTAAGGTCGATGTGAAGCCTACAGTATACTTTTCATCTGTATGTGGTGCTAACAGCACCTTGCATTTAAGAGGTCTCTGATGCAGCAATGAGCAGAGTAAATTTTAATGTGATTTGGCACAACATCAGGAATTGCCCACGTGGTAACCATTTGGAAACCATTACCCACAATGCCATTCTTACCACAACCAGGCCAGTGTTTCATGACTCAGTAAGATTTTTAAGATGCTAGCTAGTCTAGAACAGAGGACTGCTTTGCAATGTCTTAGATACACATAGCATGCCTGTACTATATTAGTTACCATGTTCCTATATAAAAAATGGAAACAAGACAAATATAAATTCAAAAACCTAAGCAAACCTAAGCCCTCAAACCATAATGTCTTTGCATTCTGGTTCATCAGCCTTTGATACTTTTTGTTTTAGAGGTTTTTTTTTTTTAGTCTCATTTTTTTTGCCTGGACCAACCTCAATTCAAATTCCTCCTCCTTATAGCCTTCCTATAATTGGAACACAAGCTGGCCTCAAAAATGATCCTATAGATGGATCTTGGTTTCCCACATAGATGGGATTTTAGGCATGAATTGCCATACCTAGATAACTAGACTTTCATGCCTTAACTACCTGAAGATACATTAGTCATTTTTATACATTTGGCTGTAATAAAACAGGATTATTCAACAGTAGGGGAGGGCAGGCCAGTATAACTCTTGAGTCTCATACTCATCAAATCTTTGAACTCTTCTATTTCTACAGTATGCCAGGCAGTGCATCTGTTAACTCTGCACAGTATATTCAAGGTTTGTTTTACTTTGTTTGATACAAAATTATCCTCTCCTAACTTAATGGATAGTCAGCCAACCAATGCTATGGCTTCCACTTGTTAGAAACATCATACTTCAGGCCCTAGACAGGCCTCCCCAATCCACACCTACATTTTAATAAGGTTTCAGGTGATTCTGTGCACATTTAAGGTTGGAAAGGCAAGGTGCATTGCTGCCTTGACTTTTACAGCTGGGTGCTCTGCGGCTGGGAACTAGTTAACCTTGCTGTCTACTCTGGTCATAATTCACTGTGTAAGCTTTGTGAACTTATTTGCATGTTAGAGACAAATAACAAACACAATTAGAGACCAGAAATATCATAAGGGGAAATATGAATATTGAAAAATTCCTTCTGTTTAGTATTTAAATATGCAACAGCTTGCTTGACTGGTGTTTTATTTCCCCCCCCTTGCATTCTCCCTCATTCCCACAAATGGGATTCCAGGAAAGAAAAGAAAATGCTGCAATATGCTATTTAACGGGAACATTTATTACTGTTTTTCCTCTTCTTTCCAACACCTCTTAATTTATAATGGGCATTAAACAGTAATGTTGCTTCTTTTCATGTTAAAAATGTCCCCACATGTATGCCTTTAAATCAACCCATTGTTCTTTTGCAAAACAAAATGCCAAGTAAGTACTTAGGGGAAACATAGGGCCTGTGACCCCTGGCATTCTCCAGAGGCCTGCCTCTGTCATCCTTCCTGCAAAGCACAAAGAGGAGGAGGGAAAGGGAAAAAAACAAATTTGCTGAGCCACACATTTCAGGTTGTCGACAACCCTATCCATGAGAAAACAGAAGAAAATATATATGCTCTCTGCCCTGTCAAAAGCTTTCCCCTTATCTTGAGAGACTGTCAGGGCAGGAACATCACTGAATGGACAGGAGTCTATTAAATTAATAAGCTGCTGGATGGTGTCTGGAGAGTTATGAAGCTCCATAAATCCAGTTTGATCATGGGGGAAGAGTTTTAAATCTGCAGGCTTCTAATACACATCCAGCTCTTGGATTGAATTTGAAGTTTTGTGCCAGAGACACAGAGATTGTCCAGCAGCCTGTGAATTAAGATTTATCTTTTTTCTCTTCTTTTCCTTCTTCTCCTCCTATAATACTTAAAAAAGAAATGAAAGCATGTTAGACCCTAACAAATGTTACTTCCAGAAATAAAAGAAATATCATCAAGGGAAAACTCTGACCTAGAAACCTAAAATCAAACCTTCGTCCTGCTACTCAATCAATCTCATCAGGAGAGAATGCAAAAGGTCCTAGTGGAAGAAAAGATGCATGAATTTATCTATAACCTGTTTTACAGTGATGCCTGTCAAGTCCTACTCATCTGTATTTATGACATAGAGAAAAGTAATGGTGTCAGATCTGTCCTATAGGAATAAAAATTTGGGAAATATTTTCTTCACCCCATTAGGTAAAATTTTCTGATACAACCCGTACTATGATGTAAGGTTTCATCCATGTTCAGTTTCATCCATTTGAAGCTAAAGCACCATATTTGATTTTAATAACAAATAATACCAGTAAACTTTTTATTTTAAGTTAAGTTTATTTCCATAGTCTTCTAAAAATAAAAACCTAAGAAATTTTTTTAAAAAGAGAGAAGCTATTCAAGATTATATTATTCTCCCTGGTAACCAAGTTTACTGCACAGATTATTATACCATTTAAATGAAGAGAAAATTGCTAATTATATGTTTGCTGTATCTACATAAAATCGTTTTCCCAAAGATAGAGAGTTTTCTTGCCTTAGTTCTTTATATTAGAAAAAAAACAGAACATAGGCAATGCCTCGTCAGAACCAATATTCTGCGCTCATTTCCACTTAGCTTAAAGTTGCTTTCAGAACACTTGATTGTAAAATCATCTAATTGGCATAGCTCTATATGGTAACACTACACTAACTCCCTGTGCAGGAGAGACTGCACAACAGGAGAAGCTACACCTGCAGCCCATGCTCACCTCAGATGAAGTGCTGTCCTATACAGAAATACCCTATGAGAGTGACAGGATCACCTGTACTTTTATGATAGGGCTGTTGAGGCTCCTGGACCTTAAAACTTGCTCTAGGCAAAAAACTCAAACAATGATAAACTTTTGCTACAAGTCAGTATATAAATACTAACATAATTTCACTAAAAGTAAAAATGAAGCCAGGTGCTGGATGGCTCATGCCTGTAATCCTAGCTACTGAGGACTGGGATACAAAGCCAGCCCTGTGCAGAAAAGTTTGTGAGACTCTTATCTCTAATTAACTACCAGAAAACCAGAAGTGGCACTGTGGGTAGATATCTCGCCTTGACATGGAGAGCTCAGGAACAACGCCTAGGATCAAGGTTCAAAGCCCAGAACCGGAAAAACAATTGACAAAAGGGAAAAAATTAAAACAGAAAAAGTAAACTGAAAAAATCTTCTTGTTACCTTTTAGAATTCATTTCTATATGAAGCATTTTATTTTTTTCTTTTTCTTTTTTTATTTTATTGTAATTAATAGAAGGGTTACATTATATTAACTTGATAGGAGGTGCATTACATTGATACCCTTTCTCATGACATGGTCCCCATTTCCCTCCCCCCTGCCCTTGCTGATTTTGATTCCCCCCTACCCTATCCAATTTCAAATAACCAATTAAGCACATATAAAATATATCAGATAACAAGATGAAATATTGTAACAATATGATATAACCAAGGGATAGCAAAAGAGATAAGAGATAACATAGTTCATTAAGGACAACAATCACTCATTATATGGCTTTTGTTTCTTTATCCTAGGGGTCCTTACATTTAGTGTCATACTATTTGGCCTTATGTCTCTAGATTGTTCTATTGTAAATTTCTGCTAAGAGAGCCCAAGGTTTCTACTGATTTTGACAAATGAGGGAGACTCTTGGGCCTATCTTTCTTTGAGTCTGGCTTACTTCACTTAATATGATTTTTTTAAAGTCTTTCCATTTCCTAACAAATGGGGCGATGTCATTCTTTCCAAGAGCAGCGTAGAATTCCATTGTTATAAATACCACATCTTGTTGAGCCACTCATCAACTGAGGGGCATCTGGGTTGGTTCCATAGCTTTGCTATGGTAAATAGTGCTGCAATGAACAATGTTGTGCTAGTGGATTTAGTATGTCCTTGTTTCTGGACGATTGGGTAAATGCCAAGTAGTGGAATTGCTGGGTCATAGGGGAGCTCTATGTTTAGCCTTTTGAGGAACTGCCATACTGCTTTCCATAGTGGTTGAACGAGTTTGCACTCCCATCAACAGTGTAGTAGTGATCCCTCCTGGCCACATCCCCTCCAGCATCTGTTGTTATTAGTTTTATTGATCCTGGGCATTGTAACTGGAGTGAGGTGGAATCTTAGAGTTGTTTTGATTTGCATTTCTTTTATGGCCAGAGATGTCGAGCATTTCTTCATGTGTCTATAGGCCATTTTTATTTCTTCTGATAAGAAGCATTTTATACAGTCATAGGCAAATTGCTATTGAGCCCTTGTGCTCCTCTCCTAATAATATCTTCCTCTGGTCTCACTGTGAATGTTGAAAGTCCTGCTTAATTAATCATGCCCAATGTTTTTTTTTTTTCCTATCCACTAGGTTTACTTGTATGTTTACAGGTACGTTCTAATAACTACAAATGAGGGAATCATGCAACTTATAGTTCTTTGGGTCTGGTTTACTTAGCTTAATATAATTTTTCCAAGTCTTACCTTTTTCTTATGAATGGGGCAGTATCGTTCTCTCTGATGGAAACATTGATTTCCCTTGTGTATTAAAACACATTTTGTGGGCTTTCTATTTATCTTGCTAGCCATGTCCTTTGCCATGTAGAAACTCTTCAGTTTAATGGAATCTCATTTATCAGTCTTTGATTTGTGATTCTGGATCTTTATTTAGGAAGTTCTGATCTGTGTCAAGGAGGCCTATTGTTTCCCCTATTCCTTCCTATAATATTTTTGTGGTATCTGGCCTTCTACTGTGGTCCTTCATCTATTTGGAATTGATTCTGGTTCTGGGTGATATATGAGGATTAATTTCAGTTTATGTGCATGTGTAGTTAATTCTGCCAGCTTCGTTTCTGGATTTGGATGTCATTCTTCTACCTTGTGTTTTGGTTCTCTTATCAAGTAGTGTAGCTAACGGTCTGTGGATTCATTTCTGAGTCTTCTATTGTATTTCATTAGTCCTTAGACCTATTCTCGTGCCAGTATCTAGATGTTGCCGTTGTTGTTGTTTTAATTACTACAGCTCTGTAAAAGAGTTTAGAGTTTGGTATGGATCTTCTTCCAGCATTGTTCTTTCTGTTCAGGGTTATTTGTGCTATTTGGGATCTTCTGTTATTCGATATGAAATTTTGGATTGATTCCTCTATATCATTGGGATTTTGATGAGTATTCCATTGCATTTTGTAGATAGCTTTGGGCTACATCACCATTTTCATGATGTTAATACTTCTAATCCAAGAACAAGGAAGGTTTTTCTATTTTCTTAAATCTCCTTGATTTTCTTTTTCAGGTGTTTAACGTTTTCATCATGGGGGTCAGGAAGGCAGTTTTTATTGAGAGAGTCTGGAAGTCTCTGGTGAACCATGGCATCAAATCAAGGGACGTTGTGACTGAAAGAGTGCTGTCTCTAAAGAAAAGAACCCTTTGCTTTTGTATTTTAGTGTTCTTTAAATTTTATTGACCTCAATTCATCTTTTAGAATCGAAGCAAGTTTGTCTGGCTAGATCTTCCTGTATTTCCAATATATCAATTCGTTATTTTCTCAACTGCCTAGCCAAAGTATCCAAACATGAGTGAAATTTAAAAGATTTTCCAGTGGTCTTGGTATATGAATATACATAGGCTTCTTCACTTTTCGGATCTTTAGTTCTCTTTGTCTTATTAATTGCTTTCCACAAAGAAACAGAGCTATCTTAAAAGCACTTTGAAATCCCCGGATGAAAACAGCCAAAGCCATGGAAAATATCAGTGTTATTATATCAGTTAATAGGCAATTGAAGTTATGAAAAGAATAACTAGGAAGACAAATGAATGGCCAAGAGGTAAAACAATTATTTAAAGGAGAAATAATGGGTAATAGTAACCAGGGTTCTGAGAACAAGGAGGAGATGGATCTTAAAGGAATGTAGTACACTCAGACTTAATTAGAGGCCTGGAAAGGGACACTACCAGACAATATCAGATAGCTTTTGGAACTCCTTCTGAGAAGAATTAAAGCACTGAGCAAAATCAGAGACGGTGGTTTGATCTGTATTTTACAACAGTATGGGAACTACTTCTGGAGAAATACGTTTCTGAGAAACTTCTCAGAACTCACAATGCTTTATATATTTTCGAAAAAGCGAGCAAGAATGCCAAGGGGGAGGGGGAGAGAGAGAGAGAGAGAGAGAGAGAGAGAGAGAGAGAGAGAGAGAGAGAGAGAGAGAGAGAGAGGAAGAAGAAGAAGAAGGAGGAGGAGGAGGAGGAGGAGAAGGAGGAGGAGGAGGAGAAGGAGGAGGAGAAGGAGGAGGAGGAGGAGGAGGAGGGGAGAAGGAGGAGGAGGAGGAGGAGGGGAGGGGAGGGGAGGGGAGGGGAGAGGAGAGGAGCAAATAATAAAATCCTAGGAAATAAGAAATCATATAGTTAATAGCATTTGGCTGAGATGCCCTAACCTTCAACTGTGAAAGTATGATGAACTAAAGTGGCTGATCTGTTACTTGAAACAAATGCTCAGAAATGTTGGAACGGAAACATGTGAGACACGAGGGAGTGAATTGGTTCTCTGACCAGCCAAAAAAGTCCACTGATACTCAAGGATGGGCAATTTGTTTAAAAATACAAGAACAAATATATGATTTTACTATGGAAGTAAAAAAGTAAAAAAGGTGGCAAAGAACAAATGGTTACTTGATATTTTTAATGAATTTTTCTTACTTTGGTGAGGACTAAATACAATTGTGTTTTAGAAATTCTAAGTAAAGTTGAGAATAATTCATACAAATAAATGTAGATTCAATCATTCAAGAAAAATAGTGCTTCAAAATTACTTCTTTCATTTGGGAAAACTCTACCTTCTGAGGACAAGGAAAATAATGACCTTAATAATTTACCTGAGTGTAGAATTAGAAAAAAAATACAAGAATTTACTTACCAAGCCTTGCTGAGAGAAAGGGGTAGAGGGAAGGAAAGAGAGAGACAGAGACAGAGGGAGGGACTGAGGGAAGGGGGGAGAAAAAGGGAGGCTGTGGAGGGAGGTCAAGAGAGAGGAAGCTAGCAAGAGTTAGAGACTAGGATAAATAAAAGCTTTTCACACATTAAGATTTATTTCCTACAGTTTCTTAGATAAGCATTCAATAACCTCTAGTACTCATTAGGAAACAGCCATGGAATGAAAAAAAAAATATCTTTTGTTTTGTCCTGATCTTAACAAAGAGTTTAGAGAAATGATAAACTCTTTCTAGAACTCTTCATATTAACTTGTTTTAATAATATTCTGACAATCTTTTAAAACTTCCTTGAACAAAGAAACTGGAAACTGTTAATCAGATACATTTGTTGATAGAGTTTTGAAGTCATCTTAAGTTCATGGGCTTTGATTTTATTTGGTGATTATTTTAAAATTCTTTTTCATTTCTTGGGACTTTAATGATTCCTAAATAATCCCTTTGGGGAATTTTTGGAGAAATAACCTATAGGAGAATCCTTTTTGGAACTTTAGCCAAACTCTACCTCAGCTAAGACTGCATTTTAAGTATTAAAACTAGAATCTTAGATTTTGTAGCACTTTCCCTATCCACAGGGTATATGCCACAGGGAGGAGTATGAGGCAAGCTTAGTGGAAAAGGAAGTCCTGTGCTCTCCAGTAAATAAGTAATAGCTGTGATACAAAATGACTTTGAAAACAGTAGAAAGTTTGATTATTTTCACATGGCCACATTCACAATATGACTATATGAAAACAGGTACAATGTGCAGAAAACATTTTTGTTCCTTATAGTCAAAATTACTTTTGTAAAAATGAAATTGGAATCCCCATGCCCCATTAAAGTATTGTTTTAACTAAATCATCAGTTATGAGGTTTTGTTTACTTCCACCGCCCCCCCCCAGTATCTGTCTGTCAATAAATGCTTACTAACATTAAGGAACATTTTAGGTCATACATTCCCACATTCAGATCATATGTAATATCATGCTATGGAATTAAACAAAACAATGTGTGTTATAAAGTTCTTAAATACTCCTCATGATCAAAAGAAGCCACTGTAGTATCATTATCCACATTAGTAAGTGACTTGGGTATAAGTAAACAGGCTGGAGGAAAGAAAAGAGAAGAAATTTTATAATTTGATTTAGCAAAACCCCAAATCAGAAAATTGTTTCAATTATCAAAATCAGAAAAATTAGTGATATTTAAACAAATCTAAATTTTGTACAATAAACGATTTAATCTTTGTAAAGTCTGTGTGAGTGGCTTAATAAATGTTAAAGACACAAAGTGAGTTGCAAAGTTTGCCCTTGGCAAATCAAATCATATATGAAAATTTTGGAAGTGAGCAAGGAATAAATAGTATTAGGTTTTATAACAGTTTTGAGGTGTAGTTTGAATGTGGATTCATTTTTTCTGTTTGTCCTTTTCCAACTGACAAGAGACACATATTCATTAGGTTATTCATATTTCTGTGGATATGTATCAGTTTACATCCCTTTCCCCTAAGGAATTTCTAACATGCATTCTGGGAGAAATAGCATTCTTGACAGAAGAGGAAATCTAAAAAATTCACCTGCCCCAAATAAAGGAATTATTGTTTCAATTGTTATACTACAGCTCTCTAGAACCCTTCCCAGCTTCATGGGGTCTGTGGCAATAGAGGCTCAACAGAGGCTCCAGGAATAGGGGAGAGACAAGCTTTCCTTTTCCCCTTGTTTTGTTTAATCCCTGTGAGGCTCTGTGAAATTTCCCCCGTGTCTGGACTAAAGTTCTATCAATGGGAGATCCATGCCATAAAGAAACGTTAAAGAAAGCTGCGAGGAACAGCTTTGAGGCAAGGTTTCCAGCTTTGTCATCACGCTTGAAGAATTTTCTGTTTAATGTACTGTAATGCAGTATTCAATGGGGACACGTTTAATTGAGTTTTACACAACCCAGCTGGGAGTAGCGCTGCAAGGTAGGTGATGTCTAGGTTTTTAATCTTCCACTCCGGAGAGGCTTGTTGACGGAGAGGTTCTTTCTCTTTGTAAGAGAAAAAAAAGGAAGCATGAGAGATGATACATCCATGGATAAAACCAATTGGCAACCCCCAAAGGAATGAGGGCGATAAGGCGAATCCAGCACTTGTAAGAAATAAAAGAATCCAACTGTTCATTTAAATGAGAAACAACAAGCAATGGAGGAGGCAGGGAGGTTGAGCAGGGGAACTGGGAGGAAGGAAGACTGATGACTAGATCCAGTGATGCAGGAGAAGAGAGTTCTAGAAAGCACCTGGGGACATATTAGGGAGATGAACAAGGAGATACTGGCAGATATGTGCTTTTTGCAAGGGAAATAGGAGGCAGAAAGGACATTTTCACATTAGAAGCAAAGAATAATGTGATGGGGGAAGGGAGGGAGTTTCTATCATACAAATAGCATATCTCATAAATTACCATTTCTTCCTAAAGTCCCAACCTGACCCCTATATCAACCTGAGTAAAAATAGCACTGGACCCTGTCAAAAAGACAAAATAATACCTTATATATCAGCTCCAAGGTATTAAACTTTCTTAGCTCTGGCAGTTCCCTTTTCTCTCTCTCTCTCTCTCTCTCTCTCTCTCTCTCTATCTCTCTCTCTCTCTCTCTCTCTCTCTCTCTCTCTCTCTCTCTCTCTCTCTCTCTCTCTCTTTCTCTCCTACTTTAGCAGTCTAATCTGAGAACTCATGAAACAGCTGTAGAGACTAAAGATTGCTGTTCTGTTTTGTCTCCATGACACTAACCTAACATTGGCTCCAAAGTTGGTCCTTTTCAAAAAAGGGATTGTTTTAAATATTTATGATCAACTTTCTGGTCATGCATCCCAGCAGAGGAGGCCAATTAGATAAAGAATTTCTCAGTGTACTCATCTATTTAAATGACTCACTTAAAAAAGGAGCGTTGGTACTTCATCACTTTTTGTTTCCTGCTCCTTTTTCTGGGCTATTCCTTTTAATACTGGTCCCAGTGAGGATGGTTGGGTTTGAGGGTACATGTGAATCAACCCTAGTAGAAATGTACCTATAACACAATTCCTCTGACTTCCTGCATTCCACCTGCAATGAAAGACAACCCCGGAAGAATGTTCTACTGTCTTTCATCAGTGTTTGTGGCATGCAAATAACTAATGCATTGTTGCCGGTCAGGGTTGTTGCTAATTTAGGGCTGCTGACATGGTGCCTGGTAGCCTGTACATCTGTGTATGATTGCCATAAAGAAGCACTGCTTACTTGATTCTTTAAAGTCCATCAGCTTCCTTCAATAACTACCTGTAGACTTAGGCAATAGGAATACAATGGAGAACCATTCAGATAGTACACTTGGCCTCATTCAGTTTATGAATTAATGCGGAATAAAATAGAGATCAATAACTAATCTTCAAATGAGAAACTGACTTGTGATTTAAATATGAACAGTTGCATACTCAAAAGTATTTTTATTCATAAAACTGATCTAAGACCTCTTAGGCGTGTATATATGTATATATCATTGTACTTGCCAAAGCATATTCATTTATATTTGTTTTACACCTGTCGCGTATCAGACTTTATTTGGGGGATGGTTGTAAGAAAAGAGTAGTAACTGAATTGCAAGCATTTCTGTCTTCATGGGGATATAACCTAGTATTTTCTTATTTAGTGGTGATTACAATCTAAGAAAAATGGCCATAATTATGACAATAATAGCTAATACAAAGTATCTCACAGTTGACAAAACACTCTTTGCTTTCATTGTTTCATTGAACATATCCAGGAATCACAAAAGCAGTCAGAAGCACAGAGCGACAAAATAATTTAAGCTTTTGGGGCTAGGAATTTGGCCTAGTGTGTACTGCTTGCCTAGCATGCGTGAGGACCGGGATTCGATTCCTCAGTACCACATACACAGAAAAAAGCCAGAAATGGTGCTGAGGCTCAAGTGGTAGAGCTCTAGCCTTGAGAAAAGTCCAAGGACAGTGCTCAGGCCCTGAGCTCAAGCCCAGGACTGGCAAAAAAAAATCATTTAAGCTTTCACGAGAAATTAAAATTCAATGTTTGGCTATTATTTAAGCTATCTAATTAGTGCAGCACATTATTTTTTTACTGTACAGTTTATTCTTGTAATGTTTGTTTGTTTTTCTTAGTCATCTAGAATAGTGTTCTGAATGTTTTAAAACAAACATAATTATCAGAAAATGGGAGTCATTGTGCCAGAATAAATACAGCCATGTACTTCGAATACATGCTCACTAGGGAAGGTATTCTTGTTGGAAATCATCTTATGTTGTTTGCATTAGATCAAGAAAAATTGACCTCACATCAATATGTAATCAGAAAATCTAGGAGCATTCTAGTAGCCTTTTGAGGTAATTTCGGGTATTCCTTTTTGATCAACAAACATCAAAATGTGGTAGTTTCTCACAGGTTGATGATAACAAAATTGTATCAATGACCTTTTACACTTCATTAAATCATGTCCATTGATCTCTCTTATGTTGTTTTTTGGGGGGAAATACTTGTCCTTTGTAATGTGTAGATCTGACAAATAGGGAAGTATGTCATTACACCATTTCAGACAATCATTATTGTTTCATTATGGAGTTCTTTTAAATACTTGTACATTTTCAAGCTTTCTGAAATTCTCATTTTTCACTTAAAAGCTAGTGTGTTAATGTAGTTTTCACTTAAAAGCTGTTGCTAGTTGTGTTTGGCTGGCTGTACCAATCCACCTTAACAAATGGATAGGTGTTCACTGCACAGTTTCAGAAGAGGCCTCTGGTGACACCCATTGGCTTCATCATGACAGGAAGGGAAAAAAGGAAAGGAAACAGCTATGTGTGCAGAAGAGGCCAAGCCCATGGGCTAATCCCCTTTGACAACAACCTCTCCTCAACCTTATACTGATCATAAAGTAGCTATGACCTCATCATTTTCACAGGTCCTACCTTTGAAAGATTTCACCTTATTTGGACATTACCATATTAAAGACTCAGCCTTCAACACATCAACTTTAGGGGACAAGTCATATCCTCAGCATATTATATTTTCATCTGTTTACTTTGGAAAAAAAGTCAGTTCAGAAGAAGCTAGAACTATGAGTAGGCAAGGACCTTTTCATTGGTATTCTTTTCTTTTTTTTTAAGAACAGACTGAAGACTAAAGACCATTGCCCTAAAATCCACTCCAGCTTAATTTTATGACAGTGTTCAGAGACTTGAGCCATAGTTATCCCCAGGAAAAGCACTTGCATAATTGCTTGAGTTAAAAGTTAAAGTTAGCTACTCTTTTTCTTAGAACATTTTTACTTGAAAGAATGCCTGATAGAAAAACTATGCTATTAAATATGACAGAAATTGATAAGGGAAACCTATTGTTTCAAAGTAAAAGGAAATTGGCATTACTTAAGCCTGTCATTAAGTCAATCTCTCAAGCAAAAGTTCAAATTCTGTAGCACTGGTATGTGTGTGTCACTGTGAACTTGAGAGCTTTCCAGGATCTGGAATTTGTGTGCCGATATCGCAAATGATAACACTTTGATTGTTGTTGTTTTATAACCAACATTTGGAAGATTTTCCTAATTAAATAAACCAATAGTGATAAATTGGTGCTGTAAAATTATACTTGAATTGAAAGAAAAGCATCCAGAGTACAAGATAGGTAAGGGAATTTCAAACGAGAATGAGAACAATTATTGATGTGGTGTCAGATTCCCAAACTGCAGTGCATCTTTAAGAAGGTAGCACTCACTGAGTTTGGTGAAATACCAAAGACCAATTATCTGTACAGTTCTGTGTGAGGGCGGTTTGCTGCAGATATTTCAACTGACAGCACAAGACAGCAGACTGGGGGCTGAAATATATGGGAAGCTTCACAAAGCAAGGTCTAGAACACCACTTCTCTTGGCTTTTTGTTGTTTTAACATAGTGTTTATGAGAATTTTTTATTTGTATTGAAGTGTCATAATTACTTATAGTTTTTAAAATGGATAAGTATATTACAAAGTCTTAGCTTTAATTTCCTTTATTCCAGGCTTTTATTTAAATTTTATTATGAAGGTGATGCAAAGGATTACAGTTATGTTAGTCAGGTGATAAGTACATTGAACAGTGTTACCCCCTGCCTCATTTCCTCCCCTCCCCCCTCCTCTCCCTGACAGATTTTAAAGTTCACATGGTATCTAAGGAGTATCACTGTTGCCATGGTTCACACTCTGTCCTACCATTTCTATGATTCCCTTCCCTTCCTGTAATCAAATAAACCGATCTTCAAGACAAAGCTCACAGAAGTCAGAAAATAGTGACAACAAAGAAGAAACCAAGGGGGTGGGGGAAGGAAGGAAAAAGAAACAAATTAGTACAAGAAAAAAACCGCTCATGATTCCATTTCTTGGAGTTCATTTTGATCAATATCATTTTATATGGTCATGTACAAAGGCTATTGAGCCATTGTGATCCTATCTTAATGCATACACACACACACACACACACACACATGCAAATACATACACACACACATTAACATACATATATATCCTACATAATCCAAAACTCTCTGAGTTCTTCAGTTGTTCAAGAATGTAATGGGTCTTAAGACCACAGCATCTGAGAGCTACGGATATAGATAATCATAAAGGGCTCAAGAAAGCTTAATTCACAAGCTTAGTTTAGACTTCTAGGCCAGACAGGTCACTGACTTCTCTCAGATACACATACATTAGGTAACAGTTGCAAAATTGGAAGAAAGTTTAGCAGAGTTTGCCCTCAGTACCCCTTCTGATCTTTACAAGCCTTTACAAGCTGTTCACTAATTCATTCAAAATAAAAAGGATTTTTAAACATGTGCTGGCCTAATTTTAGATGAAAGTGAAATGTCAATTAAGAAGTCTAATTTAGCTCTAGCCACTAAATTAGCTTTTTCTACCTTGCATAGCTGAAGCCAGAATGAGGCAGGCATGGAAAAAGATGACCGGGCTGACATTTCAGCATGCCAGTTTCGCTGACCTGCATTTTCTTATGACAGGAAAAAGTACTTCAAGTGGTAGAATTTATCCTTTCCTTTAGAAGAAAAAGTATATGAGTACCTTCCTTATCCATAGGTATTTCTATGGTTCTTTCTTTTCAGAATTTGAGGAGTTCATCATGGGTAAGGAACCATTGTGTTTAACCATATTAGGTTTTAGAATGTGAAAAAGTAGTTCCATAGATAATTTATCAAAAAATATTTTGAGTAAACTAAATCACAGCAAGCTTACTATAAATACTGAATACTCAACCACCAAAAGCATTCTTTCTTCCAACCCCCAAAATTACTGTGATATTAATCATAGTATCAAAATGACATTAATTTAGTTTCTCATCTAAGTTTGATTATAAAATGTGAAGAATCATATTTATTTTAACTTCCTTTTGGAATTTAACCACTGACTATCTAGTAGAGTTTAATAAAATTTGCCATTTATTCTGAATGTATCAATGACTTCTTCATTTAATAAATAGAAAAAAATGGAAGATTACATTATTTAAATAGCTCATGTTTTATACAGAGTATTTTACCTGATAATATATTTCATAATTTCCTATTAAAAATTTAAAAAATAATGTAATTAATGGAGGGGTTACATTATATTCGCCAGATAGAAGGTGCGTTACTTCACTAACATTGATACCTTTTCTCATGTTTTTGTCCCCATTTCCCTCCCTCCACCCTTCCCCTCATCTTGTTTTCCCCCCTTCCCTATTCTATTTCAAATAAACATATATACAGTATACCAGATAATAAGGTAAGATACTGTAACAATATGAGATAACTAAGGGACAATGAAAGAAATGAGAAATAACATAGTACATTAAGAAAAACAGTCACATATTATATGGTTCTTGTTTCCAAATCCTGGAGGTCCTTTCATTTAGTCTCATCCTATATGGCCTTATGTATCTAGGCTTTGCCCTATTGCAAACCTCTGCTAGGAGAGTCCAAGGTTTATACTAATTATGACAAATGAGGGAAACCATTGAGCCTATATTCTTTTGAGTCTAGCTTACTTTACTTCATATGATTTTTTTACAAGTCTTTCCAATTTCGTTCTTTCTGACAGCAGCATAGAATTCCATTGTGTATAAGTACCACATCTTGTTGATCCACTCATCAACTGAGGGGCATCTGGGTTGGTTCCATATCTTTGCTATGGTAAATAGTGCTGCAATGAACATCATTGTGCTAGTGGATTTAATATGTCCTTGTTTCTGGATGATTGGGTAAATGCCAAGTAGTGGAACTGCTATGTCAAAAGGGAGTTCTATGTTTAGTCTTTTGAGGAACAACCATACTGCTTTCCATAGTGATTGAAGGAGTTTACACTCCCACCAGCAGTGTCGTAGTGATCCCTCCTGGCCACATCCCTTCCAGCATCTGTTGCTATCAGATTTCTTTTTTTTTTAAGTTAAAAAAGTTTTAAACTGATTTTGTATATACTCCATTACTACAATTATTATGCTACAAGCAAATGTTACATCTAATTCTGGGAAGTCTTTGGAAATATGTCACAAAGATAAGATCATGAAAATAATGTGGAATTTCATATGGATACAATCTTTACTATGCACATATAATAATTTCTTCTTTCTCTATTTTCTACAATTCTTATAATTTTAATTCTTATTTCTGAGTACTCAAGACATTTAGATTTTGTATTATGCCTTTGGCTCACCTAGTTTTGAATTTCCTTTGAAAATAACACAGTATAATACCTACTTTAGGGCACAAGGGTTTAAAAAATGCATTAATGGTTATTAACATCAACGATTATTAACATTTATCTAATACCTCTAAGAAAATGTTACTAATTATGGTTTTCTTTTAACTCTATATTTTAAGTGACGTATGTCTGTGTGTACCATGTGTGTGGGTATGTGACTAAGGATTGTGTTGTAAAAATCTTCTTAAATCAACCGTTTTATTTATGTTTAGATCCATCAGTTTAGGATGAACTTTTTCTGATAAGTGTAACAGGGTCAGAAAGCAAAATCCTCTTATACTCCTACAGGCAATATTTACAGATATGATTTGCCTCCCTGTTGAAGAATAGGGGATTGAAGGTGTGACTGCAAGGTCTGTAAGTACAAGGCAGCCCTGACTATATCATGCATAAGTTTCCCAGCATTTTCTTGCCATGCCTATCTAACTAGCCAGCCACTTCTCAAATTCCCGCTAAAGGGTGGTGGGAAACAAATTCACATGCAATCGTTGTGCCATAATTCAAGTTCTTTTCCACTACAAATTCTAGAGAACTTATGACTAGTGAACATAAGCATAAAGTACAGACACATCAGTGGTGACAGGAAGGAAAAGTGACAGTATATTTCCATCAAAAGTCAATAGCCCAAGCCTAGCCATTTGTATATCATTTTGAATGGTTTCTTACAGTAGCTGTATGCATATGATCATCTAATATGTTTATCGAAATGAACTCTCAAGAGGTAAGAACAATAGGGTTTTTGTTATTTTGGTTTTTGTTTTAGTATTTTTGTTTTTTCCCTTTGTTACTGCTTTATATTTTTGTAAATTTTCCATGTATGTAAATTTGTCTGATTGGGGAGGGAAAGGGGAAGCACAGAAATGATGGGGCAAAGGCTAAATCATCTCAGCAGTGATTACTCACTAGACATTATGTTGAAAATGAATTGTACAACTTGTGAAGGAAGGGGGTCAGGAGAGGAAAAGGGAGAAAAATGAGGAAGGCGGTGACACTGTTCAAAAAGAAATGTACTCGTGGGCTGTTACAGAGTGTTTGCCTAGCATGCATACAGCCTTGGGTTCCGTTCCTCAGTGGTAAAGTGCTACCCTTGGGTAAAACAAGCTCAGGAGCGGTGCCCAGGCCCTTAGTTCTAGCCCCAACTCTGGCAAAAAAGAAAAAAATGTACTCAACCTGACATACATAATGGCAACCTTTCTTAATATCACCTTTACAATAAAAATAATAAAATAAAAATATAAAATCATTGTATATGTAAATGTGTAAATGCATATGAGAAAATCTACAGAACTACCAGATGGATAAATCATGAATCAAAACAACAAACCTTCATTAGCCTAACCTTCACTTTAAAAAGTATAGCTACAGCTGGGCGCCAATAGCTCACGCCTGTAACCCTAGCTACTCAGAAAGCTGAGATGTGAGGATCAAGGTTCAAAGCCAGCCCAAGCACAAAAGGACCTAAGACTCTTATCTCAAATTAATCTCTAGAAAATGGGAAGTGGCGCTTGGCTTAAGTGTAGGGAGGTAGCCTTGAGCTGAAGAGCTCAGGGACAATGCCTAGATCTAGGGGTAGGGTGGTAGCCTTGAGCTGAATAGCTCAAGGACAACACCCAAGCTGAGTTCAAACCCCATGACCCACAAAAAACAAAAGCATAGCTATACAGTCCACTTCTATAGCTTCAATTCTGTCACCTCAACTCTCAATAGCATATATATGTAATATATAATATGTAACATATAATACACATAATTATACATATATGTGACATATATGTGCAATCATATAAAACACATTTTACTATACATATACACAAAAGACACATATACATATTAAAACACATAAAACATATTTTACTATATATGCTTATACATATGTGTATACATATACATTTTTACTACATTAGTTGTCATGGATTTTCATGAGTTGTTTCACAACTACTCATTATTTTTTTTAAAGTACATTCAGACTTTTTATTGTAATTAATAGAGGGATTACATTTATATTCACCAGATAGAAGGAGCATTTCTTCACACACATTGATACCCCTTCTTATGTTTTTGTCACCATTTCATGCCCTCATCTTGTTTCCCCCCTTCCCTTTCCTATTTCAAATAAACAAACAAACATATATACAATATACCAGATTAAGACTTTTTGAAAGAGTATATTCTCACAGATCATCCAGTGACAGCAACAACTACTCGTTATTAAAGACAATTAGGAGCATGGAGGACAGAATCATGTCTCCTAGATACCTGGGATATTTCAACATATTAAATTAGGTTTCAAACTATTTTAGTCTGTGTTACTATATTTTATTTTTCCATTAAAATACTTGATAGGATTGTTGAGTAATAATGTACTACACTTACAATTTAAATGCCAATATGGAAGCAAATTGGCATTTAAAAGTTTCCTCTAAGTCAAGTGCCAAAGGCTTACACCTGTGATGTTAGCTACTTGGAGGCTAAGGATGGAAACAGTACGTTTTAAAGCCATCTTGAGGAGAAAAGTTCCTTTTTGTTTGTTTGTTTAAATTTCCAGAGCTGAAGACAGGACTCAAGTGCTTTCTTGAGATCTCTTTCCAGGTCCTAACTAGGCACTGTCATGCTCACAGATTCACAGGTTGTGCAAAGCTACATAGGACATTGAGAATAGGAGATAGGATTTAAATAGACTCTTCCAGACAGTGCATGGAGATTGAAATCCATTTGGCAATGTGGAAGCAGCTAAGTATTTTAAGGCTTGATTTGAAAATGCTAACCTATTTAGGTAAGAATTAAGTATAAAGCATTTTTTATTCATGAAGTATAAATTGTATTTTATTTTAGTCACATATCATAAAATTATTTAAAATTATATAATTTTATTTTAATAGCGGAGTATGTTTTGCTGGTAATCTCAGGATGAACAAGGCTAATTAGCTATAAACAGAATGTGTTCTCATTTCTCTCAATACACTCAAGTTTTTCCTGATTTAAATTAGACCCTAGAAAAATACTACTATTAGGTTTTAACCCCTTTAATACACTATATTATATATTCTTATTTGCATTAATTAATTACAATTATTAACTTCGCCAAATGAAATATTTTTGAATCTATTATTTACCTCAAGCATGCCATCTTCACTCACTGATTGAGTAGAACACTGTGATCATAGTGATCTTTTCCTTCCCAGAGCTCTTCGTGTAGTATTTTAATAGCATGTTTCAAACTTCCTTTAAATACACCCATCATCTCACCAAATTTGTACTATATTGTACATTATCCAGGAGGAGAGACTACATCCCTGGAACCGAAGGCCACCTTTCTCTCAGGCCCCTTTTACCAGTCTTTAATGAAATGGGTGACAGCAGTTGTGTCAGGAAATTATTAATACTCAGTAGAGAAAGAATGAGATTCCTGGTTGTATGAGTTATGCCTGGTACTTCAGGTCTTCCCAAAGAGGAAAATTGAAAGATTTCCTCCCAGCATCACACTTATTATAATATTAAAACTATGAGAATTTGATCAGATAAAAGAGATGTTAAATGAAATCCTCTGTCAAAACACTCATGTCAAGAAAGGCAATTTTAGTTGTGCAGTAGTGTAGCATTTTGTTTTTTTCTGCAATAAAGCCATCAGATCAATAAAAAATTATGTAGCAGATTATTATTACACTGTGCTCACCATAGCGCTAATCGTAAATAATACAGCAGTTATCCTGGTTATATTAATTATAATTAGAATGCAGATAATGCAGACGGTCTTTTATTACTAGAGCCAAATCAATTTTCCAGTGTTATTCAATGCAAGGTCACCCAAAGTTGTGGCGGCTTTCAGACTTCTTATGAAATGGCCTGCCTGCCTATGTGAGAGGGGTTTGGCTCAGCTGTGCAAGACACATTGACTGGAAAGAGCAGTGAAATAATTACAGCCATGAACCCTTGCCTGTGATGGAGGAATTTCATTTTATAAAGTAAGCATAGCCATAATCCAGCCTCCTTTATGTTTGGAACCTCCATAAATCTTTCAGAGGGAACCAAGTCTTGTATTTAGTGGTAAAGAGGAAAGCAAACTAGATGCGTTGCACTGTTCATTTCTCCTCATTGCCTTTGTGTTCTGAACATGGGTATTATATTTTTTAAAGACATTATATGTGTAATCATCTTGTAATGATGGAGGGGAAACCAGAGAATAACGAATTAATAGAAATATATTCGGTGTTCTGCATTGGTGGTTCCAATCCAGGCTGACTGCACACTCTCACACTGGGCCTTTAATGCTTTGTCAAGAGGACAGTAAATAAGAAGAAAGCAAGAGAATAAGATACAAATTAAGTTCAGAAGAAATAATTTTTAGGGGTCTTTTTTGTCTTTGCTCAATGGGAAAAAACAAGATATAGTCCCCAAACAAAGGAAGCCAGAGATTTAAGTTCTGAATAAGTTCTATATTCTAGGCACCAGGAAGGGACAGAAAAGCAATTCTGGTGCCTCTGCTTATGTGAATATGACAATGAATAGATTAAAGGCTTATAAGTTCTTCGCAGTTTTCACTTGAGAAATCTTGCAAATGATAGACTTGATACAGGTCAGCTCAGTTCAATAACTCAGCTGGTGAAGGAGAAGGGAAGTCAAATGCTCACAACTGTCAGAGAGATACCAAACTAGAAACTGGGAAATTCATGACTAGTATAAAAGAATGAGTATTGGAGAAATGTTTAACAACTGCTCTAAAAATGTTGGGATCACAAGGATCCATAAGCCATCAGCAGCTGACCTATGAGATGGAAGAAATGTTCTGTTGATAATTTGGAAACACGTGTGAAATTTTGGGAAATCTTTTGAGAATTTGATCAGCAGAAGGACTGAAGAGTGATAACAGTGCATGTGGGATAATAGAAAAGATATGAAAAACAAAATGTAAAGAACTACAATCAAGTAAGCGCTATGGTCACATGCTTTAAACACATAAAAAATAAAGATATAGCATTATTTTGTTCAAGGCCTTTTAGATATATTGATCTACATAAATTGTCCTTGGGTTTTTTTGTTTTTTTTTTGCCAGTCCTGGAGCTTGAACTTAGGGCCTGGAAGCTATCTCTGAGCCTCTTTGTGCTCCAGGTTTGCTCCCCAATACTTGAGCCATAGCACCAACTTCCAGATTTTTCTGCATAATTTATTGATGCTAAAAGTCTCAGGAACTTTCCTGCTAGGAAAGATCCCCAGGTCTCAGCCTCCTAAGTAGCAAGGATTACTGTTGCCTGGTTAATTTTCCTTCCTTATCTCAAAAGAAAACGAAGTAAGCAAGCTTTCATAAGATTTTAACTTTAATTCTTTTTTGATATCTGTTTTAAGTTTTCTGTGTGAAAATGTATTCTCATTCCTTATGCAGGGGGTTGAACACAGGAATTTCCATTGTCAGGCAGTCTGTAGTTGAGCCTTACTTCCCAGAACATTTTGCTTTCATATTTTTCCAGTGAGGTCTTGAAGTTATGCCTGGTTCAGGTTGTTTTTCTTGCTTCATTGATATTTCTCATGTAGCTGGGATGACAGTCAAGTGCCACTTCCACTAGCATTTCACTGATTGTCATGGAGTCTTGCAACTGTTTTGCCTGGACTAGCCTCAAATTGTGATTCTCCTCATGTTCTTCCAAATAAGCTAGGGTTACAGGAATGAGCCACGCTTTCATGTTCTCCTATCTTTCTTGACATGACAGACATAATGATGACCAATTGGACAAGGCATGGTAGTGATTATTTTACAGATGGAATACAGAGAGATTTTTCTGGGGGTAGATGAGAAATATGGAAGCACAAAAAAGTTACTAAAACCATATATTAGTAATTTTCAAAATTTCGTAAATTACTGGAAATTACATAGCCAGTGATTGCTAGAAGAGGATTTGAATTGAATCTTTCTCCCTCTAGGGTCCACTCTGGAATGCAATTCTGTCCAATGCAGTCTTCCTACAAAGATGGTACTAAAGTCGTACAGTTCTAGCCAACAAATATGTGTCACTCGTTTGTTTCCCTTCCCCCAAACACTGATGTTTGTCCCAGAAGTGTTTGTTTAAGTAGCTCTATCTCACAGTTTCCTTGAGCATGAGTAGGAAGGAGCGCACATTTCTACAATAACTTCCACTGCTTTGAGTAATAGGATTTAGGAAGTATTTTGAGTGCAAAACACAGGAGGAAAAGAATAAAGTCTAAATGTGACCTTGTCAACTGAATTAACTTCTAGGAGATCCCACTTTAAAATGATATGTATAGCACTATCATTTTATGGCTGAAAACTGGGAAGCTATCCAAATTTTAACTTAAAAAGTGATTGTACTACCAAATGAGAAATGTCTTTTGAGGTACTTTCTGTTGAATACTATAATAAATGGCTATGTAATATCCCATGCAAATAGCTGTAATTGGGGGCTGTTCATAAGAAGTTATCATAAATTTAGCGCTTCGGAGAACTATTGTTTAACTATTTACTTCATAGTTTACACATTCCACCCTGTCAACATTATTTCCCATCCACAATTTTCTGTCTGTGTTCTTTGTACTTTTTCCTTCCTCACAGGCTCACCCAGCCAGACCTTAGGTCTGTAAATTGGCACAGGATTAATTCTTCATTGAAAGGAAGAAGCCATGTTTCTTAGTGGAACCCTAGGATCCTTCCTTATTCCTTTAATTTGCCCCTCCTTTTATTTTCCATTTTTTATTACAGAGTTCCCATGCCAGTGGAATTTATATGGTTAGCTGCTAGTCAAAGGTAACTGCACTCCTAGGAAAAAAATCAGTGCAAAATGCTATCATTTTCTCTCCCTCATCAGTTGCTTATGTCAGTAATAGGGAATTAACTTTAAAAATGTAATCTGATTGAATACATTATGTTAGCTGGTGTTAATGCATTTCCATTCTGCACTTACTCACATTGTCTCTGTTTTAGAAATGGTCTTTATGCCTCCTGGTCTCAACATGGAGCAAAAAAAGACCATCTGGACCCCACATACAAGGAAATCAGACATCTCTTGGTTAAATCATGCCCCAAAGGACAATTCCTTGTCAGATAAGCTGCTGTGTACTACGTCTGATAACTAACAAAATTATATTATGGTAATTTTTTACTGGAAATTGTCCATTTTTTATTCTCAGTGACTCTCTTTTATCTCCTATGAGTTCTACTCCTATGCAGCACTGTTCAAAGCTGTCTCTTGTTTTTTGACAGCCAATCTACAATAGCTGTGGAAAGTCTCAACTGCAGAGCATGGTGTGTCATTGGCTTAAGTAGCAGAATTCAGTGCCATGAATGCAACATCCTGTACACTGGCATGATTTCATTCCCCTCTTGCTTCTAGGTATATAACAACATAGTTAAAACAATGAAATGGAATGCAAAGAGTTACTGGTTATATTTTGAATCACATCACCACTGCTTCCTAGCTTGTGTAACTGTAAGCTAATTAGTGATGTTTTTTACCCCTAGCACCTGCAAAATGAGATGTTTTTTGTCATCTGATTATCAAATAGGGACACGTATACTGGGAGAGGCATTGTAATGACCCACTCAGTATGCTGACTTCAAAAGCATAATGTTGAACTTTTAATTAGATGGTGTGACACTTTGAAGGTTCCAGATAGTTAGGTTCTCGTTATAAAAGCAGAATAATGTAGACTGGGGGCTGTTGAGTCCTGTCCTTAATCCTAGCATCTCAGGAAGCTTGTTTTGAGGATCATGATTTGAAGCCAACCTAGGCAATAGAGTCCATGAGATTCAGATCTCCAATTGATAAACAAGAAACCACGAGTGGAGGTGTGGCTCAGTCACTAGCAGAGTGGTAAAACCTGGAGCAAAAAAGCTAGTGGAAAGCACTTAGGTTCTACATTTCAGATTCAGTATCAGCACAGACACACACACACACACACACACACACACACACACACACACACACACACTAACAACAGCAACCAAAAATTAAGAAAAAGATCAAGGTCATTTGACAATATCATCCCTTAAGTCCACATGGCAACAAATTCCAGAACCAACTTCTTTCCATAGGTAACAGTCACTTCAGTCCCTGTCTTGATTTGATTGCAAGTTTATATTGCATAGCTGACCCTTGGAATCATTTCAGATGTTCACCTGTGTTGTTTATAAAAGCAATTCTAAATTTAGCTGAAATATTCTTCACAAGAACTTGAGACATTTTGGAATTTTAAAGACTAACTTCACAGCTATCACTTGTCAAACTTGGACAAATCTAGAAACATACTGGGTGAGAATAATTTTTGGCATACTTAATGACCATAATATTAGTTACATAACAGAATTATAAGAATTAAACCATCTGTTCACAAATATTTTGTAACAACCATATGCCAAATATGTAATAGCTATTTGGTATTTGGGGTTTTGCAAAGATGAATAGGTTAAACATTGTTTCAAAATATTACTCATTAAACTTAACTAACATATCAGAATCTGATGCAGCAAGACTTTATAAGGTAAATTACATGCAATAGTTGAGTTATTTTCCACACTGTGTTAAGGAAGTCTATTAGACTGACTTTTTCCAATTGTTTGAGTCAAGGATAGAGATAATAAGAATGTTCTAAGATATATATATATATATATATTTCTGTATCTATCTGTATATATGTTCTAAGTTATATATATGTTCTAAGAATGTTCTGATATATATCTACCTACACACAAATTATTTGTATTAGCTTGCTTAAGAGTTGAGTTCAACCATTGCAAGCTTCAACATTGTATTTCTTTTTGAGACTTTCTTCAGCCCTACCATTTTTTTCTTCCTAAAATATCTGAGTCATAAATCATGCTTAAATGAAGTAACCTAGGTGACAAATGCACTAAAAATGCCTATAAGAAGGTCTTGTTTATTTAGGAATTGAAAGAAGGCAAAAACACAATGAGTCAAAACACCAAAATCCAAAACAAGTTTTACCTTCTTGTTACCTTGCTTTAAGTACTAGAAATAAATTGTGATTTATAGTGCTATCTAATAATAGTACTCTCATTCAAAGATCAGGGACTGTTTTATATCATTTGCTAATTATGTATGTTGCTTTCTATTTCATCTGTTTACTATCCTCCATAAAACAAGTAAGATATGGATGTATAATATTGCCTTCACTTTGCATGTGATAAAGAACAAAAAGAAAGTACCTTTTCAAAGTCAGTGAGCAATATAATGAAAATTTGGGGTTGCCAGTGTGATTGTTGATTAGCCTCAATATTATAAAATGCTTTTGTATACTGTATGGTTTTAAATATGTTTCTGATTATATAGTCTATGAGACTAAAATAATTACTGAGTTCTTAGAATCCAAGAAGAGAAATTATTTCCTTTATTTATTGTATTAATATCTTATTGGATATACTAAAAATTAAGTCAAAATATTAATAAGAAAACTACAGAAATATTTACTGAAAACACTGCTGAGTATAATAAAATATTTATATCCCTATTATAAGAACATGAGTGGATAAGAAAACTAAGTCATGAGTAGAGCATTGTGAAAGATAAGAAAATATGATTCATAAACATATACACAAACATAATTTAAGTGATTAACCAAGTATAATAGGAGCATACTTAAATATCATTTCAAATTCAATGGGTCATCAATAGTTCTTCATTATTCTGAAAATATAGCCAAGTGTCTTAGCTTGTATAAAAGTATTTTTAATTATATACTAGTTATTTTTCTATTATCACTTTCTTTTCCTCTCTCTACTGAGTAGTTCTCAGAATTGTCATACTCAGAATTGTTGATGGTGGGGCTTGAACTCTGGGCCTGGACACTGTCCCTGAGCTCTTCAATCAAGAATAGCACTCTACCACTTGAGCCACACCCCCACTTCCAGTTTTCTGGAGATAAATGTCTCACGGACTTTAGTGCCCAGGTTGCCTTTGAACCATGATCCTCAGATCTAAGCCTCCTGAGTAGCTAGGATTACAGGCATGAGCACCACACCCAGCTTCAGATGACTTTTTTTTGTGGCAAGACTTACCGGAGAAAGGAAGTAGCACACTGATGTTCTGCCACCATCTTATTATTCATTGGAAAACAATGTACTAGAAATTATTGGGTATTCTCATAAAAATTTTTTTATGCACACACACATGTACACACACACACACACACACACACACACACACACACACACACGTGAACACCAGTACTAGGGCCTCAGCATTTTTAATAGGTCCTTAGCATTTTCACTACAGGAAACATACTGAGGACATCAGGACTAAGGCAGAGGAATGTTTACATGATGTCAGGCAGACTTGATAATTAGATAAATCATTGAAAAAAATGATCCTTCTATTTTCCCAGGAAATATACATTACAAATCTCTGAATATGGATGTGATTTGTCACATATCTTCACCAGGTTTGAGAATAGCTAAGTAATCCAGCCTATAGAAAACTTATTAGTTACTGCATAGTTGGTTCAATTACACACTCCTTTTTCATAATGGACTTGAGATAGTGATGTGGAAAGCATGCTTTGTAGATTTAGCTTTATTTGAAAGGCTATCCTGTACATGTTTTCAAAAATAGAGGGAAATTAGGATATTAATTTGCACATTGAGATTGGCTTTCACTGGACTGGATATTTTTTACAGATAATGGCACACAAACAGACTTGCAAAACCAAGACATTGGGGATGGGGTAATGATGGCAGAGTGCCAAAAGAATGTACTGCAATTTGGTTGAAATTAATAGGCAGCTGTTAGGTTAACTCCAAGTTCACACTTCATTATGCTGAAATTTTTGGATAGGTTGAAATAAAACTAATCCCAAATAAAATAATATTTTAGATCAGGAGTATTATTTTTACAGCTAGAAGTATGGACAAGGATAATAAGTAATTTCTACATCTTCAAGTGGAAATAATAGAATTAATTCCACAGGGAGAGTAAGAAAAGTTTGGCCCATAGTCCCAAACACCATGGTAAGATTTTATCTTTTCCTAAAAGTTTTGTCTAATGATTTCCAACTGTTTTCACATAGAACTTACCTGATAAGGTCAGAAAGATAAGCATAGTTGCTGGCATAGTTGGTCAAGAATTACTTATTTGTAGTGATTTTTTATCATTTTATAATATATAGAAAGATATTAGTAGGAAATAATTTTATATAAAACTTCCTTGTGAAATTCCTTTTCCTGCTGGTATACATTAGATGCTTTTTAAAATTAAATCAGTATGAATTTGGTAATTTAAAAAGTGTTATTAACTAAAATACTGTATACCAAAGCTTGGTGTAATAAGAGAAATGTTCTATTCCTTGCTTTCCAATATGGTGCCACCACCAACATCCAGTTATTATGTATTGGGCATGGTTAATATGGTTAATGAGATTATAGAACTGAATTTTAAGTTTTACTTAAATTGAATTAGCCGTATGTGGCTAGCTTATTAGCACAAAATTCCATGAAGTCAGTTCAATAAACAAACAAGTGAAACAACACATGTCAAATGCTAAGTCTCATACAGATAAATAAAGCCAGGAATCAGGCCATGAAACTTTTAATATATGTAATGTCTTGACTTATTGATGAACTACAGTTAGTGAAGAACTACAGTCTATTTGCCTCTTTTTCATAACACACACACACACACACACACACACACACAGAGTTTTTTATTGAAAAAATAAAGGAAGAAACATTTTCTTTTCCTTTTTTTCTTTTTTCTTTTTTGGTTACAATTGACAAATTTGAAAAAAAAAATTTAACTGTTTTTGAACAATGCCTTCATATGTCTCTTTAGTTTAGCCAGTCATCTTAAAACCAACTGGAATGCCAAATTGCAATGCGTGAGTTTCACTTTGGTGAATGTGTATACAGTCTAACTCAAGTAGAATATATAAAACACAACATGATTACCACAGAATTGCAAAGTAATTCATACATTTTGAAACTATGTCTATTCAAAAGTAAAGGAATACTTAATTGGAAGACATTAACATCCTACACTGGCCTAGAAATGCGTCTCTGAAGTAAAAATGTCTCTCCAATGAGCAGGAAGCAATTAATTCAAATTCAACACCAAAACAAACAAAAAAACAAACCAACAATGCTAACACATTTTTCTTGGACTGCAGGTATGGCTCAGTGACAGAGTATGTGCTTTAGCAAGGTGGGAAAACAAGATGAGAGGCGAGAGTGGGGAGAGGGATATGGGGACCAAGACATGAGAAAGGGTATCAATGTATGTGAAGTAATGCACCCTCTGTCTGGTCCTGAGTTCAGTCCTTAGTACTGCCAAGTAAATAAATAAATAAACAAATGAAGGACACTCTGCTATTTAAAGACAGATAAAATCAAATTCAGATTCTCTGAATTCATTGTACATGAAATAAAAATTAATTTTTAGGCAGCATCAGGTAATTGGATAATTTTCTTTATATATATTCTTACACAGACACACACACACATAGGTACACACACACAGACACTTACACACACACTTCCCACAGTGTATCTCAATTGTCCTCACAATATTCCTAAAAGGTAGATAGAAGACTGGTATCATTAAAGAGTAGATGGACAATTTCCTTTATTACTAAAACATACTGAGTAAAATCTATTTCAAGTCTTGTTTCCACCTGCCAGCCATGCATGGCAGTTAAGCAGCCATTCCATTTATTAAAGTCCCAATTACTGGACTTTTATTTTATGGCATAATTTCTTGTTTGTTTTCTGAGACCTGTTCTGTATCTTTTGTAATTTTAATATTGAACTCTAGTAGCAGTTCCTAGGAATGATATTTTAGAAAGCGTTACTGATTTAAATTTTTCTAGTTTTTCTATGACTACAAATTAGTCATTAGATTACATTAGGCTGTGATAAATAAGAACTTATTTCTTCCAAAACCTACAACATATATATGAGACAAAAGTGACCTCATTATTCTAGACATGGATACCTTGTGTCGGGGAGGGGAGGAAGGTATTGTTTTGTTGTTTTGTTTTGCCAGTCCTAGCATTCTACCACTGGAGCCACAGTGCCCCTTCTGGCTTTTTCTGTGATTAATTGGAGATAAGGTTTTCATGGTCTTTCCTTCTTCGACTGGCTTTGAACCATAGTCTCAGATCTCAGCTTCCTGGGTAGCTAGGATTACAGGCTTGAGCCACCAGGACCCAACTACCTCAATTTTGTTTTATTGCAACCTTATATCTTCCAAATTATATTACATGTTCATATCAAGTAAGCATATGTTACCACATAATACAACTATTTCCAGGCAAATAACTTCTTCCCTATTAGTCAATACAAATTTAAATTTTATATCCAGCTTAAAATATTGATACAAATAATTAAAAATTATGGATGGCCATGCTAGACAAAATACTCTTTTAAAGACCATCTGCAGAAAATCATTTCACCATACATCCTTCAGTTTTCATATCTTGTTCAATATATTTCCTGTTTTTAAGGTCTCTCACTAAGTAGGACAAAATAGCATATATTTCTTTCTATAGTCTTCCTCATTTGTTCAGCATATTTACTATTTTCCATGTCTTTGCTAAGTAAGAAAAAATAACACGTATTTCTTTTGCTTTGTTGGGCAGAGATGCCTAGTTGTTCTTCAAACTCTAGATTTCTCCTTTCCACATGCACATAAGTGGCATCAACTCTCCATTGTGCCGATTGTTAGGTATGGAATATTAGCTCCTTCCTGATGCAGGTCAGAGAGCATTGTGGTGAGTACATGCTAGGCTTTCATTGTGTTCAAACCATTATACCTTTCAAAACCTAGTTGTTATAGCAGTTACACCATCTCAAGTGAATTCCTTCTCAAAAACTAAAATCCTGGGGCTAGGAGTTTGGCCTAGTGGTAGAGTGCTTGCCTAGCATGCACAAAGACCTAGGTTCAATTCCTTGGCACCACATACATAGAAAAAAAGCTGGAAGTGGTGCTCAAGGGTAGAGCTCTAGCCTTGAGAGAAGTCCAAGGACAGTGCTCAGGCCCTGAGTTCAAGCCCCACCACTGGCAAAAAAAACCCCATAAAATCCTAAGAGGATCTGCCGATATTAGGTATTAGACTACTGGCTAATATTCAGTTAAAAGCCATAAATGTTTGTTTATGGGTCATAAACTACTAGAAGGGAATGGATTGGAGGGATTCAAATTCCTAGAAACTTGGGATCAAGATATAAACTTTATTAATGAGACACAGAACAGCACTGTTGTTTTTCCTAGCCCTAGTTTTTCACAGAATTATGTGTCCCACTGATGCAAAACCATACCCAAATATCATACCTTACATTTTGAATTTGATAAATACGCATTTCAAACTCATAAGTGAAAATGAGATGAAATACAAAAATGACTATCAAAATGTATAATAGTGAAACAGGAGTATTAGAAGAAAATTGGAGTTCCAAACAGAAGGAAAAGTAGGCCATGATCATTAGTACCATGTAAAATTAGAAATATGTGACAATTTAGCTGCATGAAGGACATGGCAAGGGAGGAGCAATCAAAAATCAAGAACATAAAGCAGGCACATTATGGAAATGGAGAGAGAAAGAAATAAAAAAGAAGAGTATATTGAATATAAAATTTTAAGCTCTCAGGGCTAGAAAGGGCAAAAAAGAAAATAAAGCTGAGTGAATTAATGTTGGCTAAAAGGGGTAAGTGGAATCAAAGGTGCTCTACGAATTTTATCAGGGAAAAAGAAACCTGAGACAGAAAGTGAGTCCATAAATAACCTGCGAAAGGCAGATAGAATCAATAATATTTAAATGGTTGGACTACTCAACTTTAGAATGTCTTAACTAAAGTAATGAAAGTTATGAAAAATTATTAAGTTATGAAGAGCCAATAAATATGGCTGATGATAAGATTTAATAGAATGAAAGTATAGTGAGCCAATGAAGTATAAGATGATCAAAAGTTCGAATGCTGACTATCATGATAATCAAAAGGGCATTTTATTAATAAATTCTCTAGCCACTTGCTACATTTTTTTTTTACAAAAGCCATATAATGAATGATTGTTGTCCTTAATGTACTATGTTATCTCTCATCTCTTTTGCTGTCCCTTGGTTATCTCATATTGTTACAGTATTTCACTTTGTTATCTGATATATTGTATATATGCGTATTTGGTTATTTGAAATTGGATAGGGAAGGGGGAAAAACAAGGTGAAGGATGGGCGTGGGGGGAGGGAAATGGGGACCAAGACATGAGAAAGCGTATCAATGTATGTGAACTTCACCTTCTATCTGGCGAATATAATGTAACCCTTCTATTAATTACAATAAAAATAAATGAAAAAAATAAATAAAAATATAATGAGGAAAACAGCAAAGAACAAAAATTGTGCTATGAATTTAGAGACATTTTACTAATCCAGAATGTTATCACTGTTTTATTTTTTGAAAAAGATAATACTAAGCATGCAGTATTATTTCATAATCTGGACACATAATCACAAACATATAAGTTTATGAAGATTGGAAAAGATGAAATATTTAATGGCAAGAGGCATATAAAACTTTTGAATAAGGTATTAAAAATTTTTGATTGCTGATTTGATCTAGGTATATTGTTATACTAGATATTATTCATAGTTGCTTCTGTTGAAAATAAATGTGATAGCATAAAAAACTATTTCGGAATTCATTAGAAAGTGCACAGTTTCCAGGAACATGCCAGTTACAGGAGATATCTATAGTACAGCTTCCAGTTAGGTGCTAGCAACGTGCTTAGCTCAGAAGTTTCAAATTGACCAGATTTAATCATAAGCAATATTTTACTTGTAATATACTTAATATTCTGATTTTTATGGGATTATCAAATTAAGCTACAGCTAATTTCACATGCAGAAGGAAAAGGAGTTTTATTAACCTTTTGTCTTCAGGTAACTTCTCCGAAGTTGAAGAGCTGGTAGACAGAGGAACTGGTATTTGACCTCAATCTAACTGACTCTAAAGTCCCTGATGGAAATTCTTGTTATACTCTCCTGTTCACTCTTGTACCAGTTATATTGGCTTTCTTTTATTCCTCAGAATTTCTTCCTACATCCTCAATTTATATTATTTTCCTTCCCTTAGTATTCACACATTATTTCCCCCCCTCTTCCTTTAGTCCTGTCTCCAGTATACACACTCTCAAGAACATTTCTGAGGGCCGGGAGTTTGGCCTAGTGATAGAGTGCTTGCCTAGTATGCACGAAGACCCAGGTTCAATTCCTCGGTACCACATACAAAAAAAAAAAAGCCCTAAGTGGTGCTGAGGCTCAAGTGGTAGAGCTCTAGCCTTGAGAAAGTCCAAGGGCTCAGGCCCTGAGCTCAAGCCCAGGACTGGCAAAAAAAAAAAAAAAAAAAAAAAGGACAGTTTGGGCTCAGGCCCTAACCAAAAAAAAAAAAAAAAAAGAACATTTCTGACCACACTCACTCTTGTGACTTCTTCCTTTGATTTCCAAACAAGTTAATGTTGTCACAGTATTTTTTCAACATGTTTACTTTGAAAATATCATGTGGATTTTTCACCTTGTTTATTGTCTTTGTTTTCCTGAAAAAAAAATGTAAGTCTCATAAGAATAGTAATTTGAGCTGCATATTTAGAATTCTTCCATTGCAACCTGGATACTTAGATAGTTTTTGACACATGATAGGGATAGAAGACTGATCAATAAACTATATCCTCTCCTACCCAATATCTCTCATATAGGACCTTTGATATTCAGAGACTATGACTCCTGTGTCTGAGGGACTAGCCACTGAACATTAAAACTGTCTTTTCAACTGCTGATGGCTGTAATGTGTCTAATATAATGGGACAGATGATATTTATAAGCCAGCGTATACACTAGAACCCATTTCACCAGTTCTAATGATTATTGATCCTACAAATACATTAAATAACCAAATACAAATATCCAAATACAAATATATCCAATATATCAGATAACAAAGTGAGATACTGTAACAATATGATGTAGCCAAGGGACAGCTAAAGAGATGAGAGATAACATAGTACATTAAGGACAACAATCATTCATTATATGGCTTTTGTTTCAGTATCCTGGAGGTCCTTTCAATTAGATTCATACTATATAGGGAAGGGAGGAAAACCAAGGTGGGGGGGTTGGGAGGGAGGGTAATGGGGACCAAGACATGTGAAAGGATATCAATGTATGTGAATTAATGCACCTTCTATCTGGCAAATATCATGTAACCCTTTTATTAATTACAATAAAAATATTAAAAAACAAATATATTAAAATATTTAAATACCAATAACATGTGATATTCAAACACATGAAGGACTTTACAATTCAGTAATACTGTTTTATTTTAAATTATATTAGCAGCCCCTGCAGATGGGTTATATATATCATGAATTTCATTGCAGTATATGTTACATGCCTTATAAAAGAAATAAAATACATTTGGTTGCAATAGGACATGATGGGAGAAAGAAATTCTTGTGCATAGGCAAAAGCAGCTTTTGTCTTTGCTATATAGATGTGACTTGCTTAAGTCTAGATAGAAATGGTGTTCATTCTGTATGCAAATGAGAAAAGAAAAATAGGAGAAAGCCTGTTGTGTGCAAGAAATGGTACATTTACCTGAATTAAGGTAGTTTCTGAGCAGGAAAGTAAAGAGCAGAGGGATAATATTTTTAAGACAAGTGTGTGATTGTGTGATGGGCTTTGAATAGAGATTAATTTCTAGTTTAACAGAATGATCCAGGAAATTATAAGTTCCTTTTCCACAGAACAAAAATAATTTCAAAATATTTCAGAAAAGGAGTAGCAGTGAATATTTTGGGCTGGAAGGGGAGAAAGAGAGAGGGGGGGGCTGAGGAAATGGTGGGAGGAAATAAAAGATGGGTACCAATGAGTAAATTGCTGCAGTTGTTCCAAACATAACACAAGAAGAGCTTGAACTATGGACAGATATGAATGCAAAAGAATGGAGATCTGAGAGGGAAAAAGTGTGTTTTTATAGACTCTGTTTTTCCTTTGTAAATGCATTCCGCAAATACCCATTTTAGAGCAAAAGAAATAGAGTTGGAAGAGAATGCTGATCTGGTTCCTCACTGTGAGAACCAATGAACAATTAAGTCAATGGGGAAACAGAAAAGACTCCTGAATAATGGCTTTGCTCTCACACAAATGGTCCTGAATATAAGGTCAAGTGTTAAGGGCATTGATGCAGGTTATTTGCTAGTTTGTTGGCAGCGCTGTGGTGTTCAGCTTGTAGTGAAGGGCATTTATGGCAAAACACTTGCAGTAAAATTCATTCTGCATGTGACGCTGTGAGTTTCTATTTTCTTGTAGAAGCATCCAAGGGTGATTGGAATGTTGCCAAATGGCTTCATCCTGTTACATTTAAAAGAGGACAGAGGAAGAGGAGCATAAAAATTGCTAATGATACTCCACATTTAAAGTCTCCACCATTTTTTTCTTTGTGGTTGCATGTTTGTCCTGCTACACCAGATCCAACTTTTAGAAAAATATACTTAGGGAATGACAGCCAAATATATTGAAACCCAAAATATGTACACATAGACATTTAAACCTCTAAAATTCAAGAATATAATATATAAATTATCATCCTAAATCACATTTGTACATTTTCATGTGAACTGAAGTTCTTAGCCACACATTCTCCACATAGCCACAACACTTAGAAATGTTGTTGCTAAGTCTAACCACAGCCCAATTGTTAAATGCTTGTAGATTTATTTTCCAAATTATCAAAGCTCACAATATTCTTTCTGTGATTCAAATTGAATATTTGTTTCACTGTAACTAAGAAATACATACTTCTTTTCAGGTCCCATGGCCAACAAAAAAAGAAATACATATTTTTGTATTATTAATATGTGTCTGAAATTTTGAACTTTTTTTAAAGAATTTATTAACGTTGATTTTTACATCAAATTTTAAATGACAAGTTTAACATACAAGTGTTCAAGGAGGGAATAGTTAAAGTGAGATGAGTGGAAAATTTGGAAATACTTGAAATATAATGGTATCATATTCATCATTTCATGTCATTTTCTATATTGAAGTTTACTGATTCCCCTTTTTTTCCATTTTCTGAGTATAAATGATTACCTTATAGAGGAAAGATTTTCATATAATGATGATGGAAACCAAAACAACCACTCAAATAGACAAAAACAAAAGATGTAGTTTTCCTGTTTTCTGCATAATCTCTGGTTTATTTTTTATCTATAATTTAGAGGCTCACATTATATTTGCCTTACTTTATTTCTACAGCTATGACTTCTGTGAGATCGCTGAGAGATCATCCCTCGTGGTTCAGTGTTCATATGTTTTTTCCGCAGTGAAGCCAGGCATATGTCTGCCTCCTTTCCAAGAACTTCTAGAGGACAGAAAGAGGAGGTTAGGGAGCCAGCAGGGCCTTGTTCCACTGTGAGTTCTTCTATGCACCACCCTAGTGTTTTGCTACTAGCTTTTCCATGCACCACACAGAGGTTCTCCACAGAGCTACTATAGGCACACATTGTCTTAGGTCCTGCTCTGGGCATTAAGGAAAAGAGTTTGTCCAAATAATCCATAGTCTTTCAAGAATCCTTAATTTATGTTCACATGATCATGGACATCCTTTTCCTTAGTTCCTTTCCTCTGACCCATGCATAATAAGGTGTGACACTCCTTGAACATATGTAATCAACAGAAAATTGCAGAGTATTCATTACCCTTTCTTTGAAAATGAGAATTATGACCAGAGTAGGTAGAGCTTTATTTCTAAGTTGTATAGACTCACTTCTTTCCATTTCTGCTACCAAATGCATTTTTAAAATATTAAACTGGTATTATTGGCAAGATAATTTTCTTTCCACATACATAGAGAACTAACAAAATTCACCTAGCTGTCTTTGTAGAATTTTTTTAAGAAATGCAAATATGAATTTAAAAAAATTAGTTTCGTGATATTTCTTAGGAAGAAATTTTAAAGTATAGCTCTTAGCCAGGTAGAATGGGGGCCTGCCTGCCTGCCTGTAATCTGAACAATCAGGAAGAAAGGGCAAGTTAAGTTTGAGGCCAGCCTGAGAAAAACAACTATCTTAAAAATGCAAAGACTGGGGTCATATCTCGGGTGGCAGGGCATTTACCTGGCAAATGTGAATCCTTGGTTCCAAGCCCCATTGAGATCCCAGTACTTGAATGGACAATAACCAGAAGCACACATTTTCTTTAACTTTTAAATTGTTATACTGGTGAAACATAATTAAAACCTCATTTCAAATGGTTTCAGAATCATCCCTTAGTATGAAAGGGACAAAATTGAATTATATTGTCATATGTGTTGTAAGTAGGAGTTAGACTCCACTACCTTGAATTTCTGGTCAGACCTGCATCAAGACTCAGTTTTTATGTATTTGTAAGACTTTTATTGTTTTGTTTTGCTCTTTAGTGCTTAATTTTTTGAGTAGTCTATTTGAATTTGTTTTGTCACTTGTAAGTTCAGACATATTATTAATTTCTTTTCAGCTTTCTAATTCTACTTAATGAGTGAGTGCCCCTGAATTTGTTTGGAATCTGATCATGCACACTGGATAAATGCATTTGGATGTAACTGACCTAAAATGAACTGATATGTAGTTAGATAAAGAAATCTTTTGCATCCAAGTTATGGTTATATATATATATATATGGCCATATTCTCAACTTTGATATCTTAAATTCTCCACTTTATTTTAGGGACTGTATGTCTTCTAATCTCACCAAAGTGGATAATCTGTGTCTGTAAGGCAGGAGAACTTTCTATAATTTAAGAAATGCAATCTTACAATGATATAGTACAGTTCTACTTATGTTCTTCCAATCTTCCAAATTTGAAATACGGAGCCCATCATAAAGGTTAGAATGAACCCTTAATCTTAATTATGCTTTTTTCAGTATTATAAATACTGAAAGATTACTTCCAATGTTTGGTATAATCTTACAGCGTGCAGATGTAGTTGCCTTTGGTATATGCCATCTTTACTGAACTAACAATTTCCATAATGCTGTCACATTCTGCATGGGAAGCAGATTTACTGATAGGTAATCCATGTAAGGTATTTTAAAGACAGCTTATTAAAGGATTGAAGCCTGCTGTTAAATTACATATGCTTTCAATTGCTAGGAAGAGCAAACAGCAGCAAGAAATGTGGTAATTTAGCCAGGGTAGAGAAAGGCCCATTTAAGGTTGATGATATGTTCTTTTAACTTTTTACTTCAAACTCCCTTTACCTTTATCTTTTCTCCAATATGATTGTGTTTCTTGCTATATAAATGTAACTTTCCAAGGAATCCTATGCCATGAAATATTGCATATTCATTGTGTATATCATAGACATCATATGTGTGAAAATTCAAATTCTTAGTTTAAAATTAAATTTTGATAGTAACATTATTTTAAATGACGAGCTCCAAGTTTTTATTTTTAGCATTGGTCAATGTGAATGGCTAAAGCAAGTTTATACAACTTCATTGTACACACTTTTGTTCTGTACCCGTGTCCCTCTGTCTCTGAAGAACTTTGTAAGAAATGAGTTGGAAAAATGTCTTATAACTGCCACGGACATTTGTGAGTTTGTGCTGTTACCTTTAAAAGGAAGAGAAATTTAAACTGCTGCCTAAGTTCATTTGTGAGTCTCTGAATCATACTTTGCTATAACCCATGACATGTTTCTACCACTGCAAATGGTATGTTTGCAGCATAAATTGTTAAGGAAGCTTGAATTGAAACCAGTTCTAATTACCTTTGAATACTAGTTCTACTTTTCTCTTACTTCTGAACTAGGATAGCCTTTCCAAATTTTCACTTGGTCATCTGTTCTTGACCCCTAGATTTGTTACATGCCTGGCCAGGGACACCCAAAAGGGCTAATGGCAAGAGTCGAGATGAAAGAGTGTTATGATAAGCAGTTTGGGGAGTGTCATGGAGATTTCAAAACATGTATTAATGTCAACATAATATAAAATCCAAGATAACTGCTAATGAAGAAAGCTCTTACTACTTTTTAAATTCCCGAATTATTTGCTATTAGCAGCATTATTACAAGCATCATTATTTCCCAGATAGCAGATTAAAGCAATGCTTTAATCAACATGTAGAAATGGTTTGGTTAGGCTTTAATTCACAATGTCTTCACAATGAGAATATTTCTCTTCCCAATTTCTGTGCAAGCAAAAGCACATCTTTTCTCCTTGCTAAGACTACTTTGTTATTTAAAAGAGATCTGCAGTTTAATTTACCTAATGTCAGACGTAAGCAATATTAAATCTATTTGGATTTAATTGCAAATTTGATTCTTTCTATAAGGTGTAATTATCTGAACATCTTGCCATTAAAATTAAATATGGGCGAATTTTGACATTTTCACTTTCCTTTATAATGAATGAAGGGTAATATTTTTATTTTGAAATATTTATAGTGTAAATTACTAAAATGGTATTTCTCTTCTGTTCTAATAAATCTGCTTTTACATAAGTGCTAGAGGTTAATGGATAGATTTTAAATTGCCTTCCATTTTGATAGTAAGTGGATTTCCAACAGAAGATTATGTTCAAGAGATTTTGGTCATTCTGATTCTCTATAAATGAATGAATCACATTTTCAAAAACTCAGATGTAAGAGATGAATCCTCATCAGTATTTTTCTAAACATACAGTTACTAATAATGTTGAACAATGACCCTTTTCCAAATGCACGATTATTTTCAGAGCTTCTATTTTAAGTCATTTTTCCACTACATGAAAATGCATATAACATCTCTCAGAAATGAATAACGACAGTGATTTTGCTGAAAATTAACTTTGAATTAATGCACCATAACTGGGATCAAATATCGATCAGTTTTCTTTATTTTGTGCATGGTTGCAAAGTGAGAAATATGATGCAGACTCTCAAATAATTAATTTAATTGCATTGAAAAAATTAAACCAACCCCTCAAAGGCACAAGTAAGGCTATTATCAGTCTTCTTTAAATGTTATTTATGCTTGTCCCATGCTACTTTAATCATTATTTCTGATAAAGATTTTAAATAGCAATATTTTAGGTATGATTCAAAGGTCTACTAATTTCAGACTTATTATTGGAAAAATGAAATGTAAATATGTAGATCTTCGATAACAAAGTAATTAAAATGTATGATTTTTTGCCTACTGTGTATAATAAGGGCTTATATTTGATCAACCATAAAAGTTATTTAATCAATTTAACCTTGGAATGTTACACCACAAAACTACTTAATGGAAGTTAACAGAAAAACATTTGAGCCTCCAAACATCAAGCAGGCAAAACAAGAGTCCCAGGGAAATCAAGCTGAGCTTGTTCTGCCATGATGCTGTACAGGTTGTGTGGTAGTGAGTGACTATGAATTCTGCAGTTACTTTTTTCCCATTCAGTGAGAAACGGTTTAGGCTGAATTGATTTTAGCAATTTTCAGAATCAATAATATCCAAAAATTATTTAGCACGCAGTTTCTATGTTTCTACAGTTTAGTGCCAAAACCGTATTTACAAGTTTGGCTGCCAAAGTAGCACTAGCAGTCGGTTGCGTTGTTATTTGATATATATATATATATATGGGATATATATATATATATATCACCTGTTGATAGATTTGTTACATCCTACAACTTGTGGTAAAGCTGGTTATTATCTGTAATTTCAATGTAGCTTATTTTAGCTGAGTTTTTTGTTGTTGTTGCTCCTATTTCTGTTAGTTCTGATACGATAGACAACAAAATTTAAATATTTAGATAGCATGTTATTTCAGTTGTATCTTGCCTTTATCTTGTATTAAGCATTCCTCCATTTTTAATAAATAGTGTCTTTGTTGTTCTTACTTTTTTATTATTAATGGTAATTCAATAAAAGTGAAGTTAATTATATCAGCAATATTTTACATTTCATACAGAAACATCACTTTTCATTTCCATGTTTTGATTTACCTAATTGTATCCTGGAATCAGAATATAAAAACATCAGAACAGTTGTCTATAATTAATATTTGAAGTACACTTTAAAACATATGAAAAACTGAAGATGTACTCTATTAGAATTTTCTACTTAGCAAAAGATAGAAATTTCTCAAATGCTATTATGAAGTCAGTTCTGTTGATATTTCTTTGACTCAGTAATAGTGTGGAACTTTTCAAGACATTTGATCTCATGTGAAATGTCCTACCACTTAGTGTATTTTGCTTCTAAGTATTATTAATGATGACTAAACTAGGAGTTTTCTAAAAGTATAATATACAGCCTATCTGTGAGTAACTCAACTGGAATTTAAACTTAACAGTACTCTTTGTAATAGAATGCTGTATAATCAAGCAAAAAAAATGGAAATGCCTCTGAATCACAGACTAAAACATTTTGAAATAAATCAAGCAAACAAAAGGTGGTAATAAGTGCCATATTATCATCAAATATATCATCAGCGCCACTTCTAAGTAGTAGTATAAGATGATGATTAAAATACGCATAATTTAATCCATTCAAAGACTATGTCTGTAAGTTAATTCATCATTTTTGTGTGTTGTCTGGAAATGTGGCTTTCATGGTAAAGTTACTACTCTGAAAGATGGTGTGGTAACGAGAAACAGCAGTCACTTTTCAAGTATGATGTCTTTTTTTTTAATCTAGAGGTATTTTTGTTTCAGCATAAACACAAATCATCAGCCAGACATTGCACATTTGAGTTGTTTGCGCTCTAGCTGTCTTTCTTTTCTACATCTTTTCTAGACTTTAGTTTTAATTCTTGATCACTCATTTCATAATCAGCCGCTTTGGATAGAATGGAACATAATTAAAACATCTTGGATTGTGTAACATTGCACAAATAAATTCCAAACAGAATTGGTTATCAAATCACAGCTGTAGTATGAATGAATCCATCTTACAATGTTGTTCATTATTTGACAGGAAGTGTCTGCTCCGCTTCTTAAAGGGCTGCTTCTGTGTTTGTTTTGTGTTTGCTCTGTTTTGTTTTGTTTTGTTTTGAAGAACAAGCAAGTTTTCCAATGATCAGCATCCTCTCTGCATTAATTTTAAGAGATGGGTTTCAACAAATAATAACTAAGATATTAACCACTGAACGTAACTGCAGCATGTGTTAGGTCTTCTCAGAAGAATAGTTTTTACATTTCTTACATGAAAGTTTATCTTGGGCATCAAGTGTAAATGGAAAGTACTTTAAAAATCACAAATTGCTATTCTGAGTGGGATGGTATTGAAAATGTTCACCTAAGAAGGTTGCTGGTAGCTTTACACTTCTCTTTTCCAAAGCATGCTTTGGTGTAATTTTAGTGGTTGCAGATTTTTCTCTATTAGCGAGACAATCCTTTCTCTCAGAATATTCCTTCAAGCCCAGTAAAGTATGCCAGTTCCAAAAGCATTGTGTCTTATATTGGAAGGAAAATGTTTCAGTGTGGTACTTCAGGAAGGATGACAGCTCACTCACCCATCAAGGCTCAGAATGAAATACACATGTGTATGAGAATTCACATCAGATGTCCTCTCTCTAGAGCAGTCCAGCTTCTCTCACTTTTGTCAATGAGGCCTTCAGCAGGAAGAAAGAAATGAGAGAACTCCCTAGCTTTTTTCTTCTCTTGGACATTTTTGAGCCCAAAGACACACGTTAAGACAGAAAGGGAGGTTAGCCTGACCTCATGGGAATCCTGATTCAATATGGCCTCATATTATCTAAAATGGGTATATCAGCTCTTGAAGAATTCTCCAAAGGCAAATTTGTAAGCAGTCAACCATGAATAAATGCTGAAGGAATACATATGAGGTAGATTTCAAGGGTTTACTAAATAATTCATGTTCCACTGGAAAAGGTAGTCGACCCATGTTAGTATGAGTATGAAGCTAAGAACCAGGAGAAGTGACCACATAAAGGAAATTATGTCCAGTTCAACCAGGGGAAATCACTTTATAAAACAGCAGTTATTTATAAATACTAGACAATATCTTAAATTATACTGAGACCCTCCTATCCAGTTGGCATTGGGCTTAGTGCTCACCACACAAAAATGTGTGTTGTAGATCTGTTTTGTATTTTGAGAGTCAATTTGAAAATATATTCCAGTAAGTTACATGGATCAGAAAGTATGAAGTATGGGAGTGTTCAAAAGACTTTTTATGCAGGAAAGAAGAAACTCAGTTTAGTGTCCTTCATGGCATTGGATTTTGTAATATGGATCAGCATGACAGAGAGGAAGTGGGCTTCTTTATATATTTTAGCAAGAATGTCTGTACACGTTTTCCTCAGTAGACCTAACCAAGTTTACATCAATGCATAGGTCCATGTGTTTTTATATATTAATCATTTTATCACCACGACATTTTTTCTGCATAGAAACACTGTTATGGTTATTTAAAGCAATTAGGTTTCGGTTATATTTCAGTTTTTGAACAAATATTACATAAGAATACATATCTTTCCCAGAATGATCCTATATCACTCTTCCCTGATCACTTTTATAATTGTAAGGAATAACAAGGAGTCACATTTTCTGCTTCTCTTTTATTTCATTTTGGAACGTGGATAATTTTTATGTTTACCATTTCTCATCCATTTCTTCCCCTTATCTGAATAACTAAAGATTAATGCAGCCTGATTTCTCTCCTTTGGTGTCACTGCGTATCTCTTTTCCTCTGTCTCTGTCTCTGTCCCTGTCTCTGTCTATCCTAGTATACATTCAGTATTGGATAACTCAGTTCTGAATCTGAAGACCCATACCAGTCAAGTTAATTTTGCATTGCTTTCGTACCAGTTACAAGTTTTTGGCAGATATAAGGCCGTGAATATTTACTCTTCCTTTATTTGGACGTATATTTGGACTTACTTTAAATCAACAACAAAAAAAATTAACAGCTCTCTTTTCTAAATCCTCACTATGTCAGGAAATCAGCTGCAGCTTAAAAGACCGAAGGTTGCGTGAAATATCATGCTCTCTTCTTGGCTAGAGTTCCAGCCTGATTGATTTGCTCTCTCGCATTTGAAATCCATGGTTCCATCTGTGCTTTAAGGATGCAGAATTAATTAAGCTATATCATGTTAATTAGATAATTGCCTACCCTCTTATGACCCCCCACACTAAACAAGGTGAACAGATCCCAGCTTCCTTAGAAAGGAATATTATCAAAATATGTTGGTGATTCAAGCTAGCCAAGTTTAGCTTGCTAGAGAGAAAAAAAAGAGGTAGCTGGTATGTTGCATTTAATTATAGAAGGCTATGAGATTCCAATGACATATTTACCTCATTTACCTCGATGATATTCTAATATTTATTAGGTCATTTGAGAAACATCTGCAATACTTAGATAAGATGTGCTGTCTCATAAGGGAAAGTAGACTACAATTCAACTCCACAAGGCATCATGTTCCTTCTATGAATTCCAGTTCATTTTCTGATGAGGTCCCCTTCTTGGATCTTTAGCTTAGTGGTTAGCATGTACTAGCAGAAAGCTCAAGTTGCAGGTTGGAGTCTCTGATGAGTCAGTTATTTTATTACAATGATCTGTGGTTTCAGCCTTTACCTCAGGCAACCTGGTCAAATGGAGGACAAGATGACAGGACTGAATGATCATGGATGAGAGAGTGTAAACTCTAAGCCAGGATATAATTAAGGGATTTAGTTTTAATCATGATATCAGTATTGGAAAGCTATTTGTTTGCATCAATATTGTTTGCATCAAAGATGTGGCAACTTTAAATCAGCACCACTGTTGTTATATACTTTCTGGGTTGATATAGTCTGCTTCTCAAATTAATAAATTATGTCAAGGTGTTTAATTTTATGTAGTATATATTTGGAGAACATCTTAACTTTTAAATAGAAATTATTCATTGAGGAATGTTTGTTCAAGATACAAATCAGTTTAAAATTATCTTTGTTGACAAATTAGATTAAAAATTATAACAAGGTACCATTAGAAAAATTATAACAAAGTACCATTATATAACATGTATCTTCCACAGTTTTTATGACAGAAATACACTTATGTTTGACTTTCCAGGAGCAAATGAAAACAATTCTTTTCTTGTGTGAATTGTGCATATAGTATCTAGCAAATGAATATCAGTATATCTGCCTTACAAGGTACAGAAGACAGTAGTGAAAGGTGCTAGCCACATGGAATTCCTCAAACAGCATCCAAAACTTAGGGACCTCTGCCCTCGAAACACAGGAAGTACTAAATAACTACTGGGCATCATGGCTGTGAAGTGGACCCAAAAGTCTACTCTCTCAGGAGCATCTGGCACCCAAGAAAGGAAGAGGGGGAAGAGTCACTGTCCAGTTCCTGTCTAAATTAACCATGCAGGAAGGTCACTCCTAAGCTTCAGGAAATCAGCCAAGGATATCACAGAGATGACACAGACACTCTTATTACACCGAGAATATGACCTCAAAAACAACAAGGCATTACTTCATCTGTACTTTCACTTGTTTTCACCATATTAGTTCAGAACCCACACCCTCGCTTACTTATGCCAACCTGTGTGTGTATGTGTGTGTATTTATCTTCAGCTTATTTATGAAGAAATGAGTCTTAGGGATAATAAATAAGTTTCATAGTCATCCAGACAGAGCCCACGTGGTGATCATAAGAAAGTGCCTACAGCAACTGATCTACTGTCTTAAAAATTGAAAGAAGATTCTAATCTAAGTGTATGTACAGTTTATACAAACTATTAGTCCTTGAGCAACAGTGATGATTGGAGCTTCCAGAGTATGAATAGTCCTACAAAATAAAAGTTAAAATCATCACATGAAAGCAAAAATGAAGGCTATTGTGTAAGATTGCACTGGAAAGAAAATTAATTTTAGTCAATTAGAATGCCCACAGGATTGGTCGAGAACAATATAAACATTTTCTACTTCCGTTTTCAGTGGAAATGGGATATCATAGCTATTCCTAAGGGGTTTAATTTTGCTTGTTTGTTTATTTGTTGGGTTGGTTGGCTGTTTTTTTTAATTTATTAATGTTGATTTTTACGTCATATTTTAAATGACAAATTTTGGTTGGCTGTTTTTACTTTTGTACTTCTGGTACTGAGTAGTGTAGAAGAAAACCCCTAATGATTCCTCTTGGAATCACCCACTTAATAATTGTTTCTTATGAAAAGATCTAGCCAATAATGTTTAGCAGAAAAGTGTTTCTCTTGTGTTTTCTTAAGCCTATTTTGCCAATCTCTTCCATAAAGGTGGCTGCAAAAAAAAAGGAAAATAGGACAAATAGTGAATGAATGTAGGTGTCATTAGACATTAGTGTAGGACAAAAAAACACAAGCTGACACATATTAAAGAAACATATTTATTTATAGAGAAACAATCTGCCATACCATAGTGAGCATGATTTTTGTCCGGGGAATCTGTGACCAGTACCTGCAAACTCCAGCTCTGCTCTGCAGAGATCTGAGCAGGTTAGAACAGTGCTCTTCAGGGTACAGCCTTAGTAGGTTGTTCCTTGGTGAACATTTTGTTGCTGGTCCCTAACAAGTTAAGGAACATGTATCCCATGTAAAAATGCCATGGTGATAAGCACACTGCTTAGTGTGATATTTTTATGTCACCTGACTTTCTTCATGAAGGAAACAATGGTGCTAAGTTATATTAGTATTAAGTCTGTCACTCGTTCCTTATGAACTGCAAACTACGACTTTTGCATCATAATCACATGTATTTAGTCGGGAGGAAGGGCTTGATATACTTATCTCATAAATTTTAGAGGACTAGATCCCCTTGCGTCTTCAGATGGTGATTTTGTCAAATAAGAATTTAAAGAAAGTTGTGGGAGTTAGTCGGCGGAAGATCATATTCAATCTCAGCCCAGGTTGCTGGCCAGAACGGAGCCAGGCGGCTCTCACCTAAAATCAGAAGAGACTGGAAAGTCAGTGTCAATTAAATACTGTCCTTGATGCAGCATTTTTCTTTTCAAAAATAGTCTTTTCAAAGAGTACATTCTTCCATACAGTACAGATATGTTTTAATCAGTGCTCATTTATGTTCGGGCTCAAAACTTAGATGGGAAGTCCGGCCACAGGACAGTCTAGTTGCTAATGTTGAGAGGCATGTGAACACAGGTGTCTCCCTTGAGCAGCCTTTGGTCACCATTGTTTGTGATTATTTGGTGTTACTATTTTTTTTATCCAGTCCTGGAAGTTGAACTCAGGGCCTGGGTACTATCCTTGGACACTTTGTTCAAGTCTAGCTCTCTGCCACTTGCGCCACAGCACCACTTCTGCCTTGTTCTGTGCATGTGATACTGAGGAATTGAACTCAAGGCTTCATGCATGCTAGATGAACATGCTACCACTAGGCCACTCCTGGCCCCTGGTGTTACTTTTTAAAGTCGTTCTCTTATATAACTCAGGTTGACCTTGACCTCCCAAAAGCTGAGATTATAGATTATAACATTGCCCTGATTCTCATGTGCCTTTTGGCAACCTATATTGTAAATGGCAGGAGAAAAAGAAGACTGATCATATTATTCAAGAAGGAGACACAACTTATAATTCTGTGCTAAAGTAAATCTTTTTATGGGATACTTTGTTTTGTATATTTCATCCATACCCTGTAGGTTTACTTAATAGAGGAAGTCAAAAGATTGGACTAGATTTCTTTATTCTATTTATTCATTTATTTTATTTGGTTCTTAAGATGTGGCCTACTCTGGTCTCAAACTCGCAATGCTCCTGCCTCAACCTCTTGACTACTTGAGATAACATAGAAACCCCTACTCAAAATCGTCCTGTCTCAGCTTCCCAGTGTCAAGATTACAGATGTAAATGACCACATCTGGCTACATTGGGGTTATTTACAAATTACTTTTCTCATGTAGGAGTCACCTCATGTACAAGCTGTGCAGAACAGAGTGGTAAAGTACTTGCCTGGTAACCCACAAAGCTGTACATGTTACTCAGGAAGCTGAGCTCTGAGGATCATGCACTGAAGCTACCCCAGGCAGAAAACTCTGTGAGACACTTATTTCCATTTCATTAAAAGTAAGGAAATGAAGGTGTGGTCAAATGGTATATCCTCAGTCTTGAGCAAAAAAGCCAAGTAAGAGTGTAAAGATCTGAGTTCAAGCCTCGTTACCAGTGTGCATGCATGCACCTCCCCTCCCCTCGCACTCACATTAAACGTAAATAAATAAACATTACCCCCGATGGTGGAGCTTATGGAGTCAAGATCAAGAAGATTTTAGTTTCATTGCTTTCAAGTGACATTGCTCAACTGAATCAGAGTCTTTTGAAAATATATATATCACACTTAACCGAATTCATAAGTTAAAATATGATGTGGGGCCACTTAGACACTGAGAAAGCCAAGAGCACAGACTTCATTTGAGAGTATGTCTGAGATATTTCCTTTGTATACAAAACAGCAGAATACACTGAATTTAATCGATGGAACTAATGAGCATTACTTATTTAAAAGAGATTTTTAGGAACTTTTTGTAGTATGATACCTGAAAAAGATACGAAACTTTGAACTCCATAAAACTTTCATAGTGAAATATGATGCTCTAGTTTAAGGTTTTGAATTTCATTATGAAACTCAAAACATAGCCTGGTTTTAGGGAGGTGAGGGTTCACAAAACTTGTGTTGTGATAACTTTAAATCTGTGCTGTGCTTTTGCATCTGTTTAGAAAGCTAGAATCCCATTATTTAGCTCCATGCAATTACATAGAATCATGAAAATCCAAAACAGTTCACTATTAATTCATTTGGATTTATTTTTTAATGATGAAGCATCCTTATCCAATCACGAGAGAAAAAAGAAACTTCTTTGGTAATTGGATAGAGTAGGTTGTGGTATAGTTACAAACAATTCTAAACTACAGTGACCTGAGAAAACACATTGGAATTTCAGTTTTACATCAATAGTCTAATGTGAAGGTTCTGCTGCTTGTCTTCACCAGCCTATCCTGGGTGTGTTTCTTTGATGATTGTGTCAGGGACAAAGGATATGGGGAACTCTGCACCTTGACTCATTTATCTTCTGACTATAACGACATATTTTAAAATATACAGTTGTATATGTGTATTGTGTCTTGTTTATTCCAAACCAAGGCTTAACTTTACTAAATGTTAGAGGACGAACTTGGATAGTTCTTTAACTTTTCTTGTGTCTCAGTCAATTTATCTATTAAGTAGTTCTAATGATAGCAACTAGTTCATAAGGTTGTGATGCTAATTCATGCCAGGGGCCGGAGTGCAGATCCTGGCACAGAGTGAGCATTCTGTGCATACTAATGATATTATAACATATGTTCCCCTATTTTTGCTCATCCCCTCTCAACTAACCTAAGATTTCAATATAATTTGGTCTCACCTCTCTTAATCTCCACCTCTTATGCCAACAGCAAGTTTTAAGTTATTGCTTTCAGATGACAACTATGGTTATGCAAGCCATAAATGATTTTATATTTGAAAAGATTTTAAAACCAAGACAAGAAGAATATGTGCGATCCAAAACCTAAAATATGTTCCGTTAGCAGAGTTGGCCAAACCCACTGTAAACAGTGTGCCTGTGGCTAGTGCCTTTTTTTGTGACTAGTCACCATCATAATATTATACTCCTCGTTTTTTAAAAAAATTATTATTATCATAGTGATGTATAGAGGGGTTACAGCTACATTGGTAAGATAGTGAGGACATTACTTCTTGAACATTGTTACCTCTCCCCATGTTTTTCTTCCACCCCCTACTCCCCTCCCTCCCAAGTTGTAGAGTTCATGTCCTGCATATTGTCTTGTGAATATCAAGCTTATACTGATTCATCCTTTGTCCTTTGTCTCATTATCTTGTTTTTCCCCTTCCTTGATTCAAATAAACAAATAAATGTGTAGACAATATACCAGGTAACAAGGTCAGATATAGCAACAACAGAGGGTAAACCATAAGGTAAGAAAGGAGAAAAAGAAAAAACAAAAAAAGGGTAAAGAAATAGCTTCACATAGAACATTATAAACAACCACAAGGATAAATCTCTTGTTTCCCTATCCTTGAGTTCATTTCACTTTGCCTCTTCCAATATGGCCACATGCACATAGCTTTTGAGCTATTGAGCTCCTCTGCTAGGAAAATCCTGATTGCATGAAAATTATTACAAATGAGGAAAACCATGGAGCCTATGTTCATTTGGGTACAGCTTACTTCATTTAGTATGATTTTTTTCCAAGTCTTTCCATTTCCTTACACGTGGGCCATGTCATTCTTTCTGATGGCCTCATAAAATTTGTGTATAAATATCATATTTTGATTCATTCATTTACTGAGGAGCATCTGGGTTGGTCCCATATCTTAGCTATGGTGAATAATGCTGCAGTGAACATGGCTGTGCTGGTAGGTTTAGTGTGGCCTTGTTTCTGAACATTTGGGTAAATGCTTTTGAGGACCGGCCACACTGCTTTCCAGAGCCTACGCTCCTCCTTTCTATCTATTTTTGTACTCTTTTGTGTGTAGATGTCTTCTACTACACCAGAAACTTAAATTGCTAGAAGATAAATACCTTTCCTGTGTCTTTATCTTATTCTTAGTTAATCTAGAAACAAAGGCTCTATGTCCTTTATATGCTCAAAAGCAGACTGTGAGTAGTGAATACTTAAGACTCCTTCATAGAGACTAAATGCCAACTCATATCAAATTAATATTTAGCCTATATTATCTCATCCCAGGATTATCTGTAAGGAAAGAAAAAAGGGTTGTGCTAGAATCCAATCATGTTAGTTTTCAAGGTTTAATCAATACATTTAAGGAGACAGTTTTTAAGCATAGTCACACTAAATATCAAATTATATAAACAATTTATTTTAATGAGGAAATATTTATTCAGAACATAGCACTACCTAATTATTGTAGTACATTGCACTAGTTTCCATGGGTTGAAGTTGTTTTCATCTACTGTTTCAGTAGAGGGGAGATGTTGCTAGAGATGTTAGTGTGCCTCAGAATTTAATTCTCAACTAAGTGGTTAAATTGAAAATTTGAAGCTAATATGATGAAAGAAAATATTTACACTACAAAGTTGTCAAGTACTTTAAATTGGCATTGGTTTATTTTATTTAATGTCCAGAAAATTGAAGAGAATTTAGTTGATAATGCAAGTTAAATTTAAGCTTGTCTATTGCCCCTATAGCAAAGCTGAGGAAATAATATTTCACTAGTTGAAATTATCAACTAGTTATTTAAGGAATTTGCCAAAGTACCAGTGAATAGATAATACCTGACATATAGCTTTCATTATTCACCTTTGTCTTACATGGTAAAATGATCTGAGCTAGCACTGAAAATAAATGTTATCTACATGAATAAAGACAAAAAATGCTAAACAGTGATAGAACGAGAGCACTATCTTACATCTGACTGGTTCCATCCTGGTATTCACATATTTTAAAGTTATAGTCCTCAGGCAAACTGCTTCAGATTCCCTGGGAGGAAGCAAGTGCAGGAGATTTCTTGGGCCTTGTCCCAAACTTCTTGATTCAGAATTTCCAGGGTTGGGGCCAAGAAACCTACAATTTTCATATTCTGTCTAGCTGATTCACATGTAACCTCTAAGATGAGAAACACTTGTTCTTTCTTATATTTCCTTTCTAAAGCTGAGAGGTTATACTCTTAAATAATAACTTTTCATAATCCAAACCAAGTCCCACTCAGCAAAACAGCATGTGGAGACAAGAGATGAACAGAGGAAAAAAATGAATTTCTCATTTCTTTATATGACTTCCCAGCTTGATAAAGGACAGGATGTTTAGTATATAATCATATTATATATACATACATATTTGGTTTATCCATACCTACACATATAAAATATCTACATGCATGTTTGTGATATGTGTGTGTGTTTGTGTCTGTGTATGGTTATGGTTGATGTTCACTTCTGTTCTTTTATCTTCAGTCTGGTACATTACAATGCTGACAGTGTTTTCATAGAGCTACTCTATACAACCTTCCCATGATTTGCAGGAAATCTTCTAAATGCTTTTTGAAAGATTATATGCTCTTATTATCAAGAGGAGTATGTTCTGTAAGATCCTCTTGATTGAGTCAAATTCAGATGTCCAAAAACGCATATAGCCCACCTCACATGCTTTTTCACAAGCCTAAAAGAATCACAATGATTTCCCAGTTTTGCGCCCGTACTCCTTCCTAAAGTATAGCAACTTCCAAAGGTTTTTTTTTAAATACAGCATAACAGGAGAGTCACTTAAGGCAGAAAATTCAACGCCACCAATGCTGAGACTCCTGTTACAATGGATTAATCATCAAAGTCGATTATTCTGTCAAATTCTCCAAGGGTGAAATCACACATCTTACCACTGGTGTGTAAAACAGGCAATACCTTCATCTCTCTGGCACAGATACAAACTGTGAGTAACTTTTATACACTGCAGACAAGGAAATGCTGATACATTTAAAAGGGAGCTGCTTCTCCAGCAGCACCTGCCCAGAAGTTGCTGTAAATTTATACTCAATGCATGTCTCTCAATATTCCCTACTGATAGGTCAGCAGTTATTACAAACTGTCCTGATAAGAATCTGCTGGAAGCTTCTGGGATCATATTAGCCCAAATGGAACCACTGAGTCAGAGAAAAGCCAAGAGATGAATCAAACAGCTTACTTCACTTTCTTTATTGTCTGTTTGTATCATGTCCAACCTTCAGGACAAAATCAAATCTCTCATATTTTGTGAGATTATTATTTTTTTTTGCCAGTCCTGGGCTTGAGCTCAGGGTCTGAGCACTGGCCTTGGATTTTCTCAAGGCCAGAGCTCTACCACTTGAGCCTCAGCACCACTTCTGGCTTTTTTCTATGTATGTGGTACTGAGGAATCGAACCCGGGTCTTCATGCATGCTAGGCAAGCACTTTAACCACTAGGCCAAACTCCCGGCCTGTGAGATTATTTTTTACCATTCCACACTGAGCTCACTCATCCCTGTTCTTTGACAACTACAATGTGACCTTTGTTTCTGCAGGACCTGTCATATTCTAACGCTCATCTTTCTTCTTCCCCTCTGCTTCTGTTTGCTTTAATTTCCCTAACTGGTTATTTAGTCCTTTAAGGATTGAAATCCTGTTCTTTTACCACAGCTTCTACATCACCAACCACATAGTAGATTACTAATAAATTCTAGCCAGTGATTTTCAAATTAAAAGGAAAGATGTTCCTAAGCTTTGGTAATACATTATTATATTTTAAAAACCAATTCCCTCTTGAAAATTAATGATTCAATTATCAAAAATGTGCTATCTATATAACTTAATATTTAAACTGAATTAAATTTATAATATATAGAGTAGGAGATAAACTAAATGCATAAACAATCACATGCTATGGTACGTAGCACACATTACTTTATATTTCTGTTGCATTAAACTTCCATGTCCATGTTAAACACATAAATTAGAGGTTAGGAGAAAGTCTCAGAATTATTAAATAGCAAGCTCATCATCTTGTTGTTAGAAAGTTGCCAAGCTGATATTTGAACCCATGTCATTTGAGTCATGGTTCTAAGTCCTTGGATCACAGTATCTACTATCTAGAGACTATATTCTAGTCTTTAACACTAAATCATCCAAATCAACAACTCCTCTCATACCAACTGCTCTCACAGTATTTTTACATAAGTAAAGTTTAAATCTGTAGCATCTAAAATGTCTAACCATGTTATACAGGCATTGGTCATGACTATACCTTGACAACTACCAGAAACAAGCAAGATGTCACATGCCCTTAGTGCATGTTGGTGCCCCCTGGTGGCAGTTACTCCTGAGTATGGTGGTAATTGGCTGCAATATCTTGCTTAGGAATAAAAATAAGAGGAATTTTGGTTTAGTTGTTGCTTGTTTCTTCTGCCTGATACCAAAGAAGTCCTGAAGAATAATCAGTTCCATCCCCTACAAAAATAAGAACATTAATGCACATCTACTTTCCTACGAAATCTGGACAAAGAATGGAAGTCATTCACCAAACGGATGATACTTGAAGTGCTGTAACCAGCTAACATGTCTCTGCAAAATGTAACCATACTTTGAAGATTTGTGCTGAAGATAAAGTGAGATATTGTCTTTCCAGAGTGCTTTTACAAGTTTGAGGCGCTAGTACCATGCAAACGATTATCATAAATTGGTCATTCCTTTTAGAGAAAATTATCTAATATAAATAATGAATATGATGCAATATGCACTTTGTTCATATTCCCCATTATACATTTTCACTGCTTTCTTTGTCTTTCAGAGAATTCTTCAAAACAAAGATGAGTGATCTCTGGTTACTTCCCTACCCCCCATTAGATATATTGCATATAGCCCAGATGCCTTATTTTCTGTATTTGTGTAATAGCCTGTCATATATATTATATGTATTATATCATATTATACTATCTAAAATCCAAAGCAACTTTACATATGAAGCCCAATTATCAGTGACTGACTTATTAAAAATTATACAGCCAGGAAGGAAAGTCCATGAGACTCTTGTCTCTAATTAACCATTCTAGAAGAGGAGCTTGTAACCCAAGTGATAGAGGCTAGTCTTGACTAAAAATGTTCAGAGACAGCACCTAGGCCCAGCTGTTAGTTAGTTCAAATCTGCTATGAATATATTATTCCTATATTCTAATGCTTCCTTGGTCTAAGTTAATTCTATACATTCTTGTTCCAAGATACGTTTCTAAGGGTGTTTTCTCATAATGTCTTCTAATTCTGTAGATATAGTTCTTCAGATTTGAAATAGTTTTCTTGCTATTACCTGAAAAGAAATATCATCTCCATGAGGTGGTAATGTCTGAGTCAGCACACCATCATTCTAGTCACCAACTGAATTGTGCTTGACTTGAAGATGCAAGATGTGGTATGGTCCAGCCTCATGGTCCAGATGTAATGTGATCTAGATGTGGTTGGAATAACCCACAACTTTTCATTCACTATTTATGTAATGATACAAAACAAATCATACACACAGCATAAAACCCATAGCTATGGGGCCAGAAGTTTGGCCTAGGGGAGATTACTTGCCTAGCATACATGAAGACCCAGGTTCAATTCCTTGGTAACATATATACAGAAAAAGCTGGAAGTGGTGCTGTGGCTCAAGTGGTAGAGCTCTGGCCTTGAGAAAGCCCAAGGACAGAGCTCAGGCCCCGAGTTCAAGCCCCAGGACTGGCACACACACAAAAAAAACAATAGCTATAAATAAAACCTAGCAACCTAGTTTTGACAGAATAGGGAGTGTATATTGCTTACTATCCTAGTTTCTAGATGCATATCAATTTAGGATTGAAACTTTTTTCACTTACTAACTTGAAACTAGTATGGAATCTACCTAAGCCTCAGTTTTCTCTTGTATAAAATGGGGATGATCATCTAAAACATGTAGTTTTTGAGATAATACAAGTAGGACATTAGATGTGATATCCTGCAAGGGCACCTGTTGTGTTTTAGGAACTATACATGTCATCTTCACTGATGTTACTATTATTATAAGGTATTACTCCTTTTAGTATAAAGACTAATAATGGGTAGGATCAGAGCCAGAGAGTATGAAAATATAATTAGTGGGCTAACGGGTATCTTCAAATTAATCTCCTCTATGATTAATATCTTATGATGGATTCCAATTTCAAATTAAATTTAACAGCCTCAATAGCTATGCAGGAATCAATACCAGAATAGAGTTATCTCATTTTATCACTTGCATTTAGAAATAATGGGTGTCACATTTAAATGATTTCATTTTGACTTCACAGGAAGCCCACCCCAGGCTTTACTAGCAGAGAAAAGCTTGCCAATTTACATGTCACATTTGCTTTATGCAAAGTGTATTTATTTGAAAGATGTGACAAAGGTCCCCTAGCAATCTGGACTGAGTTACTTATTGTAAATTTTATAACTAACCCCATTCTTCTGGGGAAGATAACTAAGGAGAGAAGGTCAATTTATTACCTACACCATTCTGCTGCTCCCTCCAAGCTCTTCTATACACTTGCTGAACACTACACCTCTGCTCTGTCAATGTTTTTCTCCAACTTTACATCCCATATTTTACGTATGTCATGACTTAAGATTCAAGACTTCCCTAAATCATTGTTGAAATATGATGTATTCCCTTGTTATCTAATAGTACAACCACAGACTGAAAGAATTTTCAGTATTATAAATTATTAGTATTCACTACTATTTCATGATTAATTTACTACTAATTTACTACTATTAATTCCTCATAATTACTAGGTTACATTACACTGTGCTCATGCACCAGGGATATTTGTGTCTAAATCTTGGAAATGAAGGTTTATCTCAGTCACATTATGAAAAAAATAACTGCGTATAACCTAATTGGCAAGGAATTTCTATATTGTTATGTCAGTCAACCACATCACTGTTTTGTCAGGAAAGGGTATGATTTCATTTTTAATATCAAATAAACATGATAATTTATGCCCCACAGACAATCACCCCACTTGGGAATTGTAATCCTAAACTAGATCCATAGATAAGTGTATCAACAGCCTTATCTCCTGCATGATCTTAGCTCACCACATCCCATGATCTCAGAAGACACTTCTGTAGAGAAGGGAAACTTATTGCAAATTTCCTCTGATTCAGTGTTTTTGGGTGTCACCTACCAAAATCTGTGAAATGAGAGGCTTGTTGCTTTCGTTTCCAGAGAGGCTTTTATGAAATAGGAGACCTAAAAAAAGAGCTAAGAGTGATAGTAAGATTTATGACTTTAAGAATCTGGAAAAATTATTTGTTTGAAACTATATGTGCAGACAAACCCCAGAACTGCTTCAAATTGGGCAAGTGGTAAGCTTGTAATGATTGAATGCATTTCATCAAGGTTTATTTAGCCTTTCATATTGTGTAATTATATTTTAAAAAGCACTTATCTTTTCTTCACACCTCACTTATATAACTATACATGGCACTTAATCTAAACTAAAGTAGCAAACTGTAGCAATTTGAACAAAGGAAAGTATTGAATATTTCTTCAAATTCTTATTGCTTTGTTAAAGTTTTTTCATATCCATGATCTATCTTTAGTTGCTTGTTATTTTTCGCTCTGTGAGCATTTTTAGACCCAAACAGAGGGGACAAAATAGTATAACTTTTGTGCTTACCTAAACTAGGACTTGTACTCATGAATATTAATTTATAAGCTCTTAATTCTCTCAAAAATAATTTGTATGGAGCATGTTATTAGCCTTTACTACTCTTGCTCTTATCTCTCTTGAAAGAGAGAGGGTTTGGGGATGAAATGATTCTTTTCCCTCAGTTTTTTTGTTAGCCATTTCTCAGTAGGGTAGCCACTCACTACTTGTGGATATTGAGCACTTGAAATGGGCCTGGTCTGAAGTTTAAAGATCTACTCTAAGTTTGAAGTATTCAGCAGATTCCAAATAGTTAATATTATATGTGTGTATATAACTAAGACTTACTTATTATAAATTGATAATGGCTTAGACGTGATTTTACATCTCTCATTTTATTACTTTGCTATGTCTCCTTTACAATTCAGTGATTACATTTGTGATCAGAATTGTGTTTCTGCTAGACAGCTCTATTGGATATTACCATATTTGAGCTGAACAGTGGCTTAGCATTTATTTTAGAGATGTTTTTAATTTCTTTTTCCCCCTCTGCATGATACTTCTAAATACAATTTTTGCACAACTTCTCTTGCATATTCTAAGCTAGTGATTTTCTGTTAATCTATATGGCTAGCTCAGAATGTTTTAATCTCTTTTTTTAATATATATCAAATTTTTCTAGACTAAATTGAGATAATTTGTTTTTGTTGGAACATTGTAATGCTTTGGTTCTTTCTTCTGTTATGTGCTTACTTTTCAATTATCCTTTTCTCTTTCTTGGATGTTACTGTACTGTTCCATCACATTTGATTTTCTGCCATTTTAATGCATCAACCTTGCTCATTTTGTAAAGTACACTTCTTCCTTGCTTGTCATAGATAGAACTTTTCAAGTTTGTATCTAAATAGCAGATTTGATTCCTGCTATTTCAATTATATTGTCCAGCTTCAAAGAAATAGTCTGGTTTTTTATCATTAGTTTCCTTAAAATTATTCCTTTCACTCTTTTCCAGTGACTTTGGTACATCAACCTGATATTTCCTCTGCCTTTCTCCTTCTGTTGTACACTTTGGTGCCTTCTTAACTTCTTATTTGATATGTAAGTTACTCTTTGAAAAAAATGTTCTCCTGCATATTGCAAGTCATTTTTACAATGCATATTCTTCTTTCAAGTCAAAATGATGTATTCATCCTCTAGTTCCATAGTGGATTTTCCCAGGAAGCTTTTACTTACCCCTCCTTGAATGTGACGAGAGACCTATCCTGAATTCAGGCTTTATCAAGAGGTCAGGGTGCTTGCATTCCAGCAACTGGGGTACTATTGAGACTAAAATGTGGGCTAGGAACACTGACACCAGCTCCTGAGGCATAAATCAAGGTTTGTGGCCACCCTGCTTCAAACACCTGTTGTACCTCTTGGCAAATGGTGATTTGCTTTTCATATCAATAAACAGGAAAGTAAGAAGGTATCTCTCAGGATCAAATTCTTTTTACTAAGGTTGTATGTCTTGTTTATGCTGAACAAGGAAGTTTTCTTGTCCTATAGTTAGATTCCCTGTCTAAGCTTATCATCCCACAGTTTTCTGTAGTAAACTAACCTGCTGTATTAATTTTTTCCATATAGCAACTCTCCGAGTAGCATCCCTTCCAGTTTTAGTTTAATTGTACAATAGATTGTGCACATGTCTCCAATGTATTTGCCTTGGAACCTTGAAGTTACAGATTTAATGCAATCATTTCATGAAAAATATCTGTATGGCAA